>NW_022436969.1:14438528-14454653 GCF_009761245.1 Sapajus apella | reverse complement strand
CCTCCCAAGTAGCTGGGAGTACAGACATGTGCCACCACGCCTGGCTAATTTTGTATTTTTAGTAGAGACAGCATTTCTCCATGTTGGTCAGGCTGGTCTCGAACTCCCAACCTCAGGTGATCCACCCGCCTCGGCCTCCCAAAGTGCTGAGATTACAGGCGTGAGCCACCATGCTCGGCCCTTTAGAGCTTAGATTCTTACACTGACTCCATGAATGTACTTTAGAGGATCTCTTAAACCATCTGAAAGTATATGTGTGCATATGTGAATTATCTCTGGAGAAAAGTATCTATAGTTTTCAGCACATTATCTAAGGAATCACAAAATATAAAAGAACTTTATTACAGAATTTATAGAATTGTAATTTCAGTGAAATTTTAGAAAACAGGATTTAATACAATTACAGAATGGTGTTTCTCTACTTTTAAAAAAATCCAAGCTATGCTTTTATATACTATACATATATATACATAATTACCCCTGACAGAAATCACCACCTTCCACTCTTAATTCCGATAAATTCCCTTAAGGGAAGCATCAAAGCTCTCCTCTCCCTATCTATTCAGGTTGATAGTCAGCTTTGAAGGTCTCCTAGAGTACGCAGAAGCAGACTTTAAAGCCCAAAACTTGCCAAAGGCATAGCCTAATAGAAAAATTCTATCCCATAAACCTGGCACCCCAAAAAGATTATGCCCACAGGTAAGAATGAATCAGAAGGTAGTCATCGCCATAGGATCCACTCCCCACCTCAACTCAAAACACAAAAACAAAAATTGTCTTGGTACTAAAATTGAGGATTGTCTATTGTGAGAAGCTGTAACCATGAGCTCTCATTCAAACCTCAGCCCAAATTTACATCACCTGAATGGTTCAAAAAGCTTCAAGCCATAAATGATATATTTTCAAATGATAATCCTCTACAGAAAACAAAGACAATTTTTCTAGGCCACAAATAACTTTCCGAAATAAGCTCCCAAGGAAAGTAATCTTCTCAATGTCAAAAATAACCAAGCATACAAGGAAATAAGGCATCATAAATAATAAGAGAAAAGACCCACCAAGGATTAAAACATTGGATTATAAGAATTAGGCTGGATGTGGTGACTCCAGCCTATAATACCAGAACTTTGGGAGGCCGAGGTGGGTGGATCACCTAGAGTCAGGAGTTCAAGACCAGCCTGGTCTCTACTAAAAATACCAAAATTTAGCCAGCATGGTGGTGGGCATCTGTAATCCCAGCTACTCAGGAGGTTGAGACAGGAGAATCTGCTTAAACCCAGGAGGTAGAGGTTGCAGTGAGCCAAGATCTCACCACTGTACTCCAGCCTGGGAGACAGAGTGAGACTCTGTCTCAAAAAAAAAAAAAACACAAAAGAAAATTGACATTCTTAACAGATGATATAATTGCGTACCCATAAATCCTGAGGAATCTACAGATAAATTATTAAAATTTGCTCAAAATTTTAGCAAGTTTGCTAGATATAAAATCAATAAATAACCTACTTGCAACTTGTATTTATCAAAAACATATAGGAGATGAAATAAGAAAAAGTATATGAAAATGTGAAGTACCCAGCTATTTTTTTTTTTAGAGATGGGGTCTTGCTATGCTGCCCAGGCCAGTCTTAAACTACTGTCTTGACCTCCGAAGTGCTGGGATTTTAGGTGTGAACCACTGTTCCTGGACACAAAATATTATAAAGTGTGGCGGGGTATGGTGGCCCACGCCTATAATTCCAGCACTTTGGGAGGCCAAGGCGAATGGATCACCTGAGGTCAGGAGTTTGAGACTAGCCTAACCAACGTGGAGAAACCCTGTCTCTACTAAAAATACAAAATTAGCAGGGCATGGTGGCGCATGCCTGTAATCCCAGCTACTCGGGAGGATGAGGCAGGAGAACTGCTTGGATCTGGGAGGTGGAGGTTGCAGTGAGCCAAGATCGTCGTGCCATTTCACTCCAGCCTGGGCAAGAAGAGCAAAACTCCATCTGAAAAAACAAAAAAATTATAAGCTGTAACAATATCCAATGTTGGCAAAGATGTGCAGCAATAGGAATTCTCATCTACTGTTATGGGAGTGTATATTGGGACTTTTTAATGTATATACACTTTTTAAAAAAATTATTTGACATTATGAAGAAACTCATAGCAAACAACCCAAACATTTCCTAGAAAAGTCTTTTACTTGTGTGCCAAATACAGGACAGGAATGTTCATGGTGTCATTGTTCAAATACCAAAATGCCCTAAATATTCATCTATAGTAAAATGTATTTTTATTCTTTTTGTTGTTGTTTGAGACGCAGTTTTAATCATTGTTGCCCAGGCTACAGTGCAGTGGCATGATCTTGGCTCACTGCAATCTTCGACTCGTGGGTTCAAGCGATTCTCCTGTCTCAGCCTCCCGAGTAGCTGGGATTATAGGTGTCCACCACCACGCCTAGCTGATTTTTATATTTTTAGTAGAGATGGGGTTTCACTACGTTGGCCGGCTGGTCTCGAACTCCTGACCTCAAGTCATCCGCCCTCCCAGGCTCCTAAAGTTCTGGGATTACAAGTGTGAGCCACCTCGCCCTGCCATATTTTTATTGTTTATTTCCATGCAGTGAAATGGTATTTTCATATAGCAATGGAAATTGACAAGTCATATGTACTAACAATATAGGTGGATCAACCCACAACATTAAGTAAAAGAAGCAAAACACAAGAATACATATATGTAGTATGCTTCCTTTAATTTAAAGTTCAAAACCAGGCATAATTAAGCTATATTGTTTAGGAATGCATGCAGAAGTAGTAAAGGTAAGAAATAATGACCAACATCAGCAGAGTGGTTACTTCTGGGGTAGGAGAGGTTTATAACAGGGAAAAGATGCAGAGGGAATGTGACCTGCAGGCTCGGCGTGTGACAGCATTCTATAGTTTGGCCTACATGGTGGTTTCAGGATGTTCATTTTGTAATTATTGTTTAAGAATAGGCTGGGCACGGTGGCTCGTGCCTGTAATCCCAGCACTTTGGGAGGCTGAGGCAAGTGGATCACTTGAAGTCAGGAGTGTAAGACCAGCCTGGCCGACATGTTGAAACCTCATCTCTACTAAAAACACAAAAATCAGCTAAGCATGGTGGCACATGCCTGTAATCTCAGCTACTCAGGAGGCTGAGACAGGAGAATCACTTGAACCCTGGAGGCAGAGTTTGCAGTGACCCAAGATCATGCCACAGCACTCCAGCCTGAGCAACAGAGCAAGACTCTGTCTCAAAAAAAAGAAAAAAAGAATATAGCAGAAGGCTGGTAGCTCACGCCTGTAATCCCAGCACTTTGGGAGGCCAAGGTGGGCAGATCACTTGAGGTAAGGAGTTCGAGACCAGCCTGGCCAACATGGTGAAACCCGTCTCTACTAAAAATACAAAAATTAGCCAAGTGTGGTACATACCTGTAATCCTAGCTACTTGGGAGTCTGTAGCAGGAGAGTCACTGAAACCCAGGAGGTGGAGGTTGCAGTAAGCCAAGATCGCATCATTGCACTCCACCCTGGGCAACAGAGTGAGACTCCATCTAAATATATATATGTCAGAGAGATTAGATGGGCAATCCCAGATACTTGGGAGATTAAAGTGGGAGGATCACTTGAGCTTAGGAGTTTGAGGTTGCAGTGAGATATGATCACGTTACTACACTGCAGCAAGACCCCATCTCCAAAAAATAGATACATAGCAGAAGAAGGAACACCCCTCAACAAAATATTATATTACAAGACAAACTACTGTATGTTTTTCAAATTACAAAAACTACCTGCTCTTCACTTTCTTCCTCCTCAAGATTCTGATATGCCCACCTGTTGGAAAAACATCTGGATAGCGTGTAGGACTGTAGAATGTGGGAGAAGGAGAGTAAAGATGGGGGATAAGAAAGCAAGCATATATGCATAACATTCCCCTACCTCATGGATCTGTACTTGGGGGTGAAAAGCCAAGGAAACTGGCAACGCATTGAACTGAACAAAGTCACTGACTGCATTTGCATGCCTGGACTCAGTCCGTGCCTTCCCTGAGTTCAGAAGCCTAAAAATTTCTCCAGTCTGTTCTTCTCAAGAGCATTGTGTTAGTAATCACATACCAGAAACAATTGAAAAAAGTTAATAGCGCCAGGCCAGGTGTGGTGGCTCACTCCTATAATCCTAGCACTTGGGAGGCTGAGGCAGGAGGATCACTTAAGCTCAGGAGTTCAAGATCAGCCTGGGCAACATAGTGAGCCCTCATCTCTAATTTAAAAAAAAATTACTGGCCGGGCGCAGTGGCTCAAGCCTGTAATCCCAGCACTTTGGGAGGCCAAGGCGGGTGGATCACGAGGTCAAGAGATCGAGACCATCTTGGTCAACATGGTGAAACCCCGTCTCTACTAAAAAAAAATACAAAAAATTAGCTGGGCATGGTGGTGCATGCCTGTAATCCCAGCTACTCAGGAGGCTGAGGCAGGAGAATTGCCTGAACCCAGGAGGCGGAGGTTGCGGTGAGCCGAGATCGCGCCATTGCACTCTAGCCGGGGAAACAAGAGTAAAACCCCGCCCAAAAAAAAAAAAAAAAAAAAAAAAATTACTAACACTAATAAATTAGTGCTACTTTCATGAGACCATGTAATTCTTTCAGAGTTAAATTGTAAATGACTTTATTCAAGAATGATTCATATATCATAAAATTTACCTATTTAAAGTGTACAATTCAGCATTTTTTAATGTGCTCACAGAGTTGTATAACCATCACTACAGTCTTGCTTCAAATATCTTTTCTTTTCTTTTGAGACAGAGTCTTGCTCTGTTGCCCAGGCTGGAGTGCAGTGGTGCGATCTTGGCTCACTGCAACCTCTGCCTCACAGGTTCAGATGATTTTCCTGCCGCAGCCTCCCAAGTAGCTGGGATTACAGGCATGAACCACCAAGCTAATTTTTGTATTTTTTAGTAGAGAGGGTTTTTCCATGTTGGCCAGCCTGGTCTCAAACTCCTGACCTCAAGTGATCTCCCCACTTTAGCCTCCCAAATTACTGGGATTATAGCCACTGTGCCCAGACTTCTTTTCTTTTCCTTTTTTTTTTTTTTTTTTTTTAAGTCAGGGTCTTGCCCTGTCACCCAGTAGGGTAGTGTGCAGTGGCGTGATCTCCAATCACTGAAGCCTTGACCTCCCAGGCTCAAGTGATCCTCCCACCTCAGCCTCCTGAGTAGCTGGGACTACAGACACCCACCACCATGCCCAGCTAATTTTTGTATTTTTTTAATAGAGACTGGGTTTCTCCATGTTTACCAGGCTTGTCTTGAATTCCTGGGCTCAAGCAATCCTCCCACCTCAGCCTCCCAAAATGCTAGGATTACAGGTGCGAGCCATCGTGCCTGTCCTTTTTTTATTTTTTGGTTTCTTTGAGACAGGGTCTCGCTCTAGCCCAGGCTGGAGCGCACTGGCATGATTACTCCTCATCATAGCCTCAACCTCAGGCAAAAGTGATCCTCCCACCTCAGTCCCCCAAGTAGCTGGGACCACAGGCATGCGCCACCACGCTGGGCTAATTTTTTTATTTTGTAGAGATAGGGTCTCCCTATGTTGCCCAGGCTGGTCTTGAATTCCTGGGCTCAAGCAATCCTCCCACCTCAGCCTCCAAAAATGCTGCTGGGATTACAGATGTGAGTCATGGCTCCCAGCCACATTTTCATCTCCCTCAAAACTAGACAACCACAAATCTACTTTGTTTCTCAGAATTAATTTATGCTTTTGGAAAATGAATATCTGTAGGCATGCATGAACAGAGATTTGATTATATCCTTTGAAAAAATTATTGAACTCCCTGGGTCAGGGGAGGTCAGTTCAACATTGATAGTTCAAGGAATTTGTGACATGTCAAAAATGAAGAACTCTGGTTGAGAAGAGTGATAGTTGCATTGTGTTAAGATGAAATTGATATTTATGATTTCCTCTTTTTTTTTTAACAAAGGCTTTCTGAACTAACATGATGTACTAATCTCTAAGAAAAATAAGCCTAATTGCCTCTCATTTGGATTGCAATCATAAAGGTCTAATTACCCTTCTTAGATTATAACATATTCACAAAGGAAACCCCAAAAAAAGGCATGCTTTGCGTTTCACTGCCTTAAAACAAGCTGTTTTCTATTGTGAATGCTTCAAGTTGTCCAACATCTAATCTCCTAGAAGATAATTTGCTAATTTTGCCTACAATTACTTTCTGTTTGGGGCATTGTGTGAGCGGTGCCTCTTGAAGAACTTCACACGAACAGGAAGCAGCTCCACACGAACAGGAATCCCTGTAAGGTGATTCACCTAAGGAGGTCTCTCCTTCCCCGCGTTACCTTCCCAGACCCCACATATACACACACAACCTCACACAGGGTGGGAGGACAGAAACTGCCTTTGCAGCTGCACAGAGATCTTGGCCACTAAAGCAAATAGTTGGAATGTGTCCATACCTAATAAAACTTTCCAAATAGTCACAGAATTTGGCAGTCATAACATCACTAGGCATATAATGACGAGGGCTTCATTTCTATGAAGGGGGCTGTGAAGTCTGCTCGGGAGAGGGGAACCAGGGACCATCTCCTTAGAGAAGTGGGTTGGTAGAAATCATTTCTTATACTTGGCAGGGGTGGAGGACAGGCTCCGTGAGTTTAGGGACCTGTGGCTTGGTTTTCCCCTTCTGCATATTCTGTGTGTGGTAGGTAGACTTTGCTTCTGAGAGCATCTGTTGTAGGCCATTATTTTTGGTTCTTATGAGAGGCAGGAGGGGCATTCAGTGAGGACTACATGGGTGGGTCTTAGTGGTCTATTTCTTGGAGTTTAGATTCATTTGCTCCTGAGATTCCCCTTGGGCGCATATGGCCCAACTCAGATGTGGTATGATCAAATCTTCCCTGTAGTTAAGCAAGTTAAGCAGAATAAACAAAATAAATTTGAATTTAAAAGGGGATGGGTATTCTCAGTCTGTTTTCTCCGTTCTTTATCATGACTTTTGGGGATGTCTTGAATCTTAAAAATTAAACTCTTCCAACAGCAAAAAGTAAGTAGGCTTTTCCTTTCTAAGAAGGGGAAACGTTTAACGTTTGTGGGATGTGGGTGATAAGTTTGCTGCAAAACTACTCCTCTAGTTCAGAGAAAACGACACAACAGAAATGAGCCGCCAGCAGGGCCAGGCTGTGCGTTTTGAAATTCCAGAGGCCTGCCCAGCCCTGTGGGTTTCCTGGAATGCTTTCATTCAGTCGTCATGTGGTAGGTGAGGAAAAGCCTGCAACATCAGTGGGTGAGCTGGAAGAATACCTCATCGGGGACAGAGGCCCGTGGCAACAGGCACAGATCCCTGCCTGTGCTCAGCGGCACAGTCAACGGACCCTGGGGCAGTGGCACACAGCCTCGCCCAGCAGCAGTACCAGACCTGTGTGCACAGACGGTCACGCCCAGGTCACAGACGCCCGTTGTCTCCCGGCCAGAGGCTGACACACTCGGACTGCACAGACCAGCCGTTAGACAGGCTCATGCTCTGTGTCATGAGAAAGGTGGAGCAGAGGTGACTCAGGGAAAAGCTGCTTTCCCCTAACACTGGCATTTGATTAATCTCATCTCAAATGCTGTCACTCACCCAGAAATGGCCTAAATGTGCCTTCCTTCCGCTGCTGGAGGGTGGAATGTGGCGGCAGCTGTGGAAGGCCAGCATGAGGAGGAGGGAGGAAAAGTACCAGATCCCACTGAACAGGTCAGAGGAATGCAGGCAGGAGGGGAAACGGGCATCCGCACCGGACCGGGCACATCCTAAGGCTGGAGGCTGCCCTGCTGTGAGAAGGCCGATTAGCAGGGAAGCAATGGGAAAAGCATTTTCTAGGGAGCTTTCCTTTCCTTTTTTTTTTTTTTTTGTTTTTGAGATGGAGTCTCGCTCTGCCACCCTGGCTGGGGTGCAGTGGGGCGATCTCAGCTCACCAAAACCTCCGCCTCCTGGGTTCAAGCGATTCTCCTGCCTCAGCCTCTCGAGTAGCTGGGATTACAGGCGCATGCCACCGGGCCGGTTAATTTTTGTATTTTTAGTAGAGACATGTTGGTCAGGCTGGTCTTGAACTCCTGATCTCAGGTGATCCACCCGCCTCAGCCTCCCAAAGTGCTGGGATGACAGGTCTGAGCCACTGCGCCCGGCGGGCTTTTCCTTTTCACACAGCCTTGAAGAACTTCAGGAAGAGCTGTCAGTAGCAGAACGTAAGATGGACTGAATCCCTTGTGTAGGTGAATTTGTGTCTAGGACCTCTTACACTGGCAAAGCCTGGAAATCAAAGATAATGTCGGGGCTCGTGGAAATAATCATAGCTATTAATTGTGACTTATATCATTAACTACAATTAATTACATTGATAACAATAGTATTAAGCATTTACTTTGTTCTCGGCCCTGATCTAAGACTTTTTCCTAGATTATCTCATGTGATCCTCTCAACACCTCTCTTAAAGCAATGCATTTAGCATCCCATTTTATCAATGAGGACATGGGGACCCACAGAGGCAGCCCAGACAGGAAGCCATTCCAGCACTGAAATCAGGCCAGGCTGGTGGCTCACGCCTGTAATCCCAGCACTTTGGGAGGCAGAGGCAGGCGGAACATTTGAGGCCAGGAGTTCAAGAACAGCCTGGCCAACATGATGAAACCCCTTCTCTACTAAAAGTATAAAAATTAGCCAGACGTGGTGGTGCATACTCCCAGCTACTCAGGAGGCTGAGGCACAAGAATCACTTGAACCTGGGAGGTGGAGGTGGCAGTGAGCTGAGATTGCGCCATTGCACTCCAGCCTGGGCAACAGGGGCAACAGAGCGAGACTCTCAGGAAAAAAAAAAAAAAAAAAAAAAAAAGAAATCAATGAATGTGTGATTTCAAATTCCAAGCTGTGGCTGGAAGGGCTGACCTCACTCATGTTTTCAAAAGTGAGTATCTTTCCACTAGTCAGGTTAGAATTGCTTCAGGCAAGCAAGAAGCTGGGGAAAGATGAGTGGAAACAGCCCTCTTCTGCCTGCCCCAGCCTGGGACTCTGGCGTGGCAGTGCAGGGCTGTCAGCCTGGATC
Source organism: Sapajus apella (assembly GCF_009761245.1). NCBI lineage: Eukaryota > Metazoa > Chordata > Mammalia > Primates > Cebidae > Sapajus > Sapajus apella. The sequence continues at coordinate 14,445,564 of NW_022436969.1, read as the reverse complement.
TGGGCCTGTGCACTTGCGGCCACTGTGAAGCCGAATTCTGGACTCTCCCTCCTCCCACATTCTCGGGGGCAGAGCCAGTCTTTGAGAGAATAACTTTGACCATCATTCCCAGATCCCAAGCCAAGCATGAATCGTGAAATAATCAGCTTAATTGTAGAGTCAGTGGGAACACACACATCCAACATACACATACACTACCCATACACACATCAGAGGCTCCACAGGTACCCTCTGTTGGCAAAGACCAGCCCAGGTCACTTTTAACTTACATATTTATTTTGTAGAGACAGGGTCTCACTCTGTCCCCCAGACTGGAGTGCAGTGGTGTAATCACAGCTCACTGTAGCCTCAACCAATCCTTACACCACAGCCTGCTTACTAGCTGCGATTACAGGCATGCCACCATACCCAGCTAATTTTTTTATTTTAATTTTTTGCAGAGACATGTTTAAAGAAAAACCTTAGCCAAATTAAACTTAACACAGTTTAATTGAGCAAAGAATGCTTTGCGAATCGGGCAGACTCCCAAGCCAGAGTAGCTCAGAGAGACTCCAGTACAGCCACGTGGTGGATGATTTATAGACAGAAAAAGAAAAGTAGCAGGGCGCTGTGGTTCACATCTGTAATCCCAGCACTTTGGGAGGCCAAGGCGGGTGGAGCACCTGAGGTTGAGAGTTCAAGGCCAACCTGACCAACATGGAGAAACCTTGTCTTCACTAAAAATACAAAAATTGGCTGGGCATGGTGGCGCATGCCTGTAATCCCAGCTACTAAAGAGGCTGAGGCAGGAGAATCCCTTGAACTCAGAAGTCGTGGGTTTCAGTGAGCCAAGATTACGTTGTTGCACTCCAGCCTGGGCAACGAGAGCGAGACTCCGTCTCAGAAAAAAAAAAAAGAAAGAAAAGTAACGAATAGAAAACAGAAGTGAGGTACAGAAACAGCTGGATTGGCCACAGCTTGGCATTTGCCTTATTTGAACACGTTTTGAACAGTTGGTCCCCTTTGATTGGCCAGAACTCCCTGATTGGCACAAAGGTAGGTTATAGTTGGTTTACAACTCCATTTAGGTTGTATACAGTTCACTATGAGAAATCTTCAGGCTGAATTTAAAATAGGTAAGGAGGGGCTGGGCAAGGTGCCTCACGCCTGTAATCCCAGCACTTTGGGAGGCTAAGGCGGGAGGATCACCTGAGGTCAGGAGTTCAAGACTAGCCTGACCAACATGGTGAAACCCCGTCTCTACTAAAAATACAAAAAATCAGCTGGGCATGGTGGTGCGCACCTGTAATCGCAGCTACTTGGGAGGCTGAGGCAGGAGAATCACTTGAACACAGGAGGTGGAGACTGCAGTGAGCCCAGATTGTGCCACGTCACTCCAGCCTGGGTGACAAGAGCAAAAGTCCATCTCAAAAAATAACGTAGGGCTGGGCGCGGTGGCTCACACCTGTAATCCCAGCACTTTGGGAGGCCGAGGCGGGTGGATCACGAGATCAGGAGATCGAGACCATCCTGGTCAACATGGTGAAACCCCGTCTATATTTTAAAAAAAAAGAGAAAAAGAAAAAAAAAAAGTAAGGAGGCCACTTTAGGCTAAACTTGATTTAACAGACAGGTCTCCCTATGTTGCCCAGGCTGGTCTCAAACTCCTAACCTCAAGCAATCTTCCCACATCAGCTTTTTTTTTTGAGATGGAGTTTTGCTTTTGTTGCCCAGGCTGGAGTACAATGGCGCAATCTTGGCTCATCACAACGTCCAACTCCCGGGTTCAAGGGATTCTCCTGCTTCAGCCTACTGAGTAGCTGGGATTACAGGCATGTACCACCACACCTGGCTAATTTTATATTTTTAGTAGAGATGGGGTCCCCACATTGGTCAGGCAGGTCTTGAACTCCCGACCTCAGGTGATCCACCCACCTCGGCCTCCCAGAGTGCTGGGATTATAGGCATGAGCCACCTCACCCAGCCCCCGCTTCAATTTTGATGAACCTCAGGAGGGGAGGTCATTAGCAGAACCTAAGATGGATTGAATCCCTTGTGTAGGTGAACTCTTGTATAGGATCTCTTACATATGTGAAGCCTGGAAATAGAAGATAATGTCAGGGCAGGTATAATAATCATGGCTGTTATTAGCGGACTCCCAAAGTGCTGGGATTACAGGTGCGAGCCACTGAACTCAGCCCCAGGTCACTTGTATTTAAGGTGAACCTTAGCATGCCTCCGAATTACCAGAAGGACCTGTTCAAACACAGGGTGCTGGCCCTGCCCCCGGAGTTTTTCGCCCAAGAGGCCTGGGATGGGGCCTGAGAATGTGACCCACGTGTTCCCAGGTGCTGACACTGCTGATAGGAGGCTACTCTCTGGGAACTACTGTTTGAAGGGTTGAAGCTCCAGAAATTTGTATATCTAGTCACACATCACTTCCTGTTTAAATGTGATAGCAGGTTGGGCATGGTGGCTCACGCCTGTAATCCCAGCACTTTGAGGAGTTCAAGACCAGCCTGGCCAACATAGTGAAACCCCATCTCTACTAAAAATACAAAAATTAGCTGGGTGTGGTGGTGTGCATCTGTAATCCCAGCTAATTGGGAGGCTGAGGCAGGAGAATTGCTTGAACTTGGGAGGCAGAGGTTGCAGTGAGCTGAGATCGTGCCATTGTACTCCAGCCTGGGTGACAAGAGTGAAATTCCATTTCAAAATAATAATAATAATAATAATTAAATGTGGTGGCAGTTGTTCTCAAGGATTTTCATCTTGCAGCCTGTATGCTTTCCTGTTGTTGCTGTCACCAGTTATACTCACAAGCAGAGTGGCTTTACACAGCACAGATCATCTCACTGTTCTGGAGGTCAGAAGTCAGAAATGGGTCAGCAGGGCTGCTTTTCCTTATGGAGGGTATAGAGGGGAATCCGTGTCCTTTTTGGGCTTCTAGAGGCTGCCTGTGTTCCTTGGCTTGCAGCCCCTTCCTCTGCCTGCAAAGCCAGCAGCAGGGTGCATCTTCAACCCTTCTCCTCTCTCACACACACTTCTGTCCCCATCATCACATCATCGTCTTTGTCTCTGGTCCTCCTGCCTCCCTCTTATAAGGATCTCATGATTACACTGGGCCCATTCAGGTAATCCAAGACAACTTTTCCATTTTAAAATGCTTACTAACATCCGCCAAGTCCTTTTTTTCCCTGGAAGGTGGCATAGCCACAGATTTCAAAGATTAAAAGATGGGCGTCTTTAGGGACCATCCACCCATCCTGCCAGCGGCTTATACTGCAGCAGGTGGCAGGGCATGGTGGCATGCACCTGTAGTTCCAGCTACTCAGGAGGCTGAGGTGGGAGGATTGCTTGAGCCTAGGAGGTCAAGGCTGTAGTGTGGAATGATGGGGTCTGTGAGTAGCCATTGCACTTAAGCCAGGGCAACATAGCAAGACCCCATCTCAAAAAAATAACTCCTGCAAATCCTTCCATTCCATATCACCCACCAAAACAAACAAAAAACTGAAAGAGCATTAGGACTTGCATGATGCTAAATCAGAAGGTAAAGCCAAATTTTCCCCTTCTTTTGCCTTACCTGGTAATAAAGCAGTGTTACAGGTGAGGCTGCTGGGAAAAGTCAAAGAGACTGGAAGAGGAGCAGGGAAAGAAGGCCTAGGGTAGCTGGGAGAAGGGGGAAGGGGTTCGCGACATGCATCAATATGGGCCTCTTGACCATGCCCAGGTACCTACCCAGTCTCCCTGCTACTTTCTGGACTTTCTAGGACTGGAACCCTGGTTCCTTCCCTTTTGAGTCAAGAGACCTGAGTATCCTCAATAGACCTGCAGGTCAGCACTGCCTTTTCCCTGTCCCTAACACTGCCTTACGATCCTGTCTGTAGGCCACCTGGGAAAGATAAAGAAAGTGCGCTAAAAGGCTAGACCCTTGCCTGTTGAGATTTCTGCCAATTACCTTTGGAACGTTTCTGAAATCCCAGCCTCAGGGCTGTGAATTCTGTTTGTGGGTGTGATAGTCTGCTAGGGCTGCCATAACAAAGTACCATAGATGGGGTGCCTTAAACAGCGGAGCTTATTTCCTGACAGTTCTGGAAGCCCAAGATCAAGTATCAGAAGGTGGCTTCTTCTGAGGCCTCTATCCTTGGCTGGCAGGTGGCCGGCCTCTCTGTCCTCACTGGGTCTGTGTACATAGGTCCTGCCGTCTCTCTTCTTAGAAGGACACCAGTCATACTGGATTATGACCCAATTTTAACTTAATCATCTCTTTAAAGATGCTATCACTCAAGACAGTTATAATCTGAGAGTTAGGACTTCAACATATGCATTTGCTGGGGTATGGGGACACAAGTGGCCCACAGCATTGGGTTAAGACCCTGGGAGATTAAGAAAGATCACTCCATTCTTCCCTGCTGTCACAGGTGGACTAGGCCCGCTGAGGACGGATGCCTTGGAGAGAGGGACCAAGCTGTTAACTTTAAAAGTGTGCCCCACAACCCGGAGCTGCCTTTTCATAGCTATGTTGGGTTAAGGTTGGGAAAAAGCCAGAAAAGGTCAAAGAAGCTGCCAAAAGCGCAGGCTTAGTCTGTGTAAGGAAACAGCAGCATTTATGGCTCACAGTCACCAGTGCCAACTCCCTGCAGGTTATTTATTTGATGCGCAATTCACAGCTAGTCCCCCAGATGCCATACACAGCTAGTCCCGCGCGTCCATACGCACCCTGGACACAGAGGAAATCAAGGAGCAGCTAACGAGTGTTTGTGTCGGATGTTCTTTGAAAGGGCTGTTTGATAGATATGATTTCATTCCCAAGGCATGGCTCTGATGCGGAAGTCAAACAGCCTGCAAGTTGAAACAAACCAAATAGCCTTATCTTAGTCTTGATTCATGGGCTCCTCTCTCTTCAAAGCCCCTTAAAGGCCATACTCTGCGAATTGTAACTTGTTAAAGTAATTGCTGTTGTGAAGTCCTTCCTGGGACAGGCTGTCTTTGTCTTATAGGATCTGAATTCTCTGACATTTTTTCTTGATAAACCTTTGCTAGACTCTGGTCAAACTCACTAGCCAACATAGGTTTAAATAAAAGCGTATATTATTTAATTGCGTTTTTCTTTCTTTTTTTTTTTTCTTTTTTTGAGACGGAGTTCATTTTTGTCACCCAGGCTGGAGTTCAATGGCGCAATCTCGGCTCACTGCAACCTCCAACTCCCGGGTTCAAGCAATTCTCCCGCCTCAACCTCCTGAGTAGAACAGGCTCCCACCACCACACCCAGCAAATTTTTTTGTATTTTTAATAAAGATGGGGTTTCACCATGTTGCCCAGGCTGGTCTTGAACCCCTGACCTCAGGTGATCCACCCACCTAGGCCTCCCAAAGTGCTGGGATTACAGGCGTGAGCCACCATGCCCAGCAAGTGAGATTTTATTAGGCCTAGTAGATACTGTTTTTCACAAATTGAGGGTTTGTGGCAACCCTGCATGAAGGAAGTCTGTCAGCACCACTTTTCCAACAGCATGTACTCACCTTGTGTCCCTCTCAGCATTTTTTAGCAACATTTTTTAAAATTTATTTTTAATAGAAAGATCAGGTGATTGGGCTCAGGTCTGCCTTGGTTTGAAACCCATCTCTGCCACTCACTAGTTTTGGGAAAATGCTCTGTTTCTTTTTTTTTTTTCTTCTTTTTTAGAGATGGGGTCTTGCTATGTTGCCCAGGCTGGAGTGCAGTGGCTTTCACAGGTGCGATCCTGCTACTGATCAGCATGGGAGTTTTGACCTGCTCCAATTCCAACCTGGGCCGGTTCACCCCTCCTTAGGCAACCTGGTGGTCCCCCACTCCCGAGAGGTCACCATATTGATGCCAAACTTAGTGTGGACACCCAATCGGCATAGCGCACTGCAGCCCTGAACTCCTGGGCTCAATCAATCCTTCCACCTCAGTCTCAGGGGTAGCTGAGACTACAGGCACATGCCACTGTGCCCGGCTGTTCTGCTTCGTTTATGGAACAAATCACCCTCAACACTTAATGTCTTAGAACAAAGCAATCATCTCATCACTTTTCAGTCTCTGGGAGTCAGGAATTTGGGGAGAGCGTCAGAGGGGTAGTTCCATCTGGCTCATCTTGAGCTTGCAGGCTCTCCAGGTGAGGGCTAGAGCAAGTGGGGATAGCTGAGCATCTCCTGTAGTCTCAAGGCTTTTTCAGGTGGTCTTCCGCATGGACTCACTTGGCCTTTTTTACAGCCTGGCAGCCTCAGGCCAACGGGGCTGCTTAGGTGCTGACCGATGAAAGTTATACCACCTGCTCTGATCTAGCCTCAGAGGTCATGCAGTGTCACTTCCTTCCAACTGTCTTAATTACAAGCACATCACAAACCTCCCAGACTCAAGGAAAGGGAAATCACAGCACACCTCTTTTTTTTATTTTCTGTTTGTTTATTTTCATTTTTTTGAGACAGGGTCTCCCTCTGCCGCCCAGGCTGGAGTAAAGTGGCACACGGCTCACTGCAGGCTCCACCTGGGCTCATGCAATCCTCCCACTGCAGCCTCTGGAGTAGCTGGAAATACAGGTGCATGCCACCACACCAGGCTAATTTTTGTATTTTTCTGTAGAGATGGGGTTTCACCATGTTTCCCAGGCTGGTCTCAAACTCTTGGACCCAAGGGATCCTCTCACCTCAGCCTCTCAAAGTGCTGGGATTATAGGTGTGAGCCACTGCGCTTGGCCTGGTTAATACTTTCTTAAATAAAAGCAAAAAGACTCATGCAACAACAAATATTTATCGAGCACCTACTGTGTGCCAGGCATTGTTCCAGGCACTGGGAGACACAGCAGTGGGGGAGAAAAACATAGACAAAACTGCTGCCCCTTTGAAATTTGCATTCTAATAGGAGAGGGGCAGGAGGTGATACTAAATAATTAAGTAGTATTTAAAATATAATGAAATGCTATGGGGTAAAAATAAGGAAGGTTGGCAGTACTAGGAGTGAAGTGAGGAAATCTTATTAAAAAGGTACTATTGAGGCCGGGCGCGGTGGCTCAAGCCTGTAATCCCAGCACTTT
>NW_022436969.1:14411079-14438128 GCF_009761245.1 Sapajus apella | reverse complement strand
GTGGCTCACGCCTGTAATTCCAGCACTTTGGGAGGCTGAGGCAGGCACATCACCTGAGGTCAGGCGTTCAAGACCAGCCTGGCCAACATGATGAAACCCCGTCTCTCATATAAATTTAAAAAATAGCCAGGCGTAATGGTGCGTGCCTTTAGTCCCAGCTGCTTGGGAGGCTGAGGCAGGAGAATCGCTTCAACACAGGAGGCAGAGGTTGTAGAGAGCCAAGATTGTGCCATTGTACTCCATCCTGGGCAACAGAGTGAGACCCTGTCTCAAAAAATAATAATAAAATACACATGTATTACTCTTGAGGGAAGAAATGTTTGCAAAAATTCCTTCTAAAATGCCCCCTCCACACCTAAAATGCATTCTCTTATCAAACTAGCTAGATTGTTACCTCTCAAAGAGCAAGTGTCTCAGGAAATGAGACAGTGAGTTAATTTGGGTTGGAGCCAGTGGCGGAAAACGGGCAGTCAGCATGTCTCCAGTTGCCTACAGAGACAGACTTGAGAAATTTTACCTACTGTCCGAGTATGCTGAGAGCTGACTGCTGCACACAAAGCAACGAGAAATGCATGTTTCTTGGCCTCCCCATCTCCATCGGCTCCCTTTGCCTACTGCCCAGACTTGCTTCGATGCCCTCTCCGCTGCCAACATCTCCCTTGGGTGTTTTCTCTCCTCACCTGGGCATGTCCAAGGCCAATCCTCCAGCAACCTCTCAGATTATCTCCTTGTGACCCAGTTTTCCTCCCTGCTGGCAATTCAAACAGGGTTGTCTTGAAGCCTATTTGTTAACAGGCATCTGTGCTCTTTCTCTCTAGAAGTGTGTTTCTAGCCAAGAAAATAGAGGCTCCCCAACCAGCACTGACTATGTGGTAACGTTACACCTTCCAGTCCCAGCTTTTCTGCTCATTTACTCAAATACCACCAAAATTATCAAAACTGTTTATGCATCTTTTTACCAATTATTCTGTCTCCTCCCCAAGTTATGTTTGACTTCAATACTCTTTTATTTTGAGACAGAGATTCACTCTTATTGCTCAGTCTAGAGTGCAACAGCACGATCTTGGCTCACCACAACCTCCACCTCCCGGGTTCAAGTGATTCTCCTGCCTCAGCCTCCCGAGTAGCTGGGATTACAGGCATGCACCATCACGCCCAGCTAATTTTTTTTTTTTTTTTTTTTTTAAGCAGAGTTTTCTCCATGTTGGTCAGGCTGGTCTCGAGCTCCCAACCTAGGGTGATCCACCCACCTCAATCTCCCAAAGTGCTGGGGACTCCAATAATTCTTAAAATCTACTCAGCTTCGCGCCTGGCGCGGTGGCTCATGCCTGTAATCCCAGCACTTTGGGAGGCTGAGGGGCGTGGATCACGAGGTCAGGAGCTCAAGACCAGCCTGGCCAACATGGCAAAACCCCTGTCTCTACTAAAAATACAAAGAAATAAGCAGGGCACAGTGGCAGGTGCCTGTAATCCCAGCTGCTCGGGAGGCTGAGGCAGGAGAATCACTTGAACCAGGGCGACAGAGGTTGCAGTGAGCCAAGATCGCACCAGTGCACTCCAGCCTGGGTGACAGAGTGAGACTCTGTCTCAAAAAAATAAAATTAAATTTAAAAACCTAGTCAGCTTCACCCTATGCTATACTGAAAGAATAGTTTCTTTTTGATGCAGCTATTTGCCACCATGGTAATTTCTTATCAAATATTATGAGTGTTTTGGGGATGGCTGGGAGGGGAAGTGTGCAATGTATGATTAGGGACCATTCCTTTTGACCCATATTAATTTTTACAGCCTTTTCTCCCTTTCTATTCAGGCTAAATGTACATTTATGCAAATTGTACGTAATATTTTGCAGTATCCCCAAATCCCAGCTCAATATTGGCCAAGGCCAACCCAACTTATGCCAACTTATGCCAAACCAGGAAGAATTGTGGTTTGGAAATGTTACTCAGCTACAGCCAGGAAAAAATAACAACTGGCTGGGCATGGTGGTTTACGCCTAAAATCCTAGCACTTTGGGAGGCTGAGGCGGGCAGATTTGCCTGAGCCTCAGCCTGGTCAACATGGTAAAAAGTTATCTCTCTCAAAAATACATAAATCTGCCAGGAGTGTTGGTGGGCACCTATAATCCCAGCTACCTAGGAGTCTGAGGCAGGGGAATTACTTGAACCCAGGGACGGGGGCGGCTGCATTACCAGCCTGGGCGAAAGAGCAAAATTCCATCTCAAAAAAAAATAATAAATAACAACTGTCACCGGGTAGCTGCTGAGTCTGCTTTGCCTAACATATGCATAGCACTTTGCAATTTACAAAGAGCTTTTTTTTTTTGAGACGGAGTTTTGCTCTTGTTACTCAGGCTGGAGTGCAATGGCGGGATCTCGGCTCACCGCAACCTCCGCCTCCTGGGTTCAGGCAATTCTCCTGCCTCGGCCTCCTGAGTAGCTGGGACTACAGACACGCGCCACCATGCCCAGCTAATTTTTTGTAGTTTTTTTAGCAGAGACGGGGTTTCACCATGTTGACCAGGATGGTCTCGATCTCTTGACCTTGTGATCCACCCGCCTCAGCCTCCCAAAGTGCTGGGATTACAGGCTTGAGCCACCGCGCCTGGCCCTTACCAAGGGCTTTTACAACATTTTAAGTCTTTAATGTTCACTGTAACAGCCATCCTACAGGTACTGTCCCATTCCACAGATGGCAATAAAATGAAGCAGAGAACTATATTGCCTTTGGTCACAGACCTATCAATTTAAACCCAAGGTCTGTTAACTCATCTGGGCATTAATTGTTTGTAAATTCACACTTCCTAGGTGTAGGAGGCACTGAACACTGGACCAACATTGCTTTCTAGCTAGGCACAGTGACTCAGGCCTGTAATCCCAACACTTTGAGCGGAGGAGGTAGGAGTCCATGAGTTCCAGATCAGCCTGGGCAACATGGGGAAACCTCGTCTCTACAAATTACAAAATTCACCAGGAATGGTGGCATGTAACCGTGGTCCCAGATACTCAGGAGTCTGAAGCAGGAGGATCACTTGAGGCCGGGAGGTCGAGGCTGCAGTGAGCCATGATCGTGCCACTGCACTCCAGCCTGGGCAACAATGAGACCCTGTCTCAAAAAGAAAACAACAGACAATAAACCACTGTTTCCTTTATTCCTTTCTCCAAAATGCTAACTTTTTTTTTCCTGAGAAAGGTTTTATTTTATATCTAATATTGTTTATGAAGGAAAGTGATACCAACAATTCACCGAAGCTGAAAATTTGTCTTCAAAAACTTACTTCCTAATCTAATTTCTCTTACATTAGCAATAGAAAATGGACTAAAAGGCCAGGTGCGGTGGCTCACGCCTGTAATCCCAACACTTTGGAAGACCGAGGCAGGTGGATCACCTGAGGTCAGGAGTTCAAGACCAGCCTGGCCAACATGGTGAAACCTCATCTCTACTAAAAATACAAAAAGTTAGCTGGCATAGTGGCAGTTTCCTGTAATCCCAGCTACTTGGGAAACTGAGGCAGGAGAATCGCTTGAACCCAGGTGGTGGAAGTTGCAGTGAGCCAAGATCGTGCCACTGCACTCCAGCCTGAGCAATAAGAGCAAAACCTCCGTCTCAACAAAACAAAACAATGGACTAAAATATTATGAGACTTCAAGATATGTTTAATACAAAGGCTTTGATGGTTTTGCTTTTCAGTAGCCATTTAGGAATAACTAAAAAACATGTGTGAGATGATTGGTCAATGTTTCAGAACTTCCTGTATTACTAAAACTATAATTCAAAGGTCCTATGAAGTCAGAATTTTGAGTGTTACAGGGGTACCGCTAACGAATAAACTGAACAGCAGAGTTGCAGCCTGTGATTCTGCTGTTTCATCGCCCACCTCCTCCTGGCCCTAAACTAGATAATGGAGACATCTGGTCGCCATGGATACAGGATGGCATCATCTGACCGCATTGGTGCAGACCTTAGCTTCAGATATTCTCAGACCTTTCAAAGGACCACGCATGCCCCTGGCTTAGTAGCTGCTAGGACAACATGAGGGGATTTCCCTTACGGAGTTGTTGATGCTGTTGTTACTGTACACCATTTACTGAATTAATGCACTGAGCATTTCCCATATATTACTTCCTTTCATTCTCTCAAGAACCCTGTAAGGAAATTTTTCATTCTCATTCTCATTTTAGACAATAAAAATCAGATGTTTACAGAGATTCAGCAACGTTCCGTAGGTAACATTTTGTGTTGTTTCTTTTTGAAATAGCATTTCGCTCTTGTTGCCCAGGCTGGAGTGCAATGGCGATCTCAGCTCACTGCAACCTTCACCCCAGAATGGCTGGGACTACCGGTGGGTGCCACCACACCCAGCTAATTTTTTGTACTTTTAGAAGAGACGAGGTTTCACTATGTTAGCCAAGATGGTCTCTATTTCCAGACCTTGTAATTTGCCCGCCTCAGCCTGCCAAAGTGCTGGGATTACTGACGTGAGCCACCGTACCTGGCCTACACTTTTAAATCAAGGTCTGCCTCCAAAAGTTACATTACTTTTTGTTATTTTGAGATGGCCAACATGCTATGTTGCCCAGGTTGGACTCAAACAATCATCTCACTCCAGCCTTCCAAGTAGCTGGGAAGACAGAAGTGTGCCGTATTCTTAAACATCATATAATATTGCCTTTCAGGCTTAAAAAGCAAATAGAATTATTTGTTCATTTGATAGAGCTTTAGTAACATAAGTGGATACACTTAGAGCTAGTCCTCTGCCTTGTTACCATGATAAGCTAGGATAATATAGTTGAGGGGCCTGCGGTGGAGGTTGGAGAGGTCCCGGGATGTTAAATTCTCAACTTCTTCAACTTAGCAACAGGGGGTGGTCCATCCACAGCCTGCTCTCCACCCCCGCTGAAAATCAGTAGTGCGAACGGACTATGGAGGCAAGGGGAAACGTACCTACAAGATTTTCTGTTTTGGTTTTCTTTGGGGTTTCCTTTTTGTCTTTTCTGAACTGAAGGGTGATAGAGAAGGTATGGAAAAAGTTTGAAACCACTGGCAGGTTTCAAACTTACAAGCCATGAGAAGCTCGGGGTAATTTCTGCATTTTCCAAGGTGCAAGGAAGCAGAAGCTGGAGCCGGTCTTCGAGGTGGGAGGCAGGGAGATGTTAGCAGATATGACAAGGAGGGGCTTTGGAAAAGACTTTGTGGGGCCTTGATCCCGAGGAGAGTGAAGGCTGCTGCGGGAGGGATGGGGTGGTGCAGTCGTAGAGCTGGTCAGGACTGGATTGACAGCAGAATGGTAAAGACGCAACTCCTACTGCTCCACCCCAAGCACTTTTAGTTTATAAAAGATGGAGCAACGATTTTATTTTCTCCAGGCATCTCAAATCAGTTACATTTTTTTTAAGACAGGGTCTTGGGAGGGGTGGTGCGCATGCGCGAGCGCAGAGGCCCACCCGCCCCGCCCGCCAAAAAAAAAAAAGAAAGAAAAAAGAAAAAGAAAAAAAGACAGGGTCGTGCTCTATCACCCAGGCTAGAGTGCAGAGGTGCAATCATAGCTCACTTGCAGCCTCGACCTCCTGCGCTCAAGCAATCCTCGTGCCTCAGCCTCATGCCACCACACCTGGCTGGCACACAAATTTCACTAACGTGTACATATGTCCATGAGTCATACAAATTATAAAAACCCTTCTGCTGTAGGGAAAAAATACATATGAAAACTCAAAAAAAAAAAAAAGTGACACAGTTAATACTTTTATATCATTTTTTTTTTTTTTTTAAGACAGAGTCTCACAGTCGCCCAGGCTGGAGTGCAGTGGTGTGATCTCAGTTCACTGCAGCCTCCATCTCCTGGGTTCAGGCAATTCTCCTGCCTCAGCCTCCCATTTGGCTATTTTTTATTTCGTATTTTTAGGAGAGACGGGATTTCGCCATGTTGGCTAGGCTGGTCTTGAACTTCTGGCCTCAAGTGATTTGCCCACCTCATCCTCCAAAAATGCTGGGATTACAGGTGTGAGACACCATGCCCGGCCTCCAAGACGGTTTTCATAGTTGAATTTTGCTGCATCAGATAATCAAGGAAGAAAAGAAACAAGAAGAGAGACTGGGGCCGGGCGCGGTGGCTCAAGCCCGTAATCCCAGCACTTTGGGAGGCCGAGGCGGGTGGATCACGAGGTCAAGAGATCGAGACCATCCTGGTCAACATGGTGAAACCCCGTCTCTACTAAAAATACAAAAAATTAGCTGGGCATGGTGGTGCGTGCCTGTAATCCCAGCTACTCAGGAGGCTGAGGCAGGAGAATTGCCTGAACCCAGGAGGCGGAGGTTGCGGTGAGCCGAGATCCCACCATTGCACTCCAGCCTGGGTAGCATGAGTGAAACTCCGTCTCAAAAAAAAAAAAAAAAAAAAAAGAAGAAGAGAGCCTGTTTCCTATATGTCACAGGGCACACTGTATCCCCTTACACCATTAACCTCTTCACTCACCACATTGCACTATGAGACAGGTGCTGTCATCCTAACTCAATAGATGAGGGAACTGAGGACAAGATGATTTAATAGTGTAGTCACGTAGCTTGCAATTAGCAGGTCAGGATTTGCACCAAGCAGACACAGCCTTTTCCAGCATGTGGGAGAGGTATCTATTCCATACCCATCACTAGGTTCATGGCTGAGACTCCCATCACAAAAGACAGATTAATAACAGAAGAGCATGCAAATGTATTTAACATAAGTTTCACATGATACAGAAGCCTTCCAAAGGCCGACTCAGGACCAGGTTGAGGTGGATCATACCTGTAATCCCAGTGCTTTGGGAGGCCAAGTGGGAGGATCACTTGAGCCCAGGAATTCAAGACTAGCCTGGGCAACCTAGTGAGACCATATCTCTACAAAAAATGTTGAAAAATTAGCTGGTTGTGGTGGTGCACACCTGCAGTCCCAGCTACTTGGGAGGCTGAGGTAGGAGAGGCTGAGGACAATGCAGGAGAGAGTACTACAGATTGGGCCGGGCAAAGTGACTCATGCCTGTAATCCCAGCACTTTGGGAGGCTGAGGCAGGCAAACCACTTGAAGTCAGGAGTTCGAGATCAGCCTGACCAACATAGTGAAACCCTGTCTCTACTAAAAATACATAAATTAGCTGGGTGTGGTGGTGAGCATCTGTATTCCTAGTTACCTATGAGTCTGAGAGAGGAGAATCGCTTGAACCCAGGAGGTGGAGGATGCAGTGAACTGAGATGGTGCACTACATTCCAGCCTGGTGACAGGCTGTGTCTCAAAAAAATAAAAAGTTTCAGACTCTGGAGTATTTCAGATTTCATATAAAATACATTTATTATCTAATGGTAACGAACAACTGGGGGCCAGTAGGGCAAGAGCTGTCTGTTCCGATTCTTCTTGGCCTCTGGGTATAGAGCGGCACCCCTTCTGGCATGAGCATCTATGACCTACTTTGAGCCAAAGATAGGTCAGAGAATTCCCTTATGGCCAGCTCTCACACTGAGTGACCTGCTTGCTCCTTCGGTTTTCTCAATTGCCAAGTCACCGTATTTTAGGGTATCATGTTCTGAGCTCCAACAGATAGACAACATCTACAAAGTCATTGCACAAGTGCCAAGCCAATCAAATCAATAAGCAAACAATTTTAAACATAAAATCAAAGTGACTAAGATGGCAAAAGAGTTTATTTTCTCAAATAATACCAAGTCCAGAGGTAGGACAGGCAATGAATTTACCAAAACCAGCAAGTTCATGACGGTGGGCCATTCTTCTACCCGCCAGCCCCCTCCTTTTTTTTTGAGACAGAGTTTCACTCTTGTTGCCCAGGCTGGAGTGTTAATGCCATGATCTCGGGCACCACAACCTCCGCCTCCCAGGTTCAAGCAATTCTCCTACCTCAGCCTCCTGAGTAGCTGGGATTACAGGCATGCGTCACCATGCCCGGCAAATTTTGTATTTTTAGTAGAGATGGGGTTTCTCCATGTTGGTATGTTGGTCAGACTGGCCTCGAACTCCCAACCTCAGGTGATCCACCCACCTTGGCCTCCCAAAGTGCTGGGATTACAGGTGTGAGCCACAGCACCCGGCCTGTGAGCTAAGTCTTTCTAGGCAAATACTTTCTGTGGTCCCCCGATGGCAGTCACAGTTCCAACATCCCTTGCAGATGACAAAGTCCAAAAGAAAAGGGACATCCCTGACTTGGGTGGGTTTTAAATATCGAGGTAAACTTTCCTTGAACATTCCCATCCGACCTCCCTGCTCATCTCTCTGTCTTATAGACTGGTGAAGATTCAGCCTCCACATTTAGGGAGGGTCTTGGCCACCCCTAAAATTCATGGCTGCATGGAAAGGATCAACAGCACTGGGGTTTAGCAAGCACAACAGGGAGAATGGTTATGAGGAGGGAAACGACAATGTTTGCCACGGGCGTAAAGGCATGCAAAAGGATGGTATGTTCTGGAAATAAGTCGTTGGATATGAAATTGTCAGAAGGCAATAAAATATGCCGCAGCCCAGTTGTAAAGGCATCATAGGCCAATATTTGGCTGCATCCTATGGGTCCATGTTCCTTAAGCTTTTAAAGATAGTGACATATCAAACAATGTTAGGAGATTTTTAGTATTCCTTTTTTATGTGGTAACATATAAAATTTCTTTCAAAAACGAGTACTTAAGGCTAGGTGCAGTGGCTTATGTCTGTAATCCCAGCACTTTGGGAGGCTGAGGAGCGTGGATCGCTTGAGCAAAGGAGTTCCAGGCCAGCCTGGGCAACACAGCAAAAGCCCATTTCTACAAATAATAGAAAATATTAGCTGGGCGTGGTGGCACAGGCCTGTAGCCCAGATAGTCTGGAGGCGGAGGCGGGAAAATCACCTTTTGCAGTGAGCCTGGGTAACAATGAGATCCTGTCTCAAAGGAATTAAAAGAAAAAAAAGGTTCAAAACAAAAATTACACAGCAACATATACAGTAACACTAAAATTATATAATCTAGGCTGGCTGCAGTGGCTCACACCTGTAATCCCAGCACTTTGGGAGGCTGAAGTCGGTGGATCACCTGAGGTCAGGAGTTCGAGACTAGACTGGCCAACATGGTGAAACCCTGTCTCTACGAAAAATACAAAAAAAAAATTAGGCAGGTATGGTGGTGGGCACCTGTAATCCCAGCTACTCAGGAGGCTGAGGCAGGAGAATCCCTTGAGCCTAGGAGGTGGAGGCTGCAGTGAACCAAGATCGCACCACTGCACTCCAGCCTGGACAACAAGAGTGAATCTCCATCGCAAAAAACTATTAATAATAATTATATAATCTAGTCATGTGATAGTAGTGAAGAAATAAGTGTGTATAATTTTTATTTGTACTTTTTAATAATTACAAAAGCAATGCAGGTTCTTTTTTAAAAAATAAAAAAATTCAGAGAAGCCCAAAGAATAAAGTAAAAATTACCCATAATCCCATCACCCGGCTGTAACGACTTGATGTTGGGACCTCACATACACAGTAGTTTGGTTCACAGTTACAATCGTGATTTATTTTTTCCTTTGTAAGGATGCACTTCAAATTTGATTTCTTCTTACCGTACTTTCCTGTCAAACAAAGCAAAACTACTGCTGGTCAGTGTAGGAGGGGGAAAAGCCACAAATGCACACAGTGGCTTCTAAAGTACAATGCATCATATTAGGGAAAGCAGGAAGTATTGTTGCCGTTGTATTTCTGTTGGACCTGCTACTCATACAACTGGTTATCTAAGCCCAAACTCTTTAATGTAAGAAGTAATGCAAATTCTGCCTTTGACAGCAGCGGATTCTTTAGTGTGCTTCTGGCAGGGGAAGGAAGGCGGGAAGGGTTATAAGAACCGGGGCCAAATTTCATCCTGGCGAGTTGCAGCTTTCTTCCTGACAGTGCTTACTGGTCAAGGCACCAGCTTGGTGTCTGACAAACAGACGCCAGCTTGTTTGTGTTGGCACCTCCAGGATAGTTTTGTCTGCACACTGTGCCTCTGAGGGATGGCCTCTACAGTCAGGATGCCAAAATTCTTTAATCTTTCACTTTCATTTTAAAAGTGAAATCTGAAGATCTCTCTATCTAATAGCAAACCACAGCCAGACAAGGTTTTTAATGTCCAGACCTGCCTAGGCAGGAATCCATTATGGTTGCTGTTGATTTGAGTGTTTTGTTTGAAGGGTCCTGTAACTTTATGAACTCTCTTTCACACAAACTTGTTAGTGGCACTCCGTTTCCTCGGTAAACTTTTCGGCTTTTGTTTGCTGCTAGTTTTTAAAAATCTATAGACAGGCAAAAAATCTGCCACTAAAAAGCTGCTTGCTTGACCTTGGAAAAGTCATTTAACCTCTCTGGAGAAAGTTCAAGTTAGAGGGTCAGAGTAGTGGGCTGGAGAGGATCTTAGAGATCAGGGTTCTGCCCTTCCTGTTTACAGATCTGAGATTCAGAGAGGGTGACCCACTGGCCAGAAGTCAAACAGCTTTCTTAAAGTTTTATTATTTTGATTTTTAAGGGAAGAACACCACTGGATTTGAAAATTAAGTAGTGTTTGAAAAGAAAAAGTGCAAGAGATATTGAAGTGTTAAAGGAAACTTTTATAATAACTATCCAAATTCGTTTGTAGAAAGCAAATGTTAACTGTGTAAAATGTGGAGCATTTGATGCACCAAGAAATATTTACTGACTGCCCCCTTGGAACTTGAAAGTTCAGTAGGGAACCAAGAAGATAATGTAATAAGTGCTCTGCCTGATTAAAAACTGCAGTGTTCTCATGAGAACTAACGAGGAAAGGCATTTAGAAGGACGTTCCAGATGTCTTCTTGGAAGAGGTCAAACGTAAGCTCAGACCTGAAGGAAAAACCACAGGAAAGAATATCCCTAAGGAGAAATCGACTGCACATGCAAAGCCAGGGAACTTGATGGGTTGCATACCGAAAGGAAAAGTGGTCAGGAGGACGTCGAATTCCGAGACCTGAATGGTAAGAGGTTCTTTATCCAGAGGGCAGATTTGTAAACTGCAGACTGACAGGACTTGTTGGAGGGTTTCCGCTCTGGCTCTAAGTGTACGCAATAGTTTAGAAACAGGGAAAAGACAGACCCAGTGACATTCATTAGAAAAGTGTTTCTCCAAATATTTTGACCTACAAAATGCATTCTTCCTGTTGCCCACTCTGTACACAGCTCCGGGAACACGCACACACAAACCGAAAGAAGTTTCACAATCTACGCAGGATGTCCACTGCCATTTTCTCCCTAACCTTTTGCATTTTCTAAATGGTAAAACTGCATGACTCATCTCAACTGATTTCACTACCCATTAAGTCACAACTCTGAGTTCGAGAAACCTTGACTTAAGGAAGTTGCTGTGATACTCCAGAAGAGAAGAGTAAAACTGTAGGGTCTAGGGAAGCAGGAAGGGGGCACAGAAGGATGTGGAATGATCCCAGAGGGATTTAAGAGATCGGAGAGAGAAGGACCCAAAGAAGTGCTTACAGATGATGGCGAGTTCTGGCTGGAACTCAGGGCAGACAAAGGGATCGTGTACTGAGATGGGGAACCTTGAGTGAAAGGTGAGGAGGGTAAAGATACCACCCCCTGAGCAAATCCCTTTTTTTTTTTTGTGTGGTTTTTTTTTTTTTTTTTTTTTTTTTTTGTAAATACAAATCTGCTCCTTAATTTGAAGTACATCCCAAGAAAAACATTATGTAACTCCAGAAAATGTTCAAGTTTTATTAAAAGAAGGGAAATGGCAGAAATGGAAAGGAGGGAATCAGTGGAGAGGAGTGGGCTCCAGCACTTAGACACAAGATAACACGTGGAAAGGACGGGCAAGCTTGAAATCCCCAGGGAAACAGACAGCCCTTATCAGACTCACCTGGTGCTTTGCTGCAGCTGCCGGGCTTTTGTAAGCTGGGAACGGGTCATTCAGCAATGATGCTGGCAGGAGTTAGCTTCCTTACACATAAAGGTGGCACCAAATTTGGCATTCACAATCACTACTTCACGAACGTCACAGGCATTTCTTAGGCACTTCTTATATAAATGGAAATACCATTAACTTTCTTCTTCATGCACGCTCTGACGGCACCAGGTCAAAGGGACTTTATTCCTGCCTCTTTTCAGAGCTTCTACAGTCCTCATCCTTCTTCTAAATCTTTAATTTTGCAAAGCCATAGGGAGTGGTGGTAGCCTGTGGCGAGTTGAAGATTTTGAACAATAGGTGTTTCTGAGCCGGGTTTATTGAAAGGGTCTTGTCTGTGTCCTGGGGGAGATTGTAAATGAGATGTCAACAGGAGCTCTTTTGTGTGGACGGCATTCATCCTGAAAGAAAGGAATTCCCTTACTGTGCTAGTATTTAAAGCACATTTGTTGCTGCTTTTGCTAAAACTTTTTATCCAACTGCCGGAGCTAACAGCAATGAATGAGTCACTTGGTGTGACTGTAACTTCCTTCCCTCCTTAGCAAAGCAATGACTCAGTCATTTACATTTAGAAAGGAAGGCTCCTAAGAAGATTTCTTGGATTTTCATCAGCTTGAGCCTCTTTTCTTGACCATCACGTGGGCCTGATCTGTCAGCAATCCTGTTAACCCGGGGTGAGGGGAGTCTAGCCGGGCTGTTTTTCTCACTCCCTGGAAAACTTCTTGCTGTTTTGCTCGTTTCTTTTTTAAATCCAAAGTGAAAGACAAATACAATTTCCTGCCTTAAGCCCTCTTCCTTTCTCTCTCCCTCCCCGCCTTTTTTTTGTAAAGGACAGGCAATTTCAGTTTACTATAATTACCCTGGGCTGAGGTTTGACTAACTCCACCTTTAGATGATAAGGCAACCGTTTTATTACCTCACAGCCAGGTGCCTGAGGGCGACAAGACTTGCCTTTATCTGGTGACCTGACAAGGTTATCAGCAACTGCAAATGGGCTGAACCTCAGCGCAGGGGCCATCAAAATGCTTCCCTCCCCTACATCCATTTCCCAACCCTTTATTGGTAATTCATTTCAATTCAAAGACCAGCTCTAGTTTCTGCAAGTTTTTCCGCATTTCTGCACCTTAGCTCTGTCCTCTTGTGTTCTCTTCGGAACGCAAGCAGCAGTAACAGCGATCTTAATTATGAGCGACCAGCTGCCCCCATGCGCCCATAACACACACAAAGTCTCAACCACAGGCCAGCACACAACCACACAGAAGATATTCGCATCCTCTGCCTTTGTCGATCTGCAGTATTTATAGTTGCTTTTTCAGAGTTGATATTTACTAACATCTTTGACCTAGGATGCTAGAAATTCCTCCAAAATAAAATTATGTTGCTTGTACCTTCTATGATTCCTTTGAAAACTGAAATATAATCCACACCAGGAGGCAGTGACGTGCTTGTCAGAGATAATAAACATATCTAGTGCTCGATCTATTTATTTCTGCAGTTCATAAACTTATTTGTCTACCAACCCAAGTTTATTCTTTAATTCAACCTCTGTTCCATGCACTGTCTCAGTTATCTGTTGGGTGGGAAATGGTTTCCAAAGTGTACCAGACAAAGCTGAAATGAATGAAGAGTGAGTGCTTGCAGACAAACTTTTAGGCCAGTGTCCTGAGCAGCGTCAATCAGCATGGCACCCAGCTTGGACCTAGCATGGAGCTGCCCTCCTGTCAGTGCAATTCTAGTGGGCCAGAGTAAACAAAGTCAGTTTGTTTTATTCATTTAGTTAGAGACGGAGTCTCACACTGCAGCTCAGGCTGGAGTGCAATGGCGTGATCTCCGCTCACTGCAACCTCTGCCACCGGGTTCAAGCGATTCTCCAGCCTCTGGATTAGTTGGGATTACAGGTGCCCACCCCACATCCGGCTAATTTTTGTATTTTTAGTAGAGACGGGGCTTCGCCATGTTGGCCAGGCTGGTCTCAACTCCTGCAGGTGATCTGCCCTCCTCCGACTCCCAAAATGCTTGGATTATTTATTTTGAGGTCTGTGAAGTCAGACTGTAGCCTGAGGGTAGCGGATGGGAAAGGAGGAGTGGGGAAGAGAATAATGGAAAAGATAAGCTAAGACGCACACTCGCACGTGCGCACACACACACACACACACACACATCCTTGCACACAATGTTGCAAATGTGAAGTGTTACCTGTAAGACCACATCAGATTACTCCATTCCAGGCCAGAACCAGTGGCTCACACCTGCACTTTGGGAGGCTGAGGCAGGTCGATTGCTTGAGGTCAGGACTTCGAGACCAGCCTGATCAGCATGGTGAAACCCCCATCTCTACTAAAAATACAAAAAATAGCCAGGCATGGTGCTGGGGACCTGTAATTCCACCTACTTGGGAACCTGAGGCAGGAGAATTGCTTTAACCTGGGAGGTGGATGTCTCAGTGGGCCGAGATCATATCACTGCACTCCATCCTGAGCAAGAGGGTGAGACTCAAAAAAAAAAGGATTACTCCATTCTGTAATGTATATAGACATCATTACACACTGTGGAAAGAAAGAGTTCAAATCCCCTACTAGGGCCCTTATTACCATTATAATAAAAACAAATAAAAAGAATGTTTCTGGCCAGACACGTTGGCTCACGCCTGTAATCCCAGCACTTTAGGGAGCTGAGGTGGGTGGATCACCTGAGGTCAGGAGTTTGAGACCAACCTGGCCAACATGGTGAAACCCCACCTCTCCTAATAATACAAAAATTAGCTGGGCGTGGTGGGCACACCTGTAATTCCAGCTACTCAGGAGGCTGAGGCAGGAGAATTACTTGAACCCAGGAGGCGGAGGTTGCAGTAAGCCGGGATTGTACCATTGTACTCCAGCCTGGGCAACAAGAGAGTAACTCTGTCTCGAAAAACAAAAACAAAGAATTTCTGAATCACACGCATGGTGATAAACTAATGAACACCCAGAACTCAAAGCTCTCTGAAAGGAGACAATATCAGAAATATTAAGAAATCTGACCTGGGCAACACAGTGACACCCTGTCTTTCCAAAAAGTTTTTTAAAAATTACCTGGATGTGGTGATGTGCGCTTGTGGCTCCAGCTACTCCAGAGGCTGAAGGGGGAGGATCGATTGAGCCCAGGAATTAGAGGATGCAATGAGCTGTTATCACGACACTGCACTCTAGCCCAGGCAACAGAGTGAGACCCTGTCTCTTAAAAAAAAAAAAAAAATTGACGGGGTCCAGTGGCTCATGCCTGTAATCCCAGCACTTTGGGAGGCTGAGGCAGGCGGATCACGAGGTCCCCTTTTAGTAGGACAGGGTTTCACCATCCTAGCCCACATGGTAAAACCCCGTCTCTATTAAAAATACAAAATTTAGCTGGGTGTGGTGGCATGTGCCTGTAATCCCAGCTACTCAGGAGGCTGGGGCAGAAGAATAGTTTGAACCCGGGAGGCAGAGGTTGCAGTGAGCTGAGATCACACCACTGCACTCCAGCCTGGCAACAGAGCGAGACTCCTTCTCAAAAAAAAAAAAAAGAAAAGAAATACACACACACACACACACACACACATACAATATATGTATGTATACAGACACTACCTTTCTGTTAGGTATTTGTCATTTGCCAAAACTAAATAAAAACAACCTGTGAGGTCAGTACTAAAATCTATACCAATTTACTCCCCCATCCTCCTCCTCATTCGTTGAGTGTTTAATAAAGCCAGCCGCTTTATCATTAAATTCTAAACCCGGCAGAAAGGTAGTATTTTAAATGCAGTCTTTGCCAGACACGGTGGCTCATGCCTGTAATCTCAGAACTTTGGGAGGCAAAGGTGGGTGGATCACTTGAGGTCAGGAGTTTGAGACCAGCCTGGCCAACATGGTGAAACCCCATCTCTACCAAAAAGACAAACATTAGCCGGGTGTGGTGGCGCACGCCTGCAGTCTCAGCTACTCAGGAGGCTGAGGCAGAAGGTTGCAGTGAGCCAAGATCACGCCGCTGCACAACTGCCTGGACGACAGATCGAGACTCTGTCTCAAATACATAAACAGATAAATAAATAAATGCCATCTTTAAGGGACACTTAAAGAGTAATGGAGGGGAAGGAGCCCTGGGGCCACGGGCATAAGTTCTTCTCTGAATCTGTGTCCTTCTCTATCGGTGACAAAGTTGGATAATGAATGAGGCATAATTTTTTAAATCACTAAGCCTGCTATCTGAGCATCAATAAGGAGTTGGTATCCTTTTTGGGCCAAGTGGGCTGATGTAAACAGTATTACACAGGTTAACCCGGATACCTTTTTCTGGTTTCCCTTTGAAAATGGGGATTTGGGGAGGGCAGAGGAAAGGAGAAGGATGAACAATTAAGTGCCTAACTACACAGACCAGGGCGGCCTGCAGCCTCCCACATGCAGCTTTCCAGATCCAGGTGATGATCCTCTTCATGCTGACACCAACAGGAAGGAATGGTGGACGTATCTTCTTTCTACTTCACCTCCCCACGCATCCTGTTTCCCAGGTTTGGAGGTCTGAGCTGGCCTTGTGCAAAAGCTCCTGTGCGAAGTCAAGTCCTGACTCCAGATC
Source organism: Sapajus apella (assembly GCF_009761245.1). NCBI lineage: Eukaryota > Metazoa > Chordata > Mammalia > Primates > Cebidae > Sapajus > Sapajus apella. The sequence goes on along the minus strand of NW_022436969.1, from coordinate 14,421,631 downwards.
CTCTGTTCCTAGGGCGGCCGCAGCAGTGGGCTGCTTTGATGGAGGGTTAGCCTTTTCTCCAAAGCCCCGCAAGCCTGCCAGTGAACCAAGGCTACTGATGGGTCTACGCTGAAGTCTCGCTGAGGACTCAGCCTGACCAGACTCATTGGATGGGATGGACCTTGGCTCATACACAGGCCACTTGCTCTGCACAAGCACCCCACCTTTTTTTTGAGACGGAGGAGTCTTGCTCTGTCACCAGGCTGGAGTGCAGTGGCAAGATCTTGGCTCACTGCAACCTCCACTTCCCGGGTTCAAATGATTCTCCTGCCTCAGCTTCCTGAGTAGCTGGGACTACAGGCGCATGCCACCACGCTCAGCTGTTTTTTGTATTTTTAGTAGAGACGGGGTTTCACCATGTTGGCCAGGATGGTCTGGATCTCTTGACCTCATGATCCACCCACCTCGGCCTCCTAAAGTGCTGGGATTACAGGCGTGAGCCACAGTGCCCCGCCCTGCTACCCCACTTTCTGAAGTGAGACGAATTGGCAGTAAGTGAGTGATACCCTGTTCCCATCTAGAAACAACCAGCTACCCCACAGCCCCAAGGTCAGGGATGCTCAAGTGCTATTTATTCTGTTTCCCAGACATACAGCAGCTGGGCAGGGAGTCCGAGTAGGCTGCTGCGTCATGTGGTTCCATTCCAGATTTTTCCTTTTATTCCTCTCTCCAAGGCCCCATTGTGCAGATGCTAGTAATTCTCATGAAATGATACCAGGAGGTAAAGAAAGTTCCCTGGCTCCTCAGATATCCATCTGTATGCAAGCAGACAGCACAGAAAAATCAGTCAAAGAATAACAAGGTTCCTAGTTCTGTGTGGGCTGAGCAAGGACAACAACAAAAAAAGAGTAGCAAGGAGTGAAAAGTACTAAGAAGAAAAACAGCTGCACAGGAAAAGGGCAGTGAGTGTCACGGGTGCCTCCCACTGTCCTTTTGCCGAGGGCCTGTGGGTGAGGACAAGCAGGGAGATTGGGAGCCATCAGGTGCATGACCCAAGGGACTAGCTGATGTCAGAGTCCAGTAGATTAGGATTTGGCCCGCTGGATCCCTGTCAAACACTGGCCAATCATAACTGCACTTAGCCAACCCCAAACACGAGGGGGCCCTGGTGACAAGACATGACACTGCACCATCAGAGGTCACAGCAAGTGGCTTTGCTGAGGTGTCCACTTTACTCCTGCCCCAATGACCTCCCTTTCCTGATTGTTAGTCCCTTTCTTTCTCCAGGAAGTCCCTTCTCATCCCTGCTCATACCTTCATGTAACAAGCATTTATCATGCTAGTACTGTGAGCCACGCTTGTGCTGTGGTTACATCTGTGGATCAGACAGACAACAGTGCCTGACCTTGTCATTCTTCCATCCCTTAATTCCTTCCTTTCTCTCAGTCTGGCCAGAAAAAAAAAAGTTCTCCTAACAGAGAATATAGGAACATACTGCTGAAGAGTGACAGCCGACAAGAAATGAAAGCTGAATGATGAAAGATTAAAAAGAAAATTGTCAGGCCGAGCTCGGTGGCTCAAGCCTGTAATCCCAGCACTTTGGGAGGCCAAGGCGGGAGGATCATGAGGTCAGGAGTTCAAGATCAGCCTGGCCAAATAGTGAAACCCCATCTCTACTAAAAATACAAAAACTAGCCAGGTGTGGTGGCGGGTGTCTGTAATCCCAGCTACTCAAGAGTCTGAGAGGCAGGAGAATCGCTTGAGCCCAGGAGGCAGAGGTTGCAGTGAGCCAAGATTGCACCACTGCACTCCAGCCTGGGTGACAGAGCAAGACTTGGTCTCAAAAAAAAAAAAAAAAAAAAGAAAAAAAGAAAAATGTCCTTCCCTGCTCCTGTCACCGGTCCGCCCGCCCTAGCCTGCTGGGCATGCTGTCTCTCAACAAGACCAGGTCTGCCCCAACCTGAGGTGCTGCTAGACCAGCTGCCCAAACAGGAAACCTTATATAATTCTGTAACCCTGACCTTGGGCCCTGAATCTTCCCTTTCTGTAAACAGTCCATTCAACCCAGGAAGACCTGCAGACCTGGCTGGGACACATTTTGAAAAACACACACATTGTTTAAAATGTTGAAAAAAAGTCCCTAGGTCTAAGAGGAAGTGATCTGTCTGACTCAACAGTAGAAATCACTTCATATAAAGTAATGGAACAAATGGAAATTTAATCCTAACAGATGTAACTGCCAGGGCAGTCACTTGTGTACATGGATGACTTGATTGCACCTGTTGGAAAAGCAGAGAAAAATGAGCCGTGAAATCTTGATCACATACCCTACTGGAAGCAACACCCCGTCCTTGCAAATTAGTAAGCCTGACGCTCTCAACTTCCTGGCTTCAACACGTGTGCCCTAGTTCTGTGCAGGTTATGACTCACCTGTGCTACTGCTCAAATGATTCTTACTCAGAGCCTTCGGTCTTTCATCTTCAGTGTTAAGTGGTCTAGGCACCTACTAGCCAAATGTCTACTTACTTTTTTTCTTTCTCATGCCTGTTTCCCAGTCTGTGATCTTTCAAGGTATTTCCTTGAGGCCAGGCATGGTGGGTCAGGTCTGTAATCCCAGCACTTTGGAAGGCCAAGGCGGGCGGATCACCTGAGGTCAGGAGTTCGAGACCAGCCTGCAAACATGGAGAAACTCTGTCTCTACTAAAAATACAAAATTAGCTGGGCGTGGTGGCGCATGCCTGTAAGCCCAGCTACTCGAGAGTTTGAGGCAGGAGAAATGCTTGAACCTGGGAGGAGAGGTTGTGGTGAGCCGAGATCGCACCACTGCACTCCAGCTTCGGCAACAAGAGCAAAACTCTGTCTCAAAAAAAAAAAAAAAAGACATTCCCTTGAAATGACTGATTTCAGGCAACAACTGGAATTACATATGGTAGCCTTCAACTTCTTATTTAACTTATTGCCAAACTTCAATAAAAGTCCAGATTAGAAGTTTTAGACCTCAGCCTCTGGCCCTGGGCCTTCTGAAATGATCTTCCAAACACCATTTGATTTCCGCTAATTTAGTTAATGAATGGAACTTTCTGAAGGGAGCAGTTACTTTGATCTGAACCCCCTTCCTAGGTTCCAGTTCACATGGCCAGAGGGAGACAGAACAGGCGCCCTCTCCTCCTGCCCCTCCCCTCCTGCGTGGCCAGAGCAACCAGCTGCAATCATTCCTCTAAAACAGAGACAGCCGCAGAAAGCAGTTCCCAAAAGGAAGAAGGCAGGTTACAAATACTACTGTTGGCATTTTCATGGGTGTTTCCCCCACACAGAGATAAAAGCGTTGAGGTGAGGCTTTGAGGCACACTCTCTGGGTAGCTGGGCCTGCAGTCTGGAAATCCCAAGTAATCCTCGAAATAGGCTAACTGGAAGCCAGCAATACAAATTAGAAGTGCTTCTGGCCTGAGAGAAAGGTGTCTGCATTCAAAGGACAATTTCAGATAAAAATGGAAAATGCCAGTTCCACCCTGCAGGAATTCTCAGTTTCCAGGCTGTTTATCCTCACTGCCGTCAGTCCTACTCTTGTCTGTGACTGGGATGTGATGAAAGAGATCGCGTGGAAAAGGCTACTGCAGTTCTTGCTCTGTGTAACTCACCGCCTTAAAAAACATGGCCTTGGCTGCTGCTTTAAAACAACGGCCGGGCCGCGGTGGCTCACGCCTGTAATCCTAGCACTTTGGGAGGCCGAGGTGGGTGGATCACCTGAGGTCAGGAGTTCAAGACCAGCCTGGCCATCATGGTGAAACCCCCATCTTTAAAAACAACAACAACAACGAGGCCGGGCGCGGTGGCTCACGCCTGTAATCCCAGCACTTTGGGAGGCCGCAGCGGGTGGATCATGAAGTCAGCAGATCGAGACCAGCTTGGCTAACATGGTGAAACCCTGTCTCTACTAAAAATACAAAAAATTAGCCGGGCGTGGTGGCACGCGCCTGTAGTCCCAGCTACTCGGGAGGCTGAGGCAGGAGAACCGCTTGAACCCGGGAGGTGGAGGTTGCAGTGAGCCGAGATCGCGCCACTGCACTCCAGCCCGCCGACAGGGCGAGACACGCAGAAAAAAAACCAAAACGAAAATCCCGAGCCCCAACCCAGAGATTTAACCCTGCAGCTAAGGGGAAGTTTTTGTTAAGGTGATAAGGTGAAAAACCAAGCCATTATGGGGCATGACTTCCACTGTTAAGCTTTCGGAAGACAAGTCCCGCAAAGACCTCCAACCCCTTCCAGCGCGCGACTTACCCTCTTAGCTGAGCCGCAGCTTGCAAAATACGGAAGTGATGTCCAGGTTTGGCCACAAGGGGACACTCGAGAGTAGGACTGCCCGCGGCAATGCTTTGTTTCTCCACTGACTTTTGGTTGGGAGGGAGGGAGGGAGGTGTGGGAGTGGTGGGGAAGATGCTGGCTTAAAAGAAAAAAGTCCATTTGTTCCCTGAAATTGTGCCACTTGCCCTTTTATAAGTTAAAGGTTGCCACGTTACCTGTTGCCAGGTTCCTGAGAGTGCTTGGGGAAAATGTGGGCGAGAGAGGCACAGCACAGTCCTTCGGCTTGGTAGGTTTCAAGCTCTTTAGACTGAGCTGGCGCTGACATTTGCAGGGCAGCCGCTGTGGATTGCCTGCGCATTGTTTGGTTGTAGTTCTAACAGAGGAGTGGCTGCTGTCTGACATCATTTCCAGGCATCAAGTGCCTGGGGCTTTTTTTTTTTTTTTTTTTTTTCTGTAATGACTCTAACTTTCTGATCCCTCCCTGCCTGGATTTTTATACAGTAGATGCACTGTGCAAAACAGCCTCCACTCAGGAAACCCAAGTTTTGAAGCAACGTCTTAAAACAACTTGGGTGCCTCTTTAAAAAAATAAAGTTGTGACTTTGAAACAAACCTTTCCATTCTTCCTCCTTTCCGAGAACAATGTCGTGTTTGATCAGCAGCGCAGCCAGGGCTTTCTGAAAGATCTGCTCTCCCCAGAAGAGGCGGCTGCTATCAGTTGAATAGATCTCTAAGCCAGACATGCCGAGGCTTGGGGCATTTGTCTGGCATTAGGAAGTGTCTGGAATACCAGAAACTACCAACTGGCATGTCTTAGGACTACAGGAATTATTGCACTCCCCTCCATCCCTCGTCCACTCCCCCTCTCCTCCCCATACACACACAAGCATACTTTTTTTTACTTTAAGAAAAGTTGAGCGCGTCATCTTTGTGGTTTCCGTGGAGGATGTAACTGGGAGAGAAGACTGGAATGCCCTGAGCCTCCGAGGGTGGGGCGAGGATCCTGGCGTATGCCCCACCCCAACAGCCTCTGATCTCTGCCTTCTCCTCGCTGACCGCTACACTTTGGGTGGCCTGGAAATGTGAAGCTGTAAATATTTTGAAATAAGGTAGTGATTTTTCCACGTGCACTTCGTTTTGTGGCATTTCTCTCCTTCTTCAATGTTTTAAAAGTTGCAGTGGTGCACCCCTTGTTGACCACTCCAAATTCATTCATTCACTGAACCTCTGGTGAGTTCTTGCAGAGTGAGGAGGGCCGTGCATGAAGGAGTCTCTGGTGGAAAGCATGGTGCATTAGTGGAGGAGGTGTTTAACAGAAAGTGTTTGCTGGCGTGGTGGGGGCGGTAAATAAAGGTGGTTTGGGTTAATGGTCAGATGGGATTTGGAGCCCTGAGTACTCTTAACTCTGTTGCTGAATCTCTAGATGGGTTAGGGATGTCCGTTGCCTGCTCTGAGCGTTACATTTTCATCAGTCAAGTGGGGATAGTGGGATCTTTCTCATATGTGAGATCATGTCTATTTTTTTTTTTTTTTTGTATTTATTTTTACTCCCAAGCTCAAGTGATCCTCCCACCTCAGCCTACAGAGTAGCTGGGACTTCAGGTGTGCACCACCATGACCAGCTAGTTTATTGTTCTTGTTTAGGGTTTTGTTTTTGGGTTTGGTTTTGTTTTGTTTTGTTTTTGAGACAGAGTTTCACTCTTGCTGCTCAGGCTGGAGTGCAATAGCACGATCTTGGCTCACCACAACCATCACCCCCCAGGTTCAAGGGATTTTCCTGCTTCAGCCTCCCAAGTAGCTGTGATTACAGGCATGCATCACCATGCCAGGCTAATTTTGTATTTTTAGTAGAGATGGGGACGGGGTTTTTCCAGGTTGGTCAGGCTGGTCTCGAACTCTTGACCTCAGGTGATCTGCCTGCTTCAGCCTCCCAAAGTGCTGGGATTACAGGTGTGAGCCACCACTCCCGCCACTGTTTGAATTTCTTTGAGAGAAGGTCTCACTCTGTTGCCCAGGCTGGTATTGAACTCCTAGGCTAAAGTGATCCTCATGCCTCAGCCTCCCAAAGTGCTGGCATTACAGGTATGAGCCACCACACCCAGCCCCCATGTCCATTAAGTTCTTAGCACAAAGTAAGGATTTGCTGTCTGGCGATTAGGAAGATCTAATGGCATGTCACAGGTGTGGACTAAGTCTCATCTCATCATCTATGTTGTTGCCCGGGTTTGTGCTTTTTTCCCGGTGAAGAACTCCAGCCAGACTGCTGATTTGTCTGGCATTTGTTGGAGAGTCCGGCTTGCATAACACATCACCACCAGGAGCAGGAGCCCCACGATGCACTGTTAAGTGCACCACTCTGGGGTCTACCCGGCTGGAAGCAGCAGCAGTAGACTTGTCTATTAGTCATTTTGTCCTCATCAGTGCCAGATGCTTTCCCAAGATGCCAGAACATTCACCATTGCTACCAGACAGCCTCGCTGGACCTCTTTCTCTGGCCTCCTTTTTTGGCTTCTTTCTTCAGCTGTTTAGCATCACTCTCTGTGGGACACCCCCCCCGCCACTTTGCAAATTCTTGTCTAGGTTTCACTTGTTAGCATAAGCCATAAAAGCTCCAGTTTGAAAGAAATTTTGTCATCTAGTCCAGCCCCCATCAGATGCTGGTACAATTGCTGTACCTTCCCAGCCAAAACATGCACTGGCCTCTGCTTGAACAGGTTCAGGGACTGAGAACTCCCTCTGCTATGAGGTCCTCATATTCCATCTATGGACAATCAATGACTGGAGAATTATTCTTTTTTTTTTTTCTTTTTGAGATGGAGTCTTGCTCTGTCACCCAGGCTGGAGTGCAGTGGCTCGATGTTGGCTCACTGCAAACTCCACCTCCTGGGTTCAAGCACTTCTCCTCCCTCAGCCTATGAGTAGCTGGGACTACAGGCCCGTGCCACCATGCTCAGATAAATTTTTTTGTATTTTTAATATTTTAGCAATGGGGTTTCACTGTGTTGGTCAGGCTGACCTTTCGAGCTGCCTGCCTTGGTCTCCCAAAATGCTGGGATTACAGGTGTGAGCCACCACACCCGACAGAATTATTCTTGATGCCTCTCTGAGCTCTTACCTTTGTTGTTCCTTTGGGGACTTATACAAATACAAATGCCATCCTCTAAGCAAGAGCCCTCCAAATAATTGAAAACCCCTCTTTCTTCTCTTACAAATGAAATACCATGTCTTTTTTTTTTTTTTTTTTTTTTAAAGATGGGGTTTCACCATATTGGTCAGACTGGTCTCGAACTCCTGACCTCAGGTGATCCGCCCACCTCAGCCTCCCAAAGTGCTGAGATTACAGGCGTGAGCCACCGCGCCCAGCTCCATGTCTTTCTTTTTGACGGAGTCTTGCCCTGTCGCCAGGCTGGAGAGCAGTGGCACCATCTCGGCTCACTGCAACCTCTACCTCCTGGGTTCAAGCAGTTCTCCTGCTTCAGCCTCTGAGTAGCTGGGATTACCCGCATGTGCCACCATGCCCAGCTAATTTTTGTGTTTTTAGTAGAGACGAGATTTCACCATGTTGGGCAGGCTGGTCTCGAGCTCCTGACCTCAGGTGATCTGGTGGCCCCAGCCTTCCAAAATGCTGGGATTACAGGTATGAGCCACGGTGCCTGACCCTACACTCAATTTTCATAGCATATGTTACCATGCACTGTGACACAGTTTGCTAACGGGCACTACTCTGCAGAGCAGGCTTTGAATAATCCAGCTCTGCACACAGAGGGGTGCTGGAAATGCTTAACAACGGGCTCTCTGATTGCAGAAAATCAGCAGGGGCAAACCTGCTGTTTTCAGGCATTTGCTGATCTCCATGGTGTAAATACACGAAGGTCAATTTCAAGCCAACAGTGTAAAGTAACTGAATACAGAGGTAGAAAGAGATGTGCACAATCGATTTAACAAGGTGAAAAGAGCCAGCTCCAACATGCTTCTGTCAACCCCATTAGATTTTTAAAAATATTTTTAATAAAGCCCTTCTGGCAGGGCATGGTGGCTCACGCACGTAATCCCAACACTTTGGGAGGCCAACGCAGCTGGATCACCTGAGGTCAGGAGTTTGAGACCAGCCTGACCAACATGGCGAAACCCTGTCTCTATTAAATACAAAAAAAATTAACCAGTTGTGGTGGCACATGCCTGTAATCCCAGCTACTCAGAGGCTGAAGCAAGAGAATTGCTTGAACCCGGGAGGCGGAGGTTGCAGTGAGCCGAGATTGTGCCACTGCACTCCAGCCTGGCAACAAGAGGGAAATTCTGTCTCATAAATAAATGAAGCCCTTCTTTTTGAGGGCTTGTTGAACAATTGCTGAGCAGCTGGGCCAAATCAAGAACTTTGCCCTCAGCAGATTTTCGACAGTGGATCCAAGACAGCCCTTCTTTCTGATAGTCTTCAGCTCAGTAAGAAGGGGCCATCTGATAGAACTCACAGCATATCCAGGGTTGCTTTCCCTATGAGTTCCGGATAGGCGCTGCCATTTCTCAAGGCTGATCAAATCACAGCTTGCTTGATAATAGTTGTGCTTAGTAACAATATCTTAGGGTAACAACATGTTTACAACAAAAAGATATTGTTTGACTCTGGCACATCTGCATCTATATCCATATATCTATACGTTTAATTACGTTGTGGTATTGTGTTTTTATTTGTGGTTCCTTATGACTTGCTCTCTCATATTTTAAAGAATTTCTGAAATGCAGTAATCAGGAACTGCTAAATAGTTTCTCTACATAGCTTTATGGTTTATGATCCATTAGTTTAGCTGGTAAGAGTTTATCAATAAAAATGCACAAAGAGAGAGTTTGATCCCACATCTGTTTCGTAGCCACCTAACACTTGTGTGCTGTTAAACACGCAGGATAACTAGAGTGGCCAGAGAGTCTGGATCATTTGCCAGGACACCTTCACCACTACAGAATAAAATAATTTCTGGCCCAGGCCTTCCTGAAGATTGCAACACTTGCATTATCTTTTTTTTTTTTTTTTTTTTCAGACAGAGTTTTGCTCTGTTGCCCAGGCTAGAGTGCAGTGACACAATCTCTGCTCCCTGCAAACTCTGTCTCCCCGATTCAAGCAATTCTCCTGCCTTAGCTTCTTAGGTAACTGGGATTACAGGCACCTGCCACCACACACAGCTAATTTGTTTTTTTAGTAGAGACGGGGTTTCACCATATTGGCCAGGCTGGTTTCGAACTCCTGAGCTCAAGAGATCCACCCACCTTGGCATCCCAAAGTGCTAGGATTACAGGCATGAGCTACTACAACCAGCCACGTTATCTTTCAATATAAATGTAGGCAATCATGAGCTAGAAGCTGAAATGATTGGAATGTACTATTTGTTTTCTCTGTAATGTCTTTCTTAAAAAAATATAATTTCTTAAGTGTAAATACCAACCTCTGGTCTCTCTGTTCGCTATAGTATCCACTGAATGAAAATGTCACTGAAATCTGCAGCTCTGGTTCTGCAACTCTCTTCTAAAGGGATGGGAGTCCTTTCAGCCAGATGAGGAAAAAAAATCATTTCATTTGAAATGAACAATAAGCCGGGCATGGTGGCTCAAGCCTGTAATCCCAGCACTTTGGGAGGCCGAGGCGGGTGGATCACGAGGTCAAGAGATCGAGACCATCCTGGTCAACATGGTGAAACCCCGTCTCTACTAAAAATACAAAACATTAGCTGGGCATGGTGGCGCGTGCCTGTAATCCCAGCTACTCAGGAGGTTGAGGCAGGAGAATTGCCTGAGCCCAGGAGGCGGAGGTTGCGATGAGCCGAGATCGCGCCATTGCACTCCAGCCTGGGTAACAAGCGTGAAACTCTGTCTCAAAAAAAAATCGGGGCAAAGGAAAGTAGTAATAGTGATAAAAATACAGCATCATTTCTTTTTTTCAAGTTCCACTTACATTTTAAATATCATTCTTTTTGAGAACCTCACTCTTGCCGGGAATGGTGGCTCATGCCTGTAATCCCAGCACTTTGGGAGGCCAAGGCAGGTGAATAACCCGAGGTCAGGAGATCGAGACCATTCTGGCCAATATGGTAAAAACCCATCTCTACTAAAAACACAAAAATTAGCCAGGCATGGTGGCATGCGCCTGTAATCCCAGCTACTTGAGAGGCTGAGGCCGGAAAATGGCTTGAACCCAGGAGGCAGAGGTTGCAGTGAGCAGAGATCGCGCCATTGCACTCCAGCCTGGGAAATGAGCGAAACAACATCTCAAAAAAAAAAAAAA
>NW_022436969.1:14403499-14410979 GCF_009761245.1 Sapajus apella | reverse complement strand
ACCCAGGCTGGAGTGCAATGGCGCGATCTCGGCTCACCGCAACCTCCACCTCCTGGGTTCAGGCAATTCTCCTGCCTCAGCCTCCCGAGTAGCTGGGACTACAGGCACGCGCCACCACGCCCAGCTAATTTTTGAATTTTTAGTAGAGACGGGGTTTCACCATGTTGACCAGGATGGTCTCAATCTCTTGACCTCGTGATCCACCCGCCTCGGCCTCCCAAAGTGCTGGGATTACAGGCTTGAGCCACCGCGCCCGGCCGAGAACATCACTCTTAAATAAATCAGGTGTTTCACTTACTGTATAGAAGCTGCTCATTTTTTCTTTCTCATTTTCTCTTTCGGTTTTGATCAGGCAAGACAAACATATTAGCTGGTGTTTCACCCTCCTTCAGCCTCACTCCATCTACCACACACCTGCTGGTGTTCAGACCTTCTCAGTGGGTTCTAAATCTTTCCTGGCACTGAACCCTGAGAGTAGAACTGAAACAAACAAACAAAATACCCTTAGGAAAGAAGCTAGGGTTTAAGGCTTAGCAAATCTAGGAAAGGATTTCGTTGTGTGAGTTTTGGAATGCAGAAGAATTGGAAAATGAGGAAGGGGACTATGGAGCAGTGTCATTTGTGATTTGAGTCCCCTCTCCTTCCCCTTTCCTCTCCTTCAAACGGCAATCTTTTTTTTTTTTTTTTTTTTTTAAGACAGTCTCACTCTTGCCCAGGCTGGAGTGCAATGGCGCACTCTAGGCTCATTGCAATCTCTGCCTCTCAGGTTCAAGCAATTCTCCTGCCTCAGCCTCCCAAGTAGCTGGGATTACAGGTGCATGCCACCACGCCCAGCTAATTTTTGTATTTTTAAGTAGAGACGGAGTTTCACCATGTTGGTCAGGCTGGTCTCGAACCCCTGACCTTGTGATCCGCCAGCCTCAGCCTCCCAAAGTGCTGGGGATTACAGGCATGAGCCACTGTGCCCGGCTTCAAACGGCAATCTTAAGCCGGGCATGGTGGCATGCACCTGTTGTCCCACCTATTCATGAGACTGATGGGGGAAGATCTCGTCAACCTGGGAGTTCAAGGCCAGCCTACACTGCACAGTGAGACCCTATCTGTAGTTGGGGGGGAAAAAAGCAATCGTGAAGATTTGAATTCCTTTTACCTTTCTATTCCATGACTGGACAGTGCTGCTCACTGCAGTGAAGCCTCGTAATAACGAACAGTGCCCCTCCGCGTAACACCATGAAAGATGGTTCCTGTCCTCTACTCAGCTCCCTTATTGGAAGTGGCAGGCGGATCTCAAAATCTTATCTCCTTTGGGTGTTGGGGGCTGGACCACCCTGGTGGAGAAGCCCTGTCTCCAGTATTCTCCCTGTCCAATCTAACCATGGTAGATTTCCAAGATATCCAGTTATCCCTGTCGATATGGAAGATGAGCTGACAGCAGCCACCAGGTGGCGTCCACTTGGAGTCGGCCTGGGGCGTGTAGGAGCCACACTGGAGGCTCAGGTCCCCAAGGTCAGTCAGGCACCGGAAACAAGGAACCTAGTCTGGCCCCCTCTCACTCCCATGATCTTACCACATCATGGCAGGATTTTTACTGTGTGTCACAGCAAATCAAATGATTCTATATTTGGCTGCATTATCTAGCTTTTTTTGGAGGGGGTGTTTTGTTTTGTTTCCTAATTTTGTAGAGACGGGATCTCATGATCTTGCCCAGCTGGTCTGCAACTCCTGGACTCAAGCAGTCCTCCCCCCTTAGCCTCCCAAAACGCTGGGAAAGCAGGCGGGAGCCACTGTGCCGGCTTCATTATCCGGTTCGGATCATCCACTCTGAAACAAGAAACCGAAGAGAGCTAACAAGAAGCAATACATAATCCAAAAGATCAGACATTTCATGTTGGAATGTGTTACTTAGCTTCTTTGGAATATCAGTGGGTGGAATGTTCTGAGGATCTGTTTGGAACAAAATAATGGGTTCACATTGTAAAGACATGTCTCGGGAGAAGTGGTACAATGCTCTAGTTTCATTTGATCTTAAAAGGGAGAGGTTCCATCCTAATTACGGCTCCCACCCACTCAGTGTCTTCAGCTGAATCACTGAGATGAGCATTAGGAGCAGGGCTACCATCCCTCGTGCCTCTCTAGGAACCAGAGCTCCACTGTGGTTTGGGTGCAAGAAACTAAATTGAGTGAGGCAAAGTATTCACAGTGCATATGCATTGGCATTGTTTAGCCAGTGGGAAGAATCTGAGGCTGGCTGGTTCTGCTCCTGACTCTACACCTTGCAAGCACCCTATCTTCCCTGCATTTCCCGTCAGGTGCATTAGCTAAAAAATAAGGAAGTCATTATTGTTGAGCTGCATTCAAACAATAAAGCTGGGCCGGGCATAGTGGCTCATGCCTCTAATCCCGGCATTTTGTGAGGCGGAAGTGGGAGGATCACTTGAAGCCAGGGGTTAAAGACCAGCCTGGGCAACACCACAAGACCGCCCCCCACCCCGACCTCTACAAAAAGTAAAAAATTAGATGTGGTGACGCACACCTGTAGTCCCAGCTGCTCAAGAGGCTGAGGTGGGGGGATTGCCTGAGTCTAGGTGATGGAGGCTGCAGTGAGCCATGATCATGCCACTGCCCTCCAACCTGGTGACAGAGTGAAAGCCTGTCTCTAAAAAAAAAAAAAGGTAAAGATGTATGTTTTGTGAGTCAGCATAGATGGGAAGTTCTCCTGGGGTGGGCCTCTGCCAGTCATCCAGCAGGGAATGAAAGGTGACTGCCTCTATGTCAGGGACCTTGTCTTCCCCCTCCCAGAGTCCATATGATATTGTAATGTGACATTTGCTTGATTTATTCCCTCAGTACTCAGGCAATCCCTGGGAAATAGCCAAACATTATTGTCTCCATCTATTTTATGGTTAAGGAAATTACTCCAAATCCCAGGCCGCTGAAACAGCAGGGCAGCATAATAGGGTCCTGTTGTTTATAGTTCGTTAGAGGGTGTTTCCTTTGAGTGGCCAGAGGAAGCATCTTCAGTGTTGAAGCAAGGATTTCATTTAGTGAGATGGCCCGAGTTGGCAGCTGGAACTGTAGGTAACAAGCAGGGACAGCATGGCCAGGTCTAGCTGATGGGATGGCGCCACGGTGACACCACCGGCGAGAGTGGGAAGGAGTGGGTGGGCTGGGGTGGGGAGGGGGGAATGATGGAAGCATAATCATTGGAATGAATTTATAATAACTGCTTAAGGAATTCTGCCTCACCCACCAGAGTCCCACTTGAAAACTTAATTCGTTTTTGATCTTTATTTTCCTAAATCATGCTTTACAAATAGGAAACTGAAAGCCAACGTGTAAAGCTTCTTCAAAACCGTCAGCGTTGTAATCGACTAGCTAGAGGGAGGGGCTGAGGCTGCTGCCGCTGGAGCTGCCAAATAGACCTCGACCGCCTTGTACAGGTCCCAAATTGTACTCAGCAGCCTAGACTCGGGCCCTTTTGTTGTTGAGACGGAGTCTCCCTCTGTTGCCCAGGCTGGAGAGCAGCGGCACGATCTCGGCTCACCACAACCTCTGCCTGCCGGATTCAAGAGATTCTCCTCCCCCAGCCTCCCCAGTACCTGGGATGCGCCACCACGCCTGGCTAATATTTGTATTTTTAGTAGAGATGAGGTTTCATCATGTTGGCCAGGCTGGTCTCAAACTCCTGACCTCAGGTGATCCACTCACCTCAGCCTCTCAAAGTGCTGGGATTACAGGCATGAGCCACCATGCCCAGCCAGACTCAGGACCTTGACTTGACCAAGTCGCACTAAAGGAAAACACTTAGGGAGTGGCTCATACAGACCAAACCCATGAAAACGATTTATAAACTAGCATGTGGATTAATTCTACAATAGAAGACTTTTGTGCACTGTAAATACTCTCAGTGAGTACTACTTTTTTCTCAGAAACAAACAAAAGTTCCACAAAAAAAGTTTATATAGTGAGCGCTTATCCCGAAAAAGACAGAGAGAGAGACAAAGTGGAAAAGAAGAAGGAAGACAGAGAGGACGGGAAAGACAAGAAAGAGGAAGACGGAGAGAGAGAAGGAAAAGGAAGGAAGCCAAGACAGGAAGACAGAGGAAAGAAAAAGACTGAAGGAGGGAAGGAAGGAAAGAAGGCAAGGAAGGAGGGAAAGACAGAGGGAGGAGAGAGAAAGGGAGGAAGGAAGGAGGGAGGGAGGAAGGAAGGAGGGAAGGAGGGAAGGAGGGAAGGAGGGAAGGAAGGAAGGAAGGAAGGAAGGAAGGAAGGAAGGAAGGTAGGTAGGAAGGTGCTCCAATAAACAAGTTGCAGAAGCTACGATGGCGTGCGTAACCTTATCCCCCAGACACCTCATCCTTGTTATTAGAATCAGAACGCGCATCCTCACAACCTCTTTGCTTTCCTTTTTTCTTTTTCCATGTTTATTATCAACCACTGGAATCTCTTCTAATGAGTTAGTTTGTAGCTATAGTTAGTGTTTTCCCTGAAGGCAGAGACTCCGCTCACCTTTTCTAGGTGGTGGGAAGGTTTTGACAGAGGAATAATCATGTCTAGTTTATGTTGATTCATATTAATTTTCATTTCAGAAACTTCCATTTCAGAGATTGATGTTTCCCAGTGTTTCCCTCAATTTTACGGAGGTGTCACCTCAGAGGAGATCCAAACTGCCCCCCAGAGAGCAGGGAACTTGTTTCCTGTTAATGTCTCAGTGTGTTTTATGTGCCCTAATTTCCAATGGCTGTCAGTTACAGTATCAGAAATTAAAACCCACACAGAAATCACAGTGTCTTTGTTTTCACTGTCTTCCAGTGTCATCTTGCATTACAACATATAAGAAGACACCACCTCCAGTCCCACCCAGAACTACCACGAAACCTTTCATTTCTATCACAGCCCAGAGTAGCACAGAATCAGCCCAGGATGCCTACATGGACGGACAGGGCCAGCGAGGAGATATTATCAGCCAGTCTGGACTCAGCAACTCCACCGAGAGCCTGGACAGTATGAAGGCTCTGACCGCCGCGATCGAAGCTGCAAACGCCCAGATCCACGGGCCTGCAAGTCAACACATGGGCAATAACACTGCCACCGTCACCACCACGACCACCATAGCCACCGTCACCACGGAGGACAGGAAGAAGGACCACTTTAAGAAAAATCGATGCCTGTCTATCGGGATACAGGTAATAGCCTCCCTTTCTGTCCTTTGAAATAGGAGCTTAAAACTAAGGAATGTAAAATTTTTTGTTTCCTTTGAAGATTTGCTTTCTTGTCACTTGGGATCTTAGATCTATGCATAGGACCAGATTTTCCTTCTTTCCTTTCTTTCTTTTTTTTTTTTTTTTGAGGCAGAGTTTCACTTCTGTCACCGAGGCTGGAGTGCTATGGCAGATCTCAGCTCACTGCAACGTCCACCTCCCTGATTGAAGCGATTCTCCTGCCTCAGCCTCCTGAGTAGCTAAGACTACAGGCATGCACCACCACACCCAGCTAATTTTTGTATTTTTAGTAGAGACGGGGTTTCACCATGTTGGCCAGGATGGTCTCAATCTTTTGACCTCATGATCCACCCCGTCAGTCTCCCAAAGTGCTGGGATTACAGGTGTGAGCCACCTGCGCCCCGCTTGGGACCAGAATTTCAAGTGATTGGCTCTGAACTTCGTCTATTGTTAAATGTGACCAAGATTATGAAAGTATTTTCTTTGTAGATGTTATTAGCAGCTATTATTTTTGTTCTCTAAATTGAATGTATGACTCAAACTCTAGGATAATTCAAAGAACATGAAGACAATGAAACATGGGTGCTTTCAATTCCTAACGCACATTTTTATTTTCGGAAAAGAGTGGACTTGCAGGAATAACCGGGGTCATCGAGCCACGTAACAGTATGTTCAACACTATTGAGTGACCATATGAGAACAAAAATGTGAACCACTCCCCATAGATGTGGGAGTGAACGCGAGCAAGACCAAAGTGACTGATAGTGTGGAAAGCAATAACTCACATCACAGCATCATGAGGGAAGAATGTGCGCTGGCTTCAGCCTAATCATGCATTTCATGAAAATGGTAGAAAACCCAGTAGGCTCCTTCGTTCAGTTCACTGTTTTTCTGCTTTTCAAAGATAAGATCAAACTGATTCCACCTTGTTTCTTTTACATCTGCTTAGCTGGGGTTACCCTGCTAGAAATGTTCTTCTATCAAAGGAGAAGAATCATCCTCGCTCTCCATTTGTGTTGTGCGGTATCAGTCTGCTGGTACCCTTTGAATAATAACTTCTCAACTTGCTGCTGAATAAACCTTTCCACACTGAATCCACTCTAAGGTTAATTTACAAGCCAGGTGTGGGGTGCATTCTCACAATGATAACGTATCTTTATAGTCTGATCGTCAAAGTCTGCTTTGAAGGGGCAATTAATCTCTCTCTAGCAGCAATGAGTCAAATGCCTTTTTGTAACCTATAGGTTACCGTAGCACAATGAGGGGGACATTCTTTTAAAAGAGCTTGTAGCATTGGTGCTTGTGAGTAGATGACGCAGTGGGAGACAGAGGCTCAAAGCCAGCCCTGCACCACCCCACATCTTCCTGCTTCCACTGGAAGCTGATTCCCTCGTACCACCCGGAGGATTCTGAGGAGTAAAGAGCAGAGGCTGGTTCTGTGATGTCCTAGACAAATTACTTACTCTTCCTGAGCCTTGCTTTCTTCATTTATCCCTCATAGGATTATTCTGAGACTGAGTTTTTAAAATCTAGCTTCCTGTCGAGATTATAGTTTAGTGGGTGCATCATCACCACTAAACACACAGTGTAGTGATGGCCACACAACAATGTGAATGTCATTAGTGCCACTGAACTGTACATGTAAAAAAAATAAAAGGATAATTTTTTTTTTGAGATGGAATCTCGCTCTGTCACCCAGGCTGGAGTGCAGTGGCACGATCTCGCCGCACTGCAACCTCCACCTTCCAGGTTCACGTGATCCTCCTGCCTCAGCCTCCTGAGTAGCTGGGATTACAGGTGTGTGCCACTACGCCCGGCTACATTTTTTTTGTTTTTTTAGTAGAGACGAGGTTTCACAGTGTTGGTCAGACTGGTCTCAAAACGCCTGACATCATCATCCACCAGCCTCAGCCTCCTAAACTGCTGGGATTACAGGCGTGAGCCATTGAGCCCAGCCAACTTTCCTATTTTTTTGTAGAGATGGGGTTTTGCTGTGTTGCCCAGGCTGGTCTCAAACACTTGAGCTCAAGTGATCTGGCTCCCTCAGCCTCCCAGAGTGTTCAGATTATAGGCACAAGCCACTGTGTTGGCCTAAAATGGTAAATTTTATGTTATATATACTTTACCACAATAAAAAAAAAAAGTCTAGCTTCCTATCTGGCACATAGTTGGCACTGAGGAATGTCAGTTTGCTTCTACTTTCTTTTTTATTATTATTAATTTATTTATTTATTTTTAATTATTATTATTTTTTTTTT
>NW_022436969.1:14400465-14403099 GCF_009761245.1 Sapajus apella | reverse complement strand
GTTCAAAATTTAGAACTTAAGAAAAAGAAAAAAAAATTTTAAACTTATAACAAGATGTACAGTGACAATCCTCTCTCTCATTCCTATTCAATAGCCAGTTCTCCTTTCCAGAGGAAATCAATATAGTCAATATTTGTATCTCATACAGAGATATTTTGTGCATCTTCAAGCAAATAACCATTTTATTTATTCTGTTAGTATGTACCTCATACTATTCTACATTTTTCTTTCTTTTTTTTTTTTTCTGGTTTTTGGATTTTTTTTTTTTTTTAGACCAAGTTTCACCATGTTGGTCAGGCTGGTCTCAAACTCCCAACCTCAGGTGATCTGCCCGCCTTGTCCTCCCAAAGTGCTGAGATTACAGGTGTGAGCCACCACGCCCAGCTACATTTTTCTTTTTTTTCACTTAACAATATATTTTGGGCCACCTGTGGTAGCTCACTCCTGTAATCCCAGTGCTTTAGGAGGCTGAGGTGAGAGAATCATTGGAGGCCAGGAGTTCGAGACCAGCCTGGGAAACATAGCAAGACCTCATCTCTACAAAAATAAAAATTAAAAAAAAACATGGACAGGCATGGTGGCATGCACCCAGGAGTTCAAGACTGCAGTGAACCATGATCATGCCACTAGAGCTAGACTCAGCCTCTTTAAAAAAAAAAAAAAAAAAAAAAAAACGCCGGGCGCAGTGGCTCAAGCCTGTAATCCCAGCACTTTGGCAGGCTGAGGTGGGCGGATCACGAGGTCAAGACATCGAGACCATCCTGGCCAACATGGTGAAACCCCATCTCTACTAAAAATAAAAGAAAAAAATTAACTGGGCATGGTGGCATGCACCTGTAGTCCCAGCTACCTGGGAGGCTGAGGCAGGAGAATTGCTTGAACCCGGGAGGCGGAGGTTGCAGCAAGCCGAGATCGTGCCACTGCACTCCAGCCTGGCACCTGTCCGCACAGTAAGACTCTGTCTCAAAATAAATAAATAAAAACAAAAATAAAAAACAAAATAAAAATAATAAATAAGGCTGAGCGCAGTGGCTCACGCCTGTAATTACAGCACTTTGGGAGGCCGAGGTGGGTGGATCACAAGGTCAGGCGTTCAAGACCAGACTGGCCAACATGGCGAAACCCCGTCTCTACTAATAACAAAAACAAAACAAAACAACAAAAAAACACACACACAAACAACAACCACATAATTTTGAAGATAAGTGTTTTTCAGTCCAACTGACTGATTAGTCTCATAGGCTACTCTCCAAATATTTCTTACTTAGAATAAAACATTCAGCCGGGCGCGGTGGCTCAAGCCTGTAATCCCAGCACTTTGGGAGGCCGAGGCGGGTGGATCGCGAGGTCAAGAGATCGAGACCATCCTGGTCAACATGGTGAAACCCCGTCTCTACTAAAAATACAAAACATTAGCTGGGCATGGTGGCACATGCCTGTAATCCCAGCTACTCAGGAGGCTGAGGCAGGAGAATTGCCTGAACCCAGGAGGCGGAGGTTGCGGTGAGCCGAGATCGCGCCATTGCACTCCAGCCTGGGTAACAAGAGCGAAACTCCGTCTCAAAAAAAAAAACAAAAAACAAAAAACATTCATATATATGAAATCCAACTTCTGTTATTATTTTCCCCCAGTAGGATGGACCTAGACTTAAGTCCACCTAAAACATTGGGGAGAAAAGTTCTTACTTAAGACATTATCTCATGTCTTAAATAGTTGGATATTTTAGAGAATAAAAAATTGTTCTTATTCTTCCTCTAATCATCATATGCTGGTATATAAATTATAACAAAGTACTCAGTACTTTATGTGACTCTCATTTAACTCATCCAACGACCTTACAGCATAGGTGTTAGGATCATCTCTGCCCTACAGATGCGAGCACAGAGAGGTTGCAAAACTTGCCCAAGATCACCTGCTTTATGTTGACACAGCCAAGATTGTATCTGATGTCTAACATGATCACATTATACCACTTCTTTGATGGGGAATAACAAGAAAAAAAAAATTGGCCAGGCATAGTGGCTCACGACTTTAATCCCAGTGGATCACAAGGTCAGGAGATCGAGACCATCCTAGCCAACATGGTGAAACCCCTTCCCTACTAAAAATACAAAAATTAGCTGGGCGTGGTGGTGCTCTCCTGTAGTCCCAGCTACTAGGAAGGCTGAGGCAGGAGAATTGCTTGAACCCAGGAGTCGGAGGTTGCAGTGAGCTGAGATCAAGCCACTGCACTCCAGCCTGGTGACAGAGCAAGACTCCATCTCAAAAAAGAAAAAGAAAAAAAAAAATTAAAGATAAAAAATATTCATGAATTTTGTTATACAGAAATGAATTTAGATGCAAATTCTCAAAATATATCACACTGGGATCTTGGACTCCCTTCCATGCTTTCCCTCTTAGAGCCAGAGTTTCCAATCCTTTACCAAAAGTTTAATTCATACCCAGTAGCTAATATTACAACTATTTACTTTATAACCTCTGTGGGGCCGGGTGCAGTGGCTCAAACCTGTAATCCCAGCACTTTGGGAGGCCGAAGCGGGTGGATCACGAGGTCAAGAGATCGAGACCATCCTGGTCAACATGGTGAAACCCCGTCTCTACTAAAAATACAAAACATTAGCTGGGCATGGTGG
>NW_022436969.1:14399643-14400365 GCF_009761245.1 Sapajus apella | reverse complement strand
AAAAAAAAAAACCTCTGTGAACTTAGATCAATTACTTAATATTTCTATATCTCAGATTCCTCATCTGGAAAATAAAAGTAATAATAGTCCTTATTTCATATGGTACATTTTAGGTGTAGTAAAAATTAATTGATAAAGTATATGTAAGGCCGTAAGCACATTCCAGGCATAAAAGTGTTCAACAATTATAAGATTTTGTTGTTATGACTAATATTGTCCTTTAAAATTATGATTAGCTAAATATGCTGAACTAAACAGGCCATGGGCTTTCTCAATTATTATTATTATTTTTTGGACAGAGGTTTTATTATCCTGCAATTTCTTTTGCAATTTTTGAAAGCCACTTTATAAATTTAAGTAGATTACCCTAGATACAATACATAAAAGGTAACATTTGCCAATATTTGGAGCTAAGAGTAAAAAAATCACAGAGACAAATTTATACAATGACTGTAGCTTAGAAGCCTCTAATACTTGATGCAAATGAGCTGGCAGTTCTGGGACTGGTGGGGATGAGGCTTAGACCATGAAGAGAACGGTGTCCTCTGTTCTTATTCTGATGACCCCTCCTTCTTTTGCTTTGAGACAGAGTCTCACTCTGTTGCCAAGCTGGAGTGCAGTCTTGATCTCAGCTCACTTGCAAATTCTACCTCCCAGGTTCAAGCGATTCTCCTGCCTCAGCCATCTGAGTAGCTGGGACTATAGGCTTGCGCCACCACGCC
>NW_022436969.1:14373537-14399543 GCF_009761245.1 Sapajus apella | reverse complement strand
CTCTCATTGGGTAGTTTTATACCGCCCCATAGTGTAAGGCATAACATCCTACTTTGGCTGACATCCCAGGCATTTTTAATTTACATGAGCATAGTCATATGGAATTGGTTAGAATCCCATCCAGGAAATCACAGACCAGGCTCATTTCCTCAACAGAGACAGTTTAATACACAAAATTGGTTACACAGGTATGGGAAGACTGAGAGAGCAATAAAAGGAAGAAGAAAGAAAAGGTGGGGTTACCAGAACTCTAGGAGCTCAGAAGCAAGGCCTGGGATAGCCTGTGCTCACACCATCAGGTGGCAGGGTCAGGTGGTGCTGGGACTTGGGAGCCGTACACAGCAGCTGGTGCATGGGCTGTGTTCTTTTGGGAGTACCTCAGGACACTGTGATTCTAGCATATTTAAAGATACAAATTTTTATACAATGTGGCACCAAAACAAGTCAAATACTTTATCTGGTGCTTTTATTGATGCTGTAGTGCTGGGGATGAGGAGGGCATTGTGAGGACTGGCTGCTTTGAATTTAGAGGGGAGTTGTATGTCTATACTAAAAGCCATGGACACCATTAAGGCTATTTTTTTTGTTTTCTTAAAATTACAAAATAAGTAATTCTTGTATACAGTATTATTATAAAGAGTTTATACAGTACATGAGTGTATAGAACAAAATATGAAATTTCCCTTTCTTTCCCACTCCTGCCTCCTATACCTACTGTACGCCCCAAAGGTGACCCCTAGCAAGAGTTGGTTGCACTGTCTTTTACTCTCTCGAGAGTAATTCTGACTATAGATGAGTTTTACCTACTACCTTTAGGCCCTAACTCCCCTACCTCCTGGTGATACATTATGACTTTCATCTATGATCATTTAACTCAAGTTGCAAAACAGATGAAAAGAACAGTTTATGGGTTTCCACTTGTCATAGTTCTTGCACAGCCTGACAGTTCATTGTCATGTTTAATAAACTAAGGAAATGAAAGAAAAAAAAAAGAACAGTTTAATCCTTCACATTATGTGAAAGGCAATGGCTTTCTCTATTCTTTGAATTAAAAATGAAAGAAAATTTAGTTATTCAAGATCATACTCTGAAGACTTATTTATTCCTTTAATGCCTCTCCAAGTGTACAGAGATATATTATTTTATGCCTATGTGAAGAAATAAGTCCAACTGCAAATAATGAATCTTGTCTCTGCCAAGTTAGGTACAAACCAAATGAATTGTTACTATCGGAAAGAAAGCTTTGAAAAATAAAAAGGCACATTATCTAGGATCCATAATTCATTGACTTAAAATAATAAAGGAACACTAAGGAGATAGTTTCAAAACATTTAAGCCTTACAGACTTTATTTTGATGTCCTTGAAGTCAGCATCAAGGTTTACTTAGGAAGAGATTTTTGGAGGGACTTATCTCCAATCAAAACTAACAAACCTTACAGAGATCATTTTAATGGATTCCAAAAAGAAGAAATAATCAGTCATTTTTGCCAACCATGATGCATTAAAATTAGAAATTAACACTAAACGGATAACAAAATCAAACCATTCAAAAATATTAAAATGGGCGGGGCATGGTGGCTCATGCCTGTATTCCCAGCACTTTGGGAGGCCGAGGCGGGTGGGTCACAAGGTCAGCAGTTCAAGACCAGCCTTACCAACATGGTGAAACCCCATTTCTACTAAAAATACAAATATTAGCCGGGTGTGGAGGCATGTGCCTGTAATCCCAGCTACTCAGGAAACTGAGGCAGGAGAATCGCTTGAACCTGAGAGGCAAAGGTTGCAGTGAGCTGAGATTGTGCCACTGCACTCCAGCCTGGGCGACAGAGCGAGACTCCGTCTCAAAAAAAAGAAAAAAAAAAGAATGAAAATATTAAAACATCTAAATAACATTTGGATTACAGAAGGAATTCAAGATTATTTTGAAATAAATGACAGCAGGGATCCTGTAAGTAAGTCATCACTATGGGCTGTGGCTGTAGTTATGATCTAAGAAGAATTTCTGGCCCTATGTTCTTTCATAATTATGGAAGAAATATTACAATATAAACTAAACACTCAATTCACAAAGCTAGACAAAGAGCAGCAGATTCAAAAGAAGGAATTACTAATGAGGAAAACAGAGATAAATGCATTAGAAAACAAAACAGAGCAATGGCAATAACAAGTAAAGTGAAATTGATAAGCCAAAATTGGTTATTTGAAAAGGCTAAATAGACGCGTCTGATTGAGAAAGGGAAAATAGAAATCAACAATATTAGGAATGAGAATAGTATATGACCTTTTGAAAAATTATAAAAGATTCTTGTGACAACTTAATGTCGGTAAATTTTAAAGTCAAAATAATACAGACACTCACCTAAACTACTAATACCGATGCAAGAGGGAGTATTCAATCTGGGGAAGGCCAGGTGCAGTGGTTCATGCCTATAATCCCAGCAGTTTGGGAGGCCGAGGTGGGCGAATCACCTGAGGTCAGGAAATCGAGACCAGCCTGGCCAACATGGTGAAACCCTGTCTCTACTAAAAATACAAAAAAATTAGCTGCGCATGGTTGTGCACGCCTATAGTCCCAGGTACTCCGGAGGCTGAGGCAGAGAGAATCACTTGAACCCAGGAGGCAAAGGTTGCAGTGAGCCGAGATCATGCCACTGCACTTCAGCCTGGGTGACAGAGTGAGGCTCCTAAGACTACCTCAGAAAAAAAAAAAGACCTCCGGGCATGGTCATGCACACCTGTATTCCCAGCTACTCAGAGGGCTGAGGCAGGAGGATCACATAAGCTCAGGAAACTTGGGCTTTAGTGCACTGTACTAATAGGGTGTCCACAGGAAGTTCAACATCAATATGGTGATCTCCTGGGGGCAGGGGACCGTCCGGTTGCCTAAGTAGGGAATGAGCTGGCCCAGGTCAGAAACAGAGCAGGTCAAAGTTTTCATGCTGATCACTAATGGGATCAACCTTGTGAATAGCCATTGTACTCTAGCCTGGGCAACATAGCAAGACCTCGTCTAGCAAATAAATAAAATGTAAGACCAGAATAAATGGAAAATTATTTATTATTACTACACAGAAATACTACATAGTATAAAGACAACAATTATTTAAAAATTAACATAAATTTTTAAAGAAATTCCAATAAAAATTCCAACGTGATTTTTATCACTGGTGGAGGCTAACAGGAGGAACTTGACAATTTGATGTTAAAGTTAATTTGTTAAAGACAATTTGATATTAACTTAGAAGTTAATACTCCAAAATAGCCTAGAGATTTTTGTTTTGTTTTGTTCTGTTTTTAAATTACTTTTTTTTTTTTTTTTTTTTTTTAAACACTGTCTTGATCTGTCACTCAGGCTGGAGTCAGTAGCATGATCAGGGCTCACTGTAGCCTCCACCTCTCAGGCTCAAGCAATCCTCCTGCTTCAGCATCTCGAGTAGCTGGGAGTACAGGCATATGCCACTATGCTCATATTTTTTCTCTTATTTTTTAGAGACAGGGTCTCTATTGCCCAGTCTGGTCTTGAAATTTTAAGGTCAAGTGATCCTCTCACCTTGGCCTCCCAAAGTTCTAGGATTACAGGCATGAGCAGCCTCACCTAGCCTAATTATATTTTTAAAAAAAGAACTACAAGAGGAGACTTGCCATAGAAAATATCAAGATTGATTTCAAAATTATATTAGGAAAGGCCAGGTGCAGTGGCTCACACCTGTAATCCCAGCACTTTGAGAGGCTGAGGTGGGCAGATCAGCTGAGGTTGGGAGTTTGAGACCAGTGTGGTCAACGTAGCGAAACCCCATCTCTACCAAAAATACAAAAATTAGCTGGGCGTGGTGGCACATGCCTGTAATTCCAGCTACTTGGGAGGCTGAGGCAGGAGAGTCACTTGAACCTGGGAGATGGAGGTCGCACTGAGCTGAGATCGCAGCACTGCACTCCAGCCTGGACAAGAGTGAAACCCCATCTCAAAAAAAAAAAAAAAAAAATTATATTTAGGAAAAAGGAGAGGGACGGTCAAAAAGCCCAGCAGATCCATAGGCCAGAAACAAGTATATATATGTTTGTCACCTAATGGTAGGGATCCATCTGGAAAAATGCGTTATTAGGTGATTTCATCATTGTGTGAACATCATAGAATATACTTACACAAACCTAGAAGGTGGAGCATACTACAAACTGAGGCTATATAGTATGGCCCATTGTTCCTAGGCTACAAACTTGTACAGCATATGACTATGCTGAACACTGTAGGCAACTGTAACACAATGCTAAGTATTTGTGTATCTAACCACAGAAAAAGTCTAGTAAAAATACAGTACAAAAGATGCAAAATGGTACTTCTGCACAGGGCAGTTCCATCATAATCTTATAGTCACTCTTGTATATGTGATCTGTCATTAACGGAAACGTTATTATGTGTGTCATGACTGTATATGGGATGCCTGTGTGAGAATGTATGGGAAAATATATGTGAGTATGCCAGGCGCAGTGATTCACATCTGTAATGCTAGAATTTTGGGAGGCCGAGGTGGGCAGATCACCTGAGGCTAGGAGTTTGAGAACAGCCTGACTAACATGGTGAAACCCTGTGTTTACTAAAATTACAAAAATTAGCAGGACGTGGTGATGGGTGCCTGTAATCCCAGCTACTAAGGAGGCTGAGGCAGGAGAATCGCTTGAACCCAGGAGGTGGAGGTTACAGTGAGGTGAAATTGTGCCATTGCACTCCACCTGGGCAACAAAAGGAGACTCTGTCTCCAAAAAAAAAAAAAAAAAAAAAAAAGATATGTGAGTAAAGTTTGGTATCAGATAAAGTTGACGTCTCAAACAAAAAAGGCGAATTAGTTAATAAATGGAGCCAGATCCACTGATAACCCAAGGGAAGTAGTACAGGAGATATATATGTATTCCATCTCTACATATGTGTCTTTGACACGAATATTTCAGGATGGTGGATTTAAGAACTAAATATGAAAAAAAAAGACTAACATGAAAGCATAAAAGAAAATACAAGAGGACTTTAAAAAATATGCTTGGAGAAAAGGCCTTTTCAAACCATAAAAGCTGGATACGACTACCTAAGATTCCCTCCAATGAAGGGCAAATCTTAAAAGACAGATGATAGCCAGGCGCGTTGGCTCACGCCTGTAATCCCAGCACTTTGGGAGGCTGAGGCAGGCAGATCACAAGGTCAGGAATTCAAGACCACCCTGGCCAATATGGTGAAACACCATCTCTACTAAAAATACAAAAATTAGCTGGACGTGGTGGCGGGTGCCTGTAGTACCAGCTACTCAGGAGGCTGAGACAGGAGAATTGCTTGAACCTGGGAGGCAGAGTTTGCAGTGAGCCAAGATGGCACCATTGCATTCCAGCCTGGGCAATAAGAAAGAAACACCTCCCCATAAAAAAAAAAAAAGAAAAAAAAAAAGGCACATGGTAAACTGAGAGAAAATATTTGCAGTATATGTAACAGAGAAAGAGAGTTTAGGTTCGTAAGATATAAACAGATCCTATGATTAAGAAAATAAAAAACAGCCCAATTAGGGAGGAAACTAGTAAAGGATGTGAATAGACAGTTTGCAGATAGAAACATAAGAGGTCAATAAATATTTTTGCAGGGCACGGTGACTCACTCTTATAATCCCAGCACTTTGGGAGACTGAGGTGGGCGGATCACGAGGTCAGGAGTTCGAGACCAGCCTGACCAGCATGATGGAACTGGGGGTGGTGGCACACATCTCCAGTGCCAGCTACTCAGGAGGCTGAGGCAGGAGAACCACTTGAGCTTGGGAGGCAGAGGTTGCAGTCAGCCAAGATTGTGCCACTGCACTCCCGCCTGAGCAACAGAGTGAGACTCCATCTCAAAAAAAGAAATATATATATTTTTTTAACTTGTGATACCTTAGCAAAAATTTAAAAGTTTGCCAATATTTAGTACTAGTGAAGGTGTAGGGAATTGGAAAGTCTTATGCACTGACCGTGAAAGGATGATAAGTGATTTGGTGAGATATACCTTAAATTTGCACATGCTCAATATCTTCCACCTAGCATTTCTACCTCTAATAATTTTTCCTAAACAATATTTGCACAAGTATTCAAAAGGATGCATATGAAATATTATTTGTAATATCACACGTAATAGCAATAAAGAGCAAATTACTCTGATGCCTATATTGCTTAGTCATTAAAAGAAATATCCTCAAGCCTATAATCCCAGTACTTTAGGAGGTGAGGTAGGAGGATTGTTTGAACACAGTCATTTGAGACCAGCCTGGGCAACATGGGGTGCCCCTTCTCTCCAAAAAAATAAGAAAAATTAGCTGGGCATGGTGGCATGTACCTGTAGGCCTAGCTGCTTGGGAAGCTGAGAAGGGAGGATTGCTTGAGCCAAGGAGGTTGACATTGCAGTGAGCAGTGTCTGCATCACTGTATTCCAGCCTGGGCAGCAGAGTGACACCATGTCTCAAAAAAAAAAAAAGAAAAGAAAAGAAATACTTATGTAATCAACAAGAGGATTGAGTTGTGTTTACTGACATAATAAAATGTCCAAAAATAGTAGTAGTGTTAACAAATAAAGTATTGCAGAAGAAACCTATGTAGTATAATCTCATCTGTGTAATTTTAGTATTTATAATCATTTAAATACATATATTTAGACATACATATGAAAGAAGATAGGCAAATATATATCAAATAATTGACAGTGATTCTTGGGAGACTTTCTCTTTCTACATTATCTATTTCTGTATTTTAATTTGATATAACTTACATTAAATTGTTTTTATATTTAGAAAAAAATTTTCTTTCTTATTCATTTATTTATCTTTTTGAGATGGAGTTTTGCTCTTGTTGCCCAGGCTGGAGTGCAATGGTGTGATCTCGGCTCACTGTAACCTCCACCTCCTGGGTTCATGCCATTCTCCTGCCTCAGCCTCCTGGGTAGCTGGGACTAAAGGCTGGTGCCACCATGCCCATCTAATTTTTTTAAATTTTTGGTAGAGACAGGGTTTCACCATGTTGGCTAGGCTGGTCTTAAACTCTTGACCTCAGGTCATCTGCCCACCTCAGCCTCCCAAAGTGCTAGGATTACAGGCGTGAGCTACCACACCCTGCTTAGAAAAAAAATTTCTTAAATACTGTAGTAGGAAAAAGGAATAAACCTAAGAATTCTAAAATTTTCTTCAAAGTTGGGTTGGGGCTAATCTGCCGCATAGGCGATTAGTTCTATATGGCATATTTTCTATATAGCTGTAATATATACATAGCTATTTAGAAACTATGGAGTAATATTCAGAGTCAATTCTTTATTTAAGGGGAGAAAGAAGAAGACACTCTATAGTTAATCTTAATAAGGTTAATATCTAAATCTCCTAATATCAACAATTATAATTACAATACATACATTTTCCTCTTTATTTTGTATGTTGTTATCTTCAAATTCAAAACTTCCAGGCAGGGTGTGGTGGCTCACGCCTATAATCTCAACACTTTGGAAGGCCCAGACAGTCGGATCACTTGAGGTCAGGAGTTTGAGACCAGCCCGGCCAACATGGTGAAACCCATCTCTACTAAAAATATAAAAATTAGCCGGGCGTGGTGGCACACACCTGTGATTCCAGCTACTCAGGAGGCTGAGGCAGGAGAATCCCTTTGGCCTGGAGGTGGAGGTTGCAGTGAGCAGAGATCACGCCACAGCAGTCCAGCCTGGGTGACAGAGGGAGAATCCATCAAAAAAAAAAACTTCCAAGAACACATTTCCATGTAGATTCCCTTCTAATATAGGTATTTGCAGGTAAGTACATACTTGCAAATCTATGGAGGAATCATAGACATTTATCAGCTATCTTGAGAGAGAATAAAATTGCATTTTACCAAGAGCAACATGGTCAAAGAACATGTTGTGAAGGTAGTGATGGCTCTCATAAAATACACAAATATTGAACAAGGCATTTAGTTACAAGACACTCCAGTAATATTCGAGATTTTTCTTATAAAATGTGATGTTTGTTTTTCAAGCAAGGTGACTGAAATAGAGCAACTCTATTTATTTGATGATTTCTCCAGGTGGATGACGCTGAAGAACCAGAAAAAACAGGGGAGAATAAAGCACCCAGTAAGTTCCAGTCCGTGGGAGTGCAAGTAGAAGAAGAGAAGTGGTAAGTCCACGTGCATTCATCCTCTTTTGTCTGATGTTGTGAAGTAAGGTAAAAGTACTTTTCCCCATGATAAATCTACAAAATTCAATGATATTTTCCACTCAGTTTTGGGAGTATTTAAAGGGTGAAGTTGAATCAATATTAGTCGACTCTCTCCTGTACTTTAATACTAGAGACCACTCCATTTGAGTTTTGCTAGAATAGTACTATAAGCATATTACATACATATACATACTGTGTGCAGTACTCTTGGGTTGCTAAACTATACCTTTGAAAAAGAAAAAAGAAATTTTCCCATTTGAGACTGTGGACTTTTTATGAGAAGGGAACTTACCTTATTTCTTTAATTATTATTATTATTTTTTTTTTGAGACGGAGTTTCGCTCTTGTTACCCAGGCTGGAGTGCAATGGCGCGATCTCGGCTCACCGCAACCTCCGCCTCCTGGGTTCAGGCAATTCTCCTGCCTCAGCCTCCTGAGTAGCTGGGATTACAGGCACGCGCCACCATGCCCAGCTAATTTTTTGTATTTTTAGTAGAGACGGGGTTTCACCATGTTGACCAGGATGTTCTCGATCTCTCGACCTCGTGATCCACCCGCCTCGGCCTCCCAAAGTGTAGGGATTACAGGCTTGAGCCACCGCGCCGGGCATGGGAACTTACCTTATTTCTATTTTTATTTCCAACATTTAATAGTGTCTGGTGTTTGGTGTGTGCTCAATGAATGATGAATGAATGAATGAGGAGGATATTCCCTATCATTATCCTGAATCACCAGTCCTTTAGATTACTCTTTACCTACTTTAGAGTCTTAGTGTCTATAAATGGGAAATGTAGGGTTTCATAAAATTACAGAATTTGGGATTAATAATTTCATTTTGTAAATGAGAACTTGGAGAGAAGCATGTGAATTTCTCAAACTGGGAGGTTCTTTGTGGGTAGAACCATGTTTTATTAATAGTAGTACCCCCCAGCGTCCAGCATTGTGATTTGCACATACTAAATATACAGTAAATGCTGGCTGAATAAAGTAAAACTGGAGTTACGGTAAGAGTGAAAGCTCTAAGTATATCATCTCAACTCTGCTACTAACTTTCTTTGTGTTAATTAGGAAGAATCATTTGCATGTCACCTATCCATCCTTCCATTATCCATCCATTCAATAAAATCTGTGGAATGCTTCCTATAATCAAGGCTACATGTAACATAAACTGAAAATCTGAAAAGGAGTCATTTATCAGTTTATGGAAGTGATCCTGTTATAGAACCTCCCACTATTGATTGACACTGTACTTATAAGAGGTGTGTGTGTGTGTATATATATTATATATATATATATATAATATACATGTAGCTAATGTATGTTTATTAATAAAATATATAATATATATAATGTGTGTATATGCAATATATATTATGTGTGTGTGTGTATAATATGGCAAAAACCTCAATTACTTTTGCACCGACCTAATATAATTATGCAATGCTGGAAGCCCAGAAAACTGGTACAATTCTTCTGGAAACGAATATGATAAAAGTTAGCAATAGTTATACATCTATCCATACCAATTGATCCAAAAATCACATTCGTGGGACTATCTTGAATGAAATCACTCAATGGAAGGTAAACAATTGTGAAACATTATCATTGTAAAAGAAAAACACTATCAAATAACTGATAATAGCATGCTTTTGTAATTTATAGCACAACACTGAGGTAAACTATTATATAGCTATTAAATATTATTTATTTAAAAACATAGAGAAACATGGGGAAATTTTCATGATACGATGTTAGGTGAAGAAGTTGAATACATAATATCCATGCATAGTGTTCATGCAGGTGAACAAGGACTGAAATGTAATATGTACAAATGATTGGCTTAGGAGTCACCTTTTTCTTCTACTCTAAAATGTTTGTTTATCGTATTTACTTTAACTTTTAATAATCATTGTTTTTTTCCCTGCCCCAGTAATCATTGTTTTAATGTGAACCTTCCTAGGCATATGTTTTAGAAAATTTTTTGAAAGTATATATTTAATAGACGTTAAAAATCTCATATTAAGAAAATACACTCCTGGCCGGGCACAGTGGCTCACACCCGTAATCCCAGCACTTTGGGAGGCCAAAGCAAGTAGATCACCTGGGGTCCAGAGTTCAAGACCAACTTGACCAACATGGTGAACTCCGTCTCTACTGAAAATACAAAAAATAGCTGGGTGTGGTGGTGGACGCCTGTAATCTCAGGTACTCAGGAGGGTGAGGCAGGAGAATAGCTTTAACCCAGGAGGCAGAGATTGCAGTGAACTAAGACTGCACCATTGTACTCCAGCCTGGGTAGCAGACCAAGACTCCATCCTAAAAAAAAGAAAAAGGAAATATATTCCTCCATCTCCCACCAGCCCAGCTTGATTTCTTTTCTCCGTGATGTAGTGGTTAACAGCACAGACTCTTGAGCCAAATCCTGGCTCTGCTCCTTATTAGCTGAGAGGCCATAAGCAAATTGCTACCCATGCTTGTGCCTTAGTTTTCTAATATGTAAAAAGGAGGTTGAAGTAGTTTCCACTGTAAGCTAAAAGGAACTGAGAAGTCACACTGCATCTTAACAAGTAAAAATCTCAACAAACTAAAAAATCAACATCTCTGTCTATCTCTCAGAACAGTGAGGTCACAAGGCACACTGCTTCTCCAAAAATTAGAGAGACAGACAGATAGAGAGAATCACAACTTCCTGGTGGAGAAACACAAGTAGAAATCTCTGCAGGAACCAGCACAGGGTAAGAAAACATAAGCAGTAACTGAAGAATTGTTGGAGGCTCAATGTTGACAACTCTGAGAGTTAAAAACTCCAAGGAAACTCAGTCATAGGGAGGACTCACACTTTTGTGAGTTTTACCTCCAGGAGCTCTACCACGTCCTCATAGTGAATATTAGAGAGAAAAAAACTCCTCATGTTTCCAGAAAGGAAAAGGAAAAAAGAACTACTTTGAAATATGCCAGCACATTCTCTTCTTTTTCACAAGGCCTGCATGCAGCAGAAACTATTTTACCAGAACCTTTTGCTGGCTGGGGTTTTATCAGAACCTAACCTACCTCGGGGAAGGAAAATACTCAGCTCTAGTTCCCTTCGGCCAACCTCAGCCCACTTCAGGCATCTTATCCCACATAAGAGAAAAAAAATGTGAGAGACAATGATGAAGTTCACAGTCCAGGAGCACAGGCTCACCAAAACATTGAGACTAATCAAAGTGCTATAGGGCACTTTGCCCTAACACACATCTTACCAGTACATTATTAAATGCCAATATACAGTTTGAAGAGATGGAACAAGCATCAGAACGAGAGTCAAATATGGCAGGAATGTTGGTATTACCAGGCATATATATAAAGTTTTTTTTTTTTTTTTTTTTTTTTTGAGACATAGTCTTGGTCTGTCACCCAGACTGGAGTGCAATGGCATGATCTCGGCTCACCGCAACCACTGCCTCCTGAATTCACGTGATTCTCCTGCCTCAGCCTCCCGTGTAGCTAGCTGAGACTGCAGGCGCATGCCACCACGCCTGGCTAATTTTTCTTTTCTTTTCTTTTTTTTGTTTTTTTTTTTTTTTTGTATTTTTAGTGGAAACAGGGTTTCACCATGTTAGCCAGGTTGGTCTTGATCTCCTGACCTCATGATCCGTCAGCCTTGGCCTCCCAAAGTGCTGGGATTACAGGTGTGAGCCATGGTGCCCAGCTGATATTTTTTAAATTATGATTAATATGCTAAGGGCTCTAATGAAAGAAGCAGATTACATGCAGAGAGATGGAGAATAAAAAAGGATTCTAAGAATTAAAAAGAAATGCTGGAGATAAAAAAAAATACTCTAATAGAAACATAGAATATCTTCGATGGGCTTATTAGTTAACTGGACACTAATGTCTAAGCTTGAGGATATAACAATAGAAACTTCCAAAACTGAAAAGCAAAGAGAAGAAAGACTGATAAGAAACAACAATAGATTACCTGAGAACTGTGAGCCAGCTACAAAAGGTGTAACTTTATCTGAGAGAGGAATACAAGGAGAGGAAGGAGAAAGGAACAGAAGCAATATTAGAAGCAATAACAACAGAATCCACCCAAATTAATGTCAGATACCACAGATCCAGGAAGCTCAGAGAATATGAAGCAAGGCAAATGCCAAAAACAAAACAAAACAACAAATAACTACACATATCATGTTCAAATTTCGGAAAAATAAAACACTTAGAAAATCTTGAAAAAAGTGAGAGGGAAAGAACGTCTTACCTATAGAGGAGCACAGATAAGAATTAGGCCAGGCGCGGTGGCTCACACCTGTAATACTATAATTTTAGGAGACTGAGGTAGGTGGATCACTTGAGCCAAGAAGTTTGAGACCAACCTTGGCAAAATGGCAAAATCCCATCTCTATAAAAAATTATCTGGCTGTGGTGCATGCTTGTGGGCCCAGTTAATCAGAAGGCTGAGATGGGAAGATTGCTTGAGCCTGGGAAGTGGAGGTTGCAGTAAGCCGACATCACACCATGGCATTCCAGCCTCGGCGACAGAGACCCTGTCTCAGAAAAAAAAAAAAAAAAAAAGATAAAAGATAAGAGTTGTATCTGTCCAGGTGCAGTGTTTCATGCCTGTAATCCCAACACTTTGGAAGACCAAGGAGGGCAGATCACTTGAGATCAGGAGTTCGAGACCAGCCTGGGCAACATGGTGAAACCCCATCTCTACCAAAAATACAAAAATGTGGTAGCACGTGTCTATAGTCCCAGCTACTTGGGAGGCTGAGGCAGAAGAGTCACTTGAGCCCAGGAGGCGGAGGTTGCAGTGAGCTGAGATTACGCCACTGCATCCCAGCCTGGGTAGCAGAGAGAAACAAACAAACAAACAAAAAACTACAAGATACATGAGTTCTTGAATTGATAAAATTGGAAGGAGAAAAAGATGTATCTATATTATAATTGGAGACTTCAACCATTCTCTATCAGAAATGGACAGATCAAGAAGGCAGAACATCAGTAAGGACATAGTTGAATGCAACAGCACTATTGAAAAACTGGGTGTAGTTGACATTTATAGACTACTTCATCCAGCAACAACAGATCACACATTCTTCTCAAGCTCACACAGGACATTTATCTAGATAGAGCAGAACATATTATGGGGCATAAAACAGACCTTAACAAGCCATGTCTGCTGTCAGACCACAGTGGAATTAAACTAGAAATCAACAACAGAAAGATAGCTGGAAATTCCCAAAATACTAAGAGATTTAGCAGCATATTTCTAAATTACAAATGAGTCAGTTAAATCTCAAGAAACTAAATATTCTGAACTAAATGGAAGTACAACTTATTAAAATTTATGGAATGCAGCAAAAGCAGTGTTTAGAGGGACAGTTACGGCATTGATTGCATGTATTAGAAAAGAAGAACAATCTAACATTAATTATTTAAGCTTCCACCATAGGACACTAGAAAAAGAAGAGCAAATTGACAAAGTAAACACAAGAGATGAAATAACAAAAATTAGAAGAGAAATCACGAAATTGAACATAGTAATCAATAGAGATAATCAACAAAACAAAAACCTGACTCCGAAAAGATTAATAAAATGATAAGCATTTAACCAGGCAAACTAAGAGAGAAGACACAAATTACTCTCTTTTTTTAAATTTATTTTAATTTTTTTTAAATTTATTTTGTGACGAATTCTTGCTCTGTTCACCAGGCTGGAGTGCAGTGGCTGAACTCAGCTCACTGAAACCTCCACCTCCCAGGATCAAGTTATTCTTCTGCCTCAGCCTCCCAAGTAGCTGGGATTTCAGGTGCACAGCACTACACCTGGCTAATTTTTGTATTTTTAGTAGAGACGGGGTTTCACCATGTTGGTCAGGCTGGTCTTGAACTCCTGACCTTGTGATCCACCCCCCTCAGCCTGCCAAAATGCTGGGATTACAAGCCTGAGTAATTGCACCCAGCCAAATTACTCTTATAATATCAGACATGAAAGGGGACATCACTGTATATCCTAGGATATTAAAGGGATAATAAAAGAATATTATTACAACTCTGTGCCCATAGGTGAAATTGACCAATTTTTAAAAAGGCAGTCTGCCAAAACTCACTCAAGAAATAAACAATCTGAATAGGCCTATATCTGTTGAAAAAATTGAATCAAAAATTAATACTCTTCCAAAACAGAAAGCACCAGGTCCAGAGGGGCTCACTACTGAATTCTACCAAACATTTAAGGAAAAAATTATACATTTGTGTATCTCTATAATGTCTTTCAGAAGATAGAAGCAAAGTGAATACTTCCTAACCTATTCTATGAGGCCAGTATTGCCAGCAATACCAAAATCAAAGATGTTAAAAGTACATACCAATACCTCTCATGAACATAAGATATAAAACATAAGATGAGGATGCAAAAATTCCTCAACAAAATTTTATCAAATGTAATCCAACAATTCATAAAATAAATTATATGAGAAAACAGATTGGGATTTATCTCAGTTATGCAAAGCTGGTTCAACATCTGAAAATTAATTAGTGTCATCCATCACATCCACAGGCTAAAGCAAAAAAAAAAAAAAAATCCATGATTCTGTCAAGAGATGTAGAAAAAGCATTTCACAAAATGTAAAATTCATTCCTGATTTTAAAAACTCTCAATAAACTAGGAATGTAAAAGGACTTCTTCAATTTGATAAAGAACTTTTACAAAAAAAACCTACAGCTAACATCATACTTCATGGTGGGAAACTAGGTTTTCAACTATGATCAAAAATGAGGTAAGGATATTCCCTCTCACTACTCCTTTTTAACATCCTATTAGATGTCCTAGCTAACACAATAAGAAATGAAGAGCAAAGAAAAGATACACAGATTTAGGAGGAAGAAATAAAACTGTCTTTGTTTGGAGATGACAAGATCATCTATGTAGAACATCCAAAGGAATCAACAACAACAAAAACCTCCTGAAACTAATAAGTAAATATAGCAAGGTTGTGGGATACAAGATTAACATATAAAAGTCAATCACAGGCCGGGTGCGGTGGCTCAAGCCTGTAATCCCAGCACTTTGGGAGGCCAAGGCAGGTGGATCATGAGGTCAAAAGATCGAGACCATCCTGGTCAACATGGTGAAACCCCGTCTCTACTAAAAATACAAAACATTAGCTGGGCATGGTGGCACGTGCCTGTAATCCCAGCTACTCAGGAGGTTGAGGCAGGAGAATTGCCTGAACCCAGGAGATGGAGGCTGCAGTGAGCCGAGATCCCACCATTGCACTCCAGCCTGGGTAACAAGAGTGAAACTCCGTCTCAAAAAAAAAAAAAAAGTCAATCACTCTCTATATACCAGCAATGAATAAGTAGAAATTGAAATTTTAAAAGTACATTACCAATTCAAGATGGCCAAACAGGAACAGCTCTGGAGTGCAGTTCCCAGCAAGAATGCAGAGAGTGAGTGATCACTGCATTTCCACACAAATTTTTCCTCCCCACAGACCAGGAGATTCCTGGGTGGACAAGCACCACAAGTATCCAGCACGGCTGTTTCAGCCAGCACAGCGGGTTTCCGCACAAAAACTCACACAAATGTGGGTGCCGTTTCAACTGGCACCTGGAATGCCTAGGACAGAGTCACCCATTCAACTGAAAAAAAAGGGGGCTGAAACAGGGAGCCAGGTGATCTGGCTCAGCAGGTCCCACCCCCTCAAAGACCAGCAATCTGAAATGCTCTGGATTGAGAGTTTCACAGAAAGCACAACTGGACTCCAGATGGTCCAGCTCTGTGGGGGGGAAGGGTGTCTGCCATTTCCAAGGCAGTCCGCCACTACTAAGGCAGTCCATCACTACAGAGACAGTCCACCATTACTGAGGCAGTTCTATTTATACCTCTATAAACAAAACTGCAAGGAAGTTCACACAGCAGCTGGGCAGAGCCCACAGCAGCTCAGCAAAGCCTCTGCTGGCAGACTGTGACTAGGCTACCTCCTTGCTGGGCAGGGCATCTCTGAAAAAAGGCAGCAGCACATCAGGAACTTATAAATAAAGCCCCACCTTCTGAGGACAGAGCACCTGGGGAAAAAGGCAGTTATGAGTTCCACTGCAGCAGACTTAAACGTACCTGCCCAGCACCTCCGAATGGAACAATGGAGATCACAGCTCTGCACTTGAGCTCCTGTAAGGGACAGACTGTCTCCTCAAGCAGCTCCCTGACCCCCATATGTCCAAAGAGTCACCTCGTAAAGGAGAGCTCAGGCTGACATCAGGCAGGTATCCTTCTGGGACAAAGATAATGGAAGAAGAAACTGGCAGCAACCCTTACTGTTCTGCAGCCACTGCAGGTGATCCCCAGGCAAGCAGGGTCTGGAGTGGACCTCCAGCAGTCCTACAGCAGAGCGGCCTGACTGTAAGAAGGAAAACTAAAAAAGAAATAACTTCATCATCAACAAAAAGGACATCCACTCAGAGACCCCATCCAAAAGTCACCAACTACAAAGACCACAGGTAGATAAATCAACAAAGATGGGAAGAAACCAGTGCAAAAAGGATGAAAAAACCCAAAACCAGAATGCCTCTCCTCCTCCAAGGATCACAGCTCCTCACCAGCAAGGGAACAAGGCTGGATGGAGAATGAGTCTGATGAATTGAGAGAAACAGGCTTCAGAAAGTGTTAATAACAAACTTCTCTGAGCTAAAAGAACATATTCTAACCCAATGTAAAGAAACTAAGAACCTTGAGAAAAGGTTTGACGAAATGCTAATGAGAATAAACAGCTTAGATAAGAATATAAATGACCCGATGGAGCTGAAAAACACAACATGAGAACTTCACAAAGAATACACGTTTCCATAGCTGAA
Source organism: Sapajus apella (assembly GCF_009761245.1). Taxonomy (NCBI): domain Eukaryota; kingdom Metazoa; phylum Chordata; class Mammalia; order Primates; family Cebidae; genus Sapajus; species Sapajus apella. The sequence continues at coordinate 14,382,503 of NW_022436969.1, read as the reverse complement.
TCAACCAAGCAGAAGAAAGGATATCAGAGATTGAAGATCAACTCAATGAAATAAAATGAGAAGGCAAGATTAGAGAAAAAAGAGTGAAGAGAAATGAACAAAGCCTCCAAGAAATATGGGATGATGTGAAAAGACCTCATCTACATTTGATAGGTGTACCTGAATGTGATAGAGAGAATGAATTCAAGCTGGAAAACACTCTTCATGATATTATCCAGGAGAGCTTAACCAACCTAGCAAGGCAGGCCAACATTCAAGTCCAGGAAATACAGAGAACACCACAAAGATATTCCTCAAGAAGAGCAACCCCAAGGCATATAATCATCAGATTCACCAGGGTTGAAATTAAGGAAAAAATACTAAGGGTAGCCGGAGAGAAAGGTTTGGTTACCCACAAAGGGAAGCCCATCAGACTCACAGCAGATCTCTCGGGAGAAACCCTACAAGCCGGAAGAGAGTGGAGGCCAATATTCAACATCCTTAAAGAAAAGAATTTTCAACCTAGAATTTCATATCCAGCCAAACTAAGCTTCATAAGCAAAGGAGAAATAAAATCCTTTAGGAACAAGCAATTGCTCAGAGATTTTGTCAACACCAGGCCTGCTTTACAAGAGATCCTGAAAGAAGCACTAAACATGGAAAGGAACAACCAGTACCAGCCACTCCAAAAACATACCAAATGGTAAAGAGCATCAACACAATGAGGAAACTGCAACTAATGGGCAAAACAACCAGCTAGCATCAAAATGGCAGGATCAAATTCACACGTAATAATATTAACATTAAATGCAAATGGGCTAAATGCCCCAGTCAAAAGACACAGACTGACAAATTGGATAAAAAGTCAAAACCCATCAGTGTGCTGTATCCAGGAAACCCACCTCATATGCAAGGATACACATAGGTTCAAAATAAAGGGATGGAGGAAGATTTACCAAGCAAATGGAAAGCAAAGAAAAGCAGGAGTTGCAAACCTAGTCTCAGGTAAAATAGACTTTAAACCAAAAAAGATCAAAAGAGACAAAGAGGACATTAAATAATGGTAAAAGGATCAATGCAACAAGAAGAGCTAACAATCCTAAATATATACGCACCCAATACAGGAGCACCCGGATACATAAGGCAAGTTCTTAATGACCTACAAAGACACTTAGACTCCCACACAATAATAGTGGGAGACTCTAACATTCCACTGTCCATATTAGGCAGATCAATGAGAAAGAAAATTAACAAGGATATCCAGGACTTGAACTCAGATCTAGACCAAGCAAACCTAACAGACATTTACAGAACTCTCCACCCCAAATCCACAGAATATATATTCTTCTCATCACTACCTTACACCTACTCTAAAATTGACCACATAATTGGAAGTAAATCACTCCTCAGCAAATGCAAAAGAACGGAAATCATAACAAACAATCTCTCAGACCACAGTGCAATCAAATTAGAACTCAGGATTGAGAAACAAACTCAGAACTGCGCAACTTCATGGAAACTGAACAACTGGCTCTTGAATGTTGGCTGGATAAGCAATGAAATGAAGGCAGAAATAAAGATGTTCTTCGAAACTAATGAGAACAAAGACACAACGTACTAGAATCTCTGGGATGCATTTAAAGCAGTGTCTAAAGGAAAATTTATAGCAATCAATGCCCACATGAGAAGCAAGGAAAGATCTCAAATTGACACCCTATCATCAAAATTGAAAGAGCCAGAGGAGCAAGATAAAAAAAGCTCAAAGGCTAGCAGAAGACAGAAATAACTAAGACCAGAGCAAAACTGAAGGAGATAGAGACACAAAAAGCCCTTCAAAAAAATCAATAAATCTAGGAGCTGGTTTTTTGAAAAGATCAACAAAATAGACCACTAGCCAGATTAATAAAAAAGAAAAGAGAATAGTCAAATAGATGCAATAAACAATGATAAAGGGGATATCACCACAGATTCCACAGAAATACAAACCACCATCAGAGATTACTACAAACAACTCTATCCACATAAAGCAGTAAACCTGGAAGAAATGGATAAATTCCTGGACACTTGCACCCTCCCAAGCCTAAACCAGAAAGAAGCCGAAACCCTGAATAGACCAATAACCAGGGCTGAAGTTGAGGCAGCAATTAATGGCCTACCACACAAAAAAAGCCCAGGTCCAGATGGGTTCACAGCCGAATTCCACCAGACATACAAAGAGGTGCTGGTACCACTCCTTCTGAAATAATTCCAAACAATCCAAAAAGAGGGTATCCTTCCCAAATCATTTTATGAGACCAACATCATCCTGATACCAAAACCCGGCAGAGACTCATCATGAAAAGAAAACTTCAGGCCAATATCCATGATGAACATAGACACAAAAATCTTCAATAAAATACTGGCAAATCGATTGCAACAGCACATCAAAAAGCTTATCCATCACGATCAAGTAGGCTTCATCCTGGGATGCAAGGCTGGTTCAACATACGCAAGTCTACAAACGTAATTCACCACATAAACAGAACCAAAGACAAAAACCACATGATTATCTCAATTGATGCAGAGAAGGCCTTTGACAAAATTCAACAGCCGTTTATGCTAAAACCCCTCAATAAACTAGGTATCGATGGAACGTATCTCAAAATAATAAAAGCTATTCCCAACAAACCCACAGCCAATATTATACTGAATGGGCAAAAACTGGAAGCATTTCTTTTGAAATCTGGCACTAGACAAGGATGCCCTCTCTCAACACTCCTATTGAACCATACTATTGGAAGTTCTAGCCAGAACAATCAGGCAAGAAAAAGAAATAAAGGGTATTCAATCAGGAATGGAGGAAGTCAAATTGTCTCTATTTGCAGATGACATGATTGTTTATTTAGAAGACCCCATCATCTCAGCCCAAATCTCCTTAAACTGATAAGCAACTTCAGCAAAGTCTCAGGATACAAAATCAATGTGCAGAAATCACAGGCATCCCTATACACCAATAACAGATATAAAGAGAGCCAAATTAAGAATGAACTGCCATTCACAATTGCTGCAAAGAGACTAAAATACCTAGGAATACAACTAACAAAGGATGTAAAGGACCTCTTCAAGGAGAACTACAAACTACTGCTCAAGGAAATAAGAAAGGAAAGAAACAGATGGAAAAATTTTCCATGCTCATGGTTAGGAAGAGTCAATATTGTGAAAATGGTCATACTGCCCAAAGTAATTTATAGATTCAACAGTATCCCCATCAAACTACCTATGACCCTCTTCACAGAAATGGAAAAAACCACCTTAAACTTCATATGAAACCAAAAGAGAGCCCACATAGCCAAGTTAATTCTAAGCAAAAAGAACAAAGCTGGAGACATCACACTACCTGACTTCAAACTATACTACAAGGCTACAATAATCAAAACAGCATGGTACTGGTACCAAAACAGAGATATAGACCAATGGAACAGAACAGAGGCCCCAGAGGCAATGCCACACATCTACAACCATCTGATCTTTGACAAACCAGACAAAAACAAGCAATGGGGAAAGGATTCCCTGTTTAATAAATGGTGTTGCGAAAACTGGCTAGCCATGTACAGAAAGCAGAAACTGGACCCCTTCCTGACACCTTACACTAAAATTAACTCCAGATGGATTAAAGACTTAAACATAAGACCTAACACCATAAAAACCTTAGAAGAAAACCTAGGCAAAACCATTCAGGACATAAGCATAGGCAAGGACTTCATGACCAAAACACCAAAAGCATTGGCAACAAAAGCCAAAATAGACAAATGGGATCTAATTAAACTCCAGAGCTTCTGTACAGCAAAAGAAATAATCATTAGAGTGAATCGGCAACCAACAGAATGGGAAAAAATTTTTGCAGTCTAGCCATCTGACAAAGGGATAAGATCCAGAATCTACAAAGAGCTAAAACAGATTTACAAGAAAAAAACAAACCCATTTAAAAGTGGGCAAAGGATATGAACAGACACTTTTCAAAAGAAAACATATATGAGGCCAACCAACATATGAAAAAATGCTCATCATCACTGGTCATTAGAGAAATGCAAATCAAAACCACATTGAGATACCATGGCAACCATTAAAAAAATCTGGAGACAACAGATGCTGGAGAGGATGTGGAGAAATAGGAATACTTTTACACTGTTGGTGGGAGTGTAAATTAGTTCAACCATTGTGGAAGACAGTGTGGTGATTCCTCAAGAACCTAGACATAGAAATTCCATTTGACCCAGCAATCCCGTTACTGAGTATATACCCAAAGGATTATAAATTGTTCTATTATAAAGACACATGTTCACACTGCCATGTGTGTACCTATGCAACAATCTTGCATGTTCTTCACATGTACCCCAAAACCTAAAATGCAATTTAAAAAAAGTCCTGAAAAGCAAAAAAAAAAAAGACACATGCACACATATGTTCATTGCGGCACTGTTTACAATAGCAAAGACCTGGAACCAACCCACATGCCCATCGATGATAGACTGGACAGGGAAAATGTGGCACATATGCACCATGGAATACTATGCAGCCATAAAAAATGATGACTTCCTGTCCTTTGTAGGGACATGGATGAATCTGGAAACCATCATTCTCAGCAAACTGACACAAAAACAGAAAATCAAACACCACATGTTCTCACTCATAGGCAGGTGTTGAACAATGAGAACACATGGACACAGGGAGGGGAGCATCACACTATGGGGTCTGTTGCAGGGGACTAGAGGAGGGACAGTGGGGGGTGGGGAGGTGGGGAGGGATAACATAGGGCATCACCTATATGCCAGATATAGGTGATGGGGATGGAATCAACAAACCACATTGCCATGTATATACTTATGCAACAATCCTGAATGTTCTTCACAGGTATCTCAGAACCTAAAGTGCAATTTTATATATATATATATATATATATAGAAAGTACATTACCACTTATGTTAGCATCTTCCAAATCAAATACTTATGTATAAATCTAACAAAATACATGTAAGGAGTACATGAGGAAAACTGTAAAACTGATTAAAGATATCAAAGAAGTAAATAAATGGAGAAATATTTCATGTTTATGAATAGGAATACTCAATATTTTCAAGATGTCAGTTCTTCTTAACTTGATCTATAGATTCAACATAAGCTAATTCAGAATCCCAGAAAATTGTTTGGTGGATATCAACAAACTAAAGTTTATATGGAGAGGCAAAAAATTCAGAATAGCCAACTCAATATCAAAGGAGAACAAAGTCAGAGGGCTGACACTACCTGACTTCAAGATTTACTATAGAGCTACAGTAATCAAGATGGTGTGGTATTGATAAAAAACAGACAAATAGATCAATGAAACTGAATAAAAACCCCAGAAATAGACTCACATACGTATAGCCAACTGATCTTTGACAAAGGAGCAAATTCACTACAATGGAGAGAAGATCATCTTTTCAATATTACTAGAAGAACTAGACATCCACACGCAAAAGAAAATTAATTGAGACACAGATATTATACACTTTATAAAATTACCACAAAATGGATTATAGGTAAAACACAAAACTACAAAACTTTTAGAAGATAACATAGAAGAAATTCAAGGTGACCTTGGATATGGTATGACTTTTTAGATACAACACCAAAGGCATAATTTGTGAAAGAAATAATAAGTTGAAGTTCATTAAAATTAAAAACAACTTCTGTGTGAAAGACAGTGTCAAGAGAATGAGAAGACAAACCACACACAAGAAGAAAATATTTGCAAAAGACACATCTGATAAGGAACTATCCAAAATATGCAAAAGACTCCTAAGACCCAACAATAAGAAAATGAACAATCTGGCCGGGTGCGGTGGCTCATGCTTGTAATTCCAGCACTTTGGGAGGCCACGGTGGGCAGATCATCTGAGGTTGGAAGTTTGAGACCAGCCTGGCCAACATGGTGAAACCCCATCTCTACTAAAAACACAAAAACTAGCCAGGGATAGTGGCTCACACCTGTAATCCCAGCCACTTGGGAGGCTGAAGCAGGAGAATCGCTTGAACCCGGGAGGCACCACTGCACTCCAGCCTGGGTGACACGGTGAAACTGTGTCTCCAAAAAAAGAAAAAAAGCAAGAAAGAAAGAAAAGAAAGAAAATGAACAATCTGATTTAAAAATGGACAAAACATCTGAACATACATTTTACCAATGATGAAATAGAGATGGCAAGTAAGAATATGAAAAGAAGTTCACCATCATACATCATTAGGGAATTGCAACTTAAAACAAAAATGAGATACCGCTACACCACTACACATCTATTGGCATGGCCAAATGCAAAATACTGGCACCACCAAATGCTAGTGAGGGTATTAAATAAAAGGAATTCTTGCCTGGTGCAGCAGCTCACACCTGTAATCCCACCACTTTGGGAGACTGAGGTGGGCACGTCACGAGGTCAGGAGTTCAAGACCAGCCTGGCCAACATAGTGAAATCCCATCCCTCCTAAAAATACAAAAAATTAGCCGGGCATGGTGGTGTGTGCCTGTAGTCCCAGCTACTCAGGAAGCTGAGGCAGGAGAATCGTTTGAACCTGGGAGGTGGAGGTTGCAGTGAGCTGAGATCGCACCACTGTACTCGAGCTTGGGCAACAGAGTAAGAGAGACTTCATCTCCCTCCCCCGCCAAAAAAATAGGCCAGGTACTGTGGCTCACACCCATAATCCCAGCCTGTTGGGAGGCTGAGGCGGGTGGATCATGAGGTCAGGAGTTCGAGACCAGCCAGCCTGGCCAATATTGGTGAAACCCCATCTGTACTAAAAATACTCAAAATTAGCTCGACATGGTGGCACAAGCCTGCAGTATCAGCTTCTTGGGAGGATGAGGCAGAAGAATCACTTGACCCAGAAGGTGGAGGTTGCAGTGAGTTGAGATCACACCACTGCACTCCAGCCCGAGTGACAGAGCGAGACCCCATCACAATATAAAAGCATAAATAAATAAAGTAAAAGGAATTCTCATTTGCTGCTGCAAATGTGGAATGGTTCAGCCACTTGAGAAGACAGTTTGACTGTTTATTTTCTTTTTTGTTCCAAATCATTTTATCTTTAATAATCTGGCAGTAATTTAAAACATGGGAAAAAAAAAAAAAGAGTCAAACGTATTCTCTTTATGGAGGATGCTACCATGATTGCCTGGCACAAGCCTGACCATGGTAAGGCTGGATTCCAAAGGGCATGGCTGACAAGAAGGCTTCAGGGTTCGTATAGAATGAAAAGTTTGGTTACAGAGTCTCCAAGGGCTAACAGGTGACAGAAGTGACATGAAATTTAAGGGACCCTCTGTGGATAGGATGTGGCTGCTGGCTTATGAGCACCTAGAAGCATTTCCTGATGGTGATTCCATGTCTCAGTGTTTGTCATCTGGCACAGGATGGGCTGAGCAGGTCTGTTGTCCCATGGGGTCGAATTTCTTCAGTGTATAGACCCAATCTCTCCCTCCTCATTGAGGTGATACTGAGGATCATGACCACACTTAAGTCAGATATTCCAGTTCCACCTGCAGCTCTGTCTGCTGGGAATGGTTTCTTTATTTTTTCTTTCTTTTCTTTTTTTTTTTTTGAGACAGGGTTTTGCTCTGTCACCCTGGCTGGAATGCAGTAGTGCGATCACAGCTCACTACAGCCTGGGCTTACTGGGCTCAAGTCATCTTCCCAGCTCAGCCTTTCCAGTAGCTGGGACTACAGGCATGCGCCACCATGGCCAGCTAATTTTTGAACTTTTTATAGATGGGGTCTCACAGTGTTTCCCAAACTGGTCTCAAGTGATCTATATGCCTTGGCTTCCCAATGCGTTGGGATTATAGGCACGAACCACCTTACCTGGTCAACAGTTTCTTGCAAAAGTAAATATACTCTTTACCATACAATTCAGCAATTTTGCCTTTTGGAATTTATCCAAATGAATTGAAAACTTACGTTCACTCAAAAACCTGTATATGGATATTCATAGCATCTGTATTCCTAATTACCAAAACTTGGAAGCAACCAAGTTATCCTTTACTAGGTGAATGGATAAATAAATTGTGGTACATACAGATAATGGAATATTACTCAGCACTGAAAATAATAAGCTATCGAGCCACAAAAAGACAGGGGGAAAACTTCGATGTATATTACTAAGTGAAACAAGTCAATCTGAAAAAACTATATACTGTATGATTCCAACTATGTGACATCCTGGAAGAGGTAAAATTAATGAGACAGTAAAAAAAGATGACTAGTTGCCAGGGGTTGGGAGGAAGGAGGGATGAATACGCTGAGCACAGAGGATGTCAGGGCAATGAAACAGTTCTGTATGTATAATACAACAGTGGATACGGGAATATATAACATGAAGAGTAACCCTAATGTAAACCATGGACTTTGGGTGATAACAATGGTCAGTGTAGGTTTCTGGACTGCATCAAAAGTGCCACTCTAGTGTGAAATGTGGATATTAGTCGGAGCTGTGTGTGTGTCAGGGGAAGGGATGTATGGGAACTCTGTACTTTTGCTCAATTTTGCTGTGAACCTAAAACTGTTCTTAAAAAAAACAAAGTTTATTGATTTTAAAAAGGGGTTGGGGGAGGGTGGATTACAGCATTAACCTCAGTGTGTGTTGTCCTGGGGTGTTTTTTTAATATATGTAAAACTTTCAGAGCAATACCTGATATGTACAGTGCTCTACATAAGTGTTTCCCAGTATATTAACAACTCAAGTAGAATCTCTCTAAAGAATGAAGTTTCAAGAAAATAATTATACTGCCTTTTCTTAAAAAAAAAAAAAAAAAGGTGGGGGGGGAAAGAAGTCATTTCCTTTATTTTTCTTCAAACATTTCTCCTGCAATTACTTATTTTTCTTTCCAAATTTTTTTTTTTTTTTTTTTTTAAGAAAAGGCAGTATAATTATTTTCTTGAAACTTCATTCTTTAGAGAGATTCTACTTGAGTTGTTAAT
>NW_022436969.1:14355860-14373437 GCF_009761245.1 Sapajus apella | reverse complement strand
GCAATGGCAAGATCTTGGCTCACTGCAAACTCCACCTCCCGGCTTCGAATGACTCTCCTTGGATTACAGGCGCCCATCACCACATCCTGCTAATTTTGTATTTTTAGTAGAGACGGGGTTTTTCCATGTTGGTCAGGCTGGTCTCAAACTTCTGACCTCAGGTGATCCACTCACCTCAGCCTCTCAAAGTGCTGGGATTACAGGCGTGAGCTACTGCACCCGGGCTCAAATTTCATTTCCATAAGAATGTTAAATATTACATTATTTAGTCATACCTAGTAGCAACCTAAAAAACTTCATATGAGCCATTTTTATCATGTTTTTTAAAGTTGAACATTCATTGCATTGTTGAAGTTTGTAGAACCGTCATTCCTAAGTAAACTGAGTAAAATATTTAAAACTCATCCCCAAAATGGTTGGCAGGCCAATTTTAGTACTTAGCTTTCCAAAACATACCTTTCTTCAAAGGCCACTTTATAGTTAACCACTGTAAAGTAAATAAGCATTTAAATTGATGTTAATGATTGTTTTCAACCTCTCCAAAAGAAATCCATTGTCAAACAGGAAGAAGGGATTACCAATACTTTCTGTCACTAACTGTAATTCTTTTACAGTTTTGCTGGTTGTAATTTATTTAGATAGGATCTTAAAATGCAAAATTGGGCAGATGAGATTACTTAATGACAGCTAGGGGATTAAAAAAAATTATCTGGTGATAAAAACAAACAAACAAAAAAATTATCTGGTGATAAAGATGAGGCTGTTGTTTCACACTGAATGGCCACTAACAATCTCTTTCTTCCGTTTTCAAATAAACAGACTGATAAAAGACAGCAACCTAACAAAAAGTGAGAGAAAGAAAATTGAGCTGAGAAAGAGATAGTGCAAAGAAATGATTAAAAGACCTTGTAAGAGGCCAAGGGACTCATTACCTTTTGAATCAATTACAGTTTAGGAACAAAAATGAACCCAGCAAAGCCCACCTGCCTGACTGATCTATTAAGGAGTAGACTTGTAAATTTAGTGTGCTTTCACTGTTCCAAATCAAGACAAAAAGAAGTAAGTTAAAAACTCATTAGTAGAAAATAAAATGCACCAGATAGTTCTATCTGCTTCAAGAATACGAGTTAAAACAGAACATCAAAAATATTCCTGGTACATTTGCTGGCCACCATGACATTCTTAAAATGCTATGGATCGCAAATGTGCATTGTCCATTCTCTGGGACTGCCTCGCGGTGGGGACCGTGGACAGAGGAATGCTATGTAAAGGTCACTAGTTTAAATGCTGTGACAGCAGCAAGGCAGAGATAATGAATGCGTATGTCGTTTTGAAAGGAGACTGCTTCTCTCAAGCCAGAAATCCATCATCTTCATCAAACATTAGCTATCTTCCCCCAATTCCTGTTTCACAGGTCAGCTAGTGGTACCGCTCTGTAGGACACACATAGCACGTGTTTGCTGAGAGGCAGGACTGATTCTAAGTAAAGCAGTCAAATCTTGGCAACACCTCCCTAAGGGGCACTCACCTCCACTAGTGCTCCCAGGCAGAAGTCTCCAGCATCATGTCCCCATTCTCTCTCATCCTTTTGATGGTCCTCAGGAATTTGTTTGAGGTCCTTTTGTCTTTCAGGCTGATAATCAGGAAATCTAGTAAACCAATCCTTTCTGTTGACTTAGGTGAGAAAGCTAAGAGGCTCCCAGGGATCTCCCATTTCCTTCCAAATAACAATTATATTTTAACAGTGGCTTCAAACTAGACTTTCTTACATTAGCTCATTAGTGACTCTAAGACTCCAGCAGTGGACACAAAGAAGAAGAATATTGCTGTTTTCATTATAAAAGTAATATGTAAATTTACTTGGAGGGTAACATATGGCAATATATTAAGTTTTTAAGTTTGATGGGCTTTGGAGTAATTTTGTTTTTTGTTTTGTTTTGTTCTGTTTTTTTGAGACGGAGTCTTGCTCTGTTGCCCAGACTGGAGTGCAATGGAGCGCTCTCGGCTCACTGCAATCTCTGCCTCCCCAGTTCAAGTGATCGAAACCATCCTGGTCAACATGGTGAAACCCCGTCTCTACTAAAAAAAAACACACAAATTAGCCAGGTGTGGTGGTGTGTGCCTGTAATTCCAGCTACTTGGGAGGCTGAGGCAGGAGAGTCACCTGAACCCAGGAGGTGGAGGTTGTGGTGAGCCGAGATCGTGCCATTATACTCCAGCCTGGGCAACAAGGGTGAAACTCCATCTCAAAAAAAAAAAAGATACATGTAACACAAAGTTTACCATTTTTATTATTTTAAGGTATATAATTCATTGGCATTAACTACATTTACAACATTGTACAACCATCAAGAGAGTAATTCCCCTCTCTTGATAGTGTCCTTGGATGCACTACAGTTTTTTGGATGCACTCAGTTCCAAAATATTTTGATTATCAGCAACAGAAATCTCATACCCATTAAGCAGTCACTCCGCATTCTCTCTCCTCCCTTTCCCTGTAACTACTAATCTGCTTGCTGTCTCTATGGACTTGGCTATTTTAGTTATTTCTTATAAATTAAATCACACATGTGGCTTTTTGTGTGTGGCCTCCTTGACTTAGTGTGATGTTTTTGAGGTTCATCCATGTTGTAGCATGTGTTAGTACTTAATTCCTTTTTATGACTGAATAATATCCAATTGCCTGAATATACCACTTTTTGTTTATTCTTTCATCTGTTTATAGATATTTGGGTTTTTAAAAATCTTTCATCTATCTATGTATCATGAATAGAGCGGCTATGAAGATTCATGTACAAGTCTTTGAACCCCTGTTTTAAATTCTTTTTGGTATATACCTAAGAATAGAATTACTAGTTAATACAGGAATTCTTTGTTTAACTTTTTGAGAAAACACCAAACTGTATTCCACGGTGGTTGCACCATTTTACCATTTCCATCAACAATGTATGAGGGTTCCAGTTTCTCCACATCCTGGCCAACACTTACTTTCCTCTTTAAATTTTTTTCCCTTATGGTCATCCTGCTGAGTGTGAAGTGGCATGTCACTGTGGTGTGGATCTACATATCTGTAATGACTAATAATGTCGATTGTCTTTGCATATGTTTATTCGCCATTTTTATCTCTCTTTGGAGAAATGTCAAGTCCTATGCCTATTTTTTAATTGGGTTGTCTTTTTGTTGTTGAGTGTTTTAAGAGTTCTTTATATATTCTGGATACTAGATCCTTATCAATATATGATTGGGAGCTATTTTCTCCCATTCTCTGAGTTGTTTTTCACTCTCTTGATAGGGTCCTTGGATGTACTACAGTTTTCACATTTGATGAAGCTGCCGGGGTGCAGTGGCTCACGCCTGTAATTCCAGCACTTTGGGAGTGGGAGGAAGGTGGGTGTATCATCTGAGGTCAGGAGTTCCAGACCAGCCTGGCTAACATGGTGAAACCCCATCTCTACTAAAAATACAAAAAATTAGCTGGGTGTGGTGGTGGCGCCTGTAATCCCAGCTACTTAGGAGGCTAAGGCAGGACAGTCGCTTGAACCTAGCAGGTGGATGTTACAGTGAGCCGAGATTGTGCCACTGCACTCCAGCCTGGGCAACCAAAGGCAAATTCCATCTCAAAAAATAAAAAGAAAGAAAGAAAGTTTGATGAAGTGTAATTTATGTTACTTAGGCTGTGCTTGAACTCCTGGGCTCAAGCAATCCCCTCTCCTCAGCCTCCCATGTAGCTGGGACTGCAGTGAGCACCACCCCAGCCAGCTTATGTTTTCTTCTGTTGCTTGTGCTTTGTGCTTTCAGTGTCATATTTGAGAAGTCTTTGCCAAATCCAGGGACCTCAGGATTTGCCCCTGTATTTTCTTCTAAGAATGTTACAGTTTTAGCTCTTAAATGTAGGCCTTTGATCCATTTTGAGCCAAGTTTTATATATGCTAAGGATTCAACTTCACTATTTTTGCATGTGGCTATCCAGTTATCTCACTTTGATTGATTTGGTTTTTGTTTTGTTTTGAGACGGAGCCTGGCCCTGTCACCCAGGCTGGAGGGCAGTGGCTTGATCTCGGCTCACTGCAACCTCCGTCTCCCGGGTTCAAGCGATTCTCCTGCCTCAGCCTCCTTAGTAGTTAGGATTACAGGCACCTGACACCATGCCCGGCTAATTTTTGTGTTTTTAGTAGAGATGGGGTTTCATCATGTTGACCAGGCTGATCTCAAACTCCTGACCTTAGGTGATCTGCCCATCTTGGCCTCCCAAAGTGCTGGGATTACAGGTGTGAGCCAACTTGCCCGGCCACATTGCTTGATTTTTGAATGACAGTCTAACCTTATATTTCTAGGATATACCCAATTTTGTCATCATGTGCAATCCTGTTTAAGTGTTATTGGATCTGACGGGTTAAAATATTAGCTAAGAACTTCTGTGTCTATCTTCATGAGGGCTCTCTTTCTGTAGTTTTCTTTTTTCTTTCTTTCTTTTTTTTTTTTTTTTGAGACGGAGTTTCACTCTTGTTACCCAGGCTGGAGTGCAATGGCGCGATCTCGGCTCACCACAACCTCCGCCTCCTGGTTTCAGGCAATTCTCCTGCCTCAGCCTCCTGAGTAGCTGGGATTACAGGCATGCGCCACCATGCCCAGCTAATTTTTTGTAGTTTTAGTAGAGACGGGGTTTCACCGTGTTGACCAGGATGGTCTCGATCTCTTGACCTCGTGATCCACCCGCCTCGGCCTCCCAAAGTGCTGGGATGCTGGGATTACAGGCGTGAGCCACCGCGCCCGGTGTTCTTGCTGTAGTTTTCTTGTCTTTGTGTCTTTGGCGTCAGAATATAGCTATCTTCATAAAGTAGAAACCATTCTTTTCAGTTTTCTGGATGATTTTGTGTAGAATTGTTTGTTTGTTTGTTTGTTTAATTAATGTGTCATTGAAGTCACCAGTGAAGCTATCTGGATCTGGAATTTGCTTTCAGGGAAATTTTTTAACTATATATTCGATTTATTTCACAGATATAGGCTATTTAGGCCATTGATTCCTATTTGTGCCTTTCAATGAATTTGTTTATTTTATCCAAGTTACCCAATTTATTGGTATAAAGTTGCTTATCATATTCCCCTATTGGTTTGGGGTGTGTGTGTGTGTGTGTGTGTCCGTGTGTGTGTGTGTGTTTTGAGATGGAGTTTCACTCTTGTTGCCTAGGCTGCAGTGCAGTGGTGCGATCTCAGCTCCTTGCAACCTCTACCTCCAGGGTTCAAGCGAATTGAACCTCAGCCTCCCCAGTAGCTGGACTTACAGGTGCGTGCCACCATGTCCAGCTAATTTTTTATATTTTTAGTAGAGATAGAGTTTCACCATGTTGGCCAGGCTGGTCTTGAACTCTTGAACTCAGGTGATCCACCTGCCTCAGCCTCCCAAAATTCTGGGATTACAGACGTGAGCCACTGTGCCCGGCCTCCCCTAATGTTTTATTAGAATCTGTAAAAAAATAGAATCTGTAGTGATGTCACTTCTCTCATTTCTGATATTGGTAATATGTGTCTTCTTTTTTTTTCTCATCAGTCTACTAAAGGATTATCAATTTTATTAGCTTTTGAAAAGAACCAGCTTTGATTTTATTGATTCTTCTGTATAGGTTTTCTGTTTACTCCTTCATTGATTTCTGCTTTTATCTTATAATTTCCTTTATTCTGTTTATCACAAGTTGCATTCGCTCTTCTATTTTTAGTTTAAGGTGGAAACTGAGCATTGATTTGAAACCTTAATTTTTTTTGACTTGTGGCGTCTAGTACTATATATTTCCTTCTAAGTACTGCTTTAACTATATCTCACAAATTTTGATACATTTTTTATTCTTTTTCATTCAGCTTAAAATATTTTCTATTTTCCCTTTTGATTTTTTTTTTCTTTAACCCATGAACTACTGAGAAGTATGTTATCTAGTCTCCAAAAATTTGGGGAATTTCCAAATATTTTTTAGCTATTGATTTCTATTTAATTTCATTGTGGTCAGACAACATACTTTTTCTTGAACCCTTTAAAATTTATTAAATCTTGTTTTTGCAGCCAAAATATAGTCTATCTTGTTAAATGCTTTGTGTGTACTTGAAAAAAAAATGTGTACTTTGCTTTTTTTTTTCGAGACAATGTCTGGCACTGTTGCCCAGGCTGGAGTGCAGTGGCTCCATCTTCGCTCACTGCAACCTACACCTTCTGGTCTCAAGGGATCGTTCCACCTCAGCCTCCTGTGTAGCTGGGATTACAGGTGCATGCCACCATGCTCGACTAATTTTTGTAGAGGTGGCGTTTCGCCATGTTGCCCAGTCTGGTCTCGAACTCCTGGGATCAAATAATCTGCCTGTCTCAGCTTTCCAAAATGCTGGGATTACAGGCGTGAGCCACCACACCTCGCCTATTTTTTAGTGGAGCGTTCTATAAATGTCAATAAGGTCAGATTAGTTGCTGAATTCTTCTATACTCTCTAATTTTCTGTCTACATGTTTTATCAATTATTGAGAAAGTATTGTTGAAATATCTGACTGTAATCGTGAATTGTCTATTTCTCCCAGTAGTTTTATCAGTGCTTGCTTTACGTATTTTGAAATTCTTTTATTAAACTCATAAATGTTTAGGAGTATTATGGTCTTTTGATGAGTTGATCTCTTTAACATTGGAAAACATCCTTCTTCCCACCTGGTAGTATTTTTGGTTCTCAAATCTACCTTGTCTGACATTAAGACAACCAATCCAGCTTTCTTTTGTTAGTATTACCATGGCGTATCTTTTTTCATCCTTTTACTTTAAACTATTTATGTCTCTATGTTTATTTATTTTATTTTAGTTTAGTTTTTGTATTTTTAGTAGAGACAGGGTTTCACAAGGTTAGCCAGGCTGGTCTTGAACTCCTGGCCTCAAGTGATCAGCCCACCTCGGCCTCCCAAAGTTCTGGAATTACAGGCATGAGCCACCGTGCCTGACCTCCATTTATTTTTTTAATGGAGAAATTAAAATGACTTTATGGTTGTATATATACAAAATAGAATTTAATAGAGGGCAAAATTTATTGAATTGTAAATTCTATGTCAAAACGATAAACTGTAAAAATTAAGTTGAATAAAACAAATTAAAATGTTGGGGTAAGTGGGGAAAAGTATCAGTTGGGAAACTGATTAAGGGAGGTTGAAAGATTACCAATCCTGATACAGGCCTGTTGGTAAAATGCAGAGCTGCAAAAGCAATGTTTGAATTCAAGATCAATAAATTTGCAGCCTCCTTATGGCTCTGATTCCTGGCCATGAAATCAGCAGACTGGACATAGAAAGCATTAGATAAAATAATGGTTGATAGTGAAAACATGTAAGGAGCTTTTATTTTTTAATGAATGAAAACAGGAGTGAAGAATAGAACTCATTAATTAAATAATCATATAAAAGTCACTGTCGGCTGGGCGCGGGTGGCTCATGCTTATAATCCCAGCACTTTGGGAGGCCTAAGCGGGTGGATCACAAGGTCAGGAGTTCAAGACCAGCCTGGCCAGCATGGTGTAACCCCATCTCTACTAAAAATATAAAAAATTAGCTGGGCATGGTGGCACATGCCTGTAATCCCAGCTATTTGGGAGGCTGAGGCAGGAGGAGAATTGCTTGAACCTAGGAGGCAGAGGTTGCAGTGAGCCAAGATTGTACCACTGCACTTCATCCAGGCTGGATGACAGAGTGAGACTCCATCTCGAAAAAAAAAGAGTCATTGTCATAAGACTATGTAATTTTCTTCAAAATGTCGGCATGTCTGTTTTTTCTTTTTTCATTTCAGAGATCCCCTGTGATGCATTTCAAGCTTGCTGTGTTACATAATTTTTTATGTCATTTGCTCTGTTCCCTAGTTTTGAAGGGCCTTGACTAAAACCTAGGTCCAATTAACTTGTGGTGTCATGAATTTATTTCATCTTACCATGAAATTCCAAATTTCCTTTATCGGCTTATTACCCATAACTCTTTATTGCATCGTTAGTGGCTGCTGGCCTATTCATATATCTTTAACTTAGCATAATCAACCTTCAAGTGACATACTTATGATAGGCTGGGCGCAGTGGCTCATGCCTGTAATCTCAGCAGTTTGGGAGACCGAGGTGGACAGATCATCTGAGGTCAGGAGTTTGAGACCAGCCTGGCCAACATGGTGAAATCCTGTCTCTACCAAAAATACAAAAATTAGCTGGGTGTGGTGGCACTCGGCTGTCGTCCCAGCTACTCTGGAGGCCGAGGCAGGAGAATCGCTTGAACCTGGGAGGCAGAAGTTGCAGTGAGCTGAGATCCTGACACTGCACTCCCACCTGGGCGACAAGAGTGAAACTGCCTCTCAAAAAAAAAAAGAAAAAAGAATCTTATGATAGTATGCTTCCATTCCTCCACTCGCAGTCTTTGTAGTGTGTCGTTTTCAAACATTTTACTTCTAAAGATATTATAAGCCCACAACACATTGTTATTAGTTTTGCTTTAAGCAGTCAGTTATCTTTAAATATACTTAAATCATAAGAAAAAAAATGGTTGTATTTGCCAAGAGTGGTGGCTCATGCCTGTAATTCCAGCACTTTGGGAGGCTGAGGTGGGCAGATCATTTGAAGTCAAGAGTTGGAGACTAGTCTGGCCAACAAGGTGAAACCCCATCTCTACTAAAAATACAAAACTTAGGTGGGCATGGTGGCATGTGCCTGTAGCCTCAGCTACTAGGGAGGCTGAGGCAGGAGGATCGTTTGAACCCAAGAGGTGGAGGTTGCGGTGAGCTGAGATCACGCCACTGCACTCCAGCCTGGGCGAGAGAGTGAGACTCCACCTCAAAAAACAAAAAAAAAAAAAAAAAAAGAAAGAAAGATAAAAGAAAAAAAGAAAAAGAAAGGAAAAACTGGTCTTATTCGTATCCATAGTTATAGTTTCTAGTGTCTTGATTCCTTTCTGTGGTTCTAGATTTCCAACTAGCATAATTTTCTTTCTCCTTGAAGGACTTTGAACCTTTCCTATAGGGCATGACTGCTGGTGATGAATACTTTCAGCTGCTGCTGCTTCTTTTTTTTTTCTTTTTTTGAGATGGAATCCCACTCTGTCACCCAGGCTGGACTGCAGTGGTACAATCCTGGCTCACCGCAACCTCCACCTCCCAGGTTCAAGCAATTCTTGTACCTCAGCCTTCTGAGTAGCTGGGACTGCAGGCGCCCGCCACCACGCCTGAATAATTTTTGTATTTTTAGTAGAGACATGTTTCACCATGTTCGAACTCCTGACCTCACGCGATCCACCTGCCTCAGCCTACCGAAGTGTGGAGATGACAGTTGTGAGGCACCATGCCCGGCTTACTTTTAGCTTCTGTATATATATATTTTTAAAAGTCATTATTTTGTCTTCATTTTTAAAAAGATATTTTTGCCACATACACCACTTTAGATTAATGGCTATGCCTTTTTTTTCAAGGAGGAATAAAGATATCCCAGTCTTGCGTAGGTTTCGTATCTCATGCATTGAACAGTGCGTAGGTGAATATGCTACTGGAACCCGTGCTGCTCTCAGACCTCTCTCTGTGCAGTTCTCTCCTCCCCATATGCTGCCGTACAAACTCCAGCTGGCTTGTCCTCCTCACACCCCCAGCAATGTCTCAGTGGGGAGACTGCTGACTCCCCATGGGGACCACTCCCTGGAAGCTTGCTGCAGTCAGTCAAAGGCCTCATTTGTTTCTCCTGTCTCAGTGATCACTATTCTTCATTGTCTGATATCAAATGTCTGGAAAACAGTTGTTCCATATATTTTGCCAGGTTTTAGTTGTTTCAGATGATGTAGTAAGTTCAGTCATTCTTACTCCATCTTTGCCACACACAGAAGTCATCCATGTGGGTTTTATTTGGCCTATGCACGAGTAGGGCAACCCCCAGTATTTAGCACTAGCCTCTGGCTTTGAAGGTCTTGGAGTGTACCAGAAAAATATTGGAGTCATGGGAACAAGAGTATTCTAGTTTAGAGATCCAGATTGAAAGTCGCTTTACCTCTCTGTCTCTAAAATTTGAAAGTTGACTCCTATTAATATCAGTTATCTTTTTCTGGTGTAAGTTCTCTGATTCAACACCAGCAGTTTCCTTAACTTTAGGGAGGTGTTACTTGTAGGTGGAGACTCATAGTTGAAGTTTAGGACCACTGTTGGTCTGGATTTTGCCTTTCTGCTTACCACCATCGTTCCCAGGTAGCTATGTGGCTGTCATCAACTCCACTCAGAAACAAGAGATAAATGTGGCTAAGGGTGTGGTCCAGGTTCTGGCTTCCCGCGTCCGTTCCAACTCGGCTACCTGTCCTAAAGTGAGGTATTTCTGACGTATTTTGTAGTAATTTATAAAGCAATCATCTCCCATCTTCACAACTGAAAGTGTAAGAGGAGGCTGAGACTTTGCAATGACATATTTCTTGGTTCCTTACTGACAGTGTCAAATTGACAAGTGACACCTGTCATTTGTGGTTGTGTGGAAAGAAGCTACTGGTCTCACAACCGTGTTCTGGAAGGAGAATTCCAGGATGTTATTTTTCTGGTGTATGTGTATTTAATATTTTCATCTGTGCGTTTACAAACTGTTTCTCAACTGTCCAGGATCTTTCGAGATCATCCAAGTGGAATTCAGTGCTGCTGGAGGAACTCTTTTCCTTCAACATCCAGAAAATCAGAAGAGAAAACTTTTCCTAGAATAAAGGAATGGCAGGCCGGGTTCAGTGGCTCACACCTATAATCCCAGCACTTTGGGAGGCCGAGGCAGGTGGATTACCTGAGGTCAGGAGTTTGAGACCAGCCTGGCCAACATGATGAAACCCTGTCTCTACTAAAAATACAAAAAATTAGCTGCGCGTGGTAGCAGACGCCTGTAGTCCCAGCTACTTGGGAGGCCGAGGCAGGAGAATCACTTGAACCCAGGAGGTGGAGGTTGTAGTGAGCCAAGATCGCGCCACTACACTCCAACCTGGGCAACAAGAGTGAAACTCTATCTCAAAAAAAAAAAAAAAAAAAGAATACAGGAATGGCAAACCACTTTGTGACCTCTTTTTCCGCCTCATCAACTCTCCACCCTTAACAATTTTTTGTTAAACAGGTGAAGTTGGCTCCCAGTGAGTGTCTAGAGCAAGCTTCGTGTATTCAGAGGTGTGTGTACCTAAAGGGAAAGTCAGGATCTTTTCACTTATGTCAGTGGGGTGGAAACCGGAGCAGATGGGTATTTTGATGATTTGCATAAAAGCTTCTGCTCTTTCTGACATTCTGTTGGTGGAGCGACCTCCTTCTCTCCTAGGTTACTTCTTATACATTGCACATAACATTTAGACCTCCAGTACATGCTTAATGTGAAAGAGTAAACATGCTGGCATTAAATACGCCTGTGAATGGCACCCGCCATCTCAGTAGACCTGTGAATATACAGACTGAGTCAGAGGTGTTAAAGGAAAGCCCGGTAATATATTATGATATATATTACCGTATTACCACTCATCTCTAGAAACAAATGCCTCGTGAATAGGACTCTTCCCTTTTTTTTTTCCCACCAGTATTGCCTCTGTTTCCATTTGCATTTCCAGAAGTGACCCAATTCCGAGTTTTCAAAATCTTCCTTGCTTCACACATCAAAGCTCACAGCTTTCCTAACGGGGTAGAACAAGCAAGTGGAAAGGTGGCATTGTTTTCTCTTTCAGCACAATGTCAGCTACTATAAAAGATCTCTTTTGATAGCAAGGGACTTACATATGTAAACATTTGGGCTTGTAGTGATTTGTGCCTTTTCAACTAAGCAGGATGTTAAAACATAAAGCCAAAAGGCAACATCTTCTGACAGCCGGTTCAGGGACTACAGACTTCGAAAGGCCTTTGGCCATCAAAAAACATTCCTTCTTTGTCAATCCAGAAGCTTTGGGTCAATCCCCTCTTCTCAAAGTTTCCTTGGAGTACCTCATAGCCCAGTACTCACCCTTGAAATTGCACTTGACAAATAATCTCTTTTCTTTGCCAAGTTAA
Organism: Sapajus apella; assembly: GCF_009761245.1. Lineage (NCBI taxonomy): Eukaryota > Metazoa > Chordata > Mammalia > Primates > Cebidae > Sapajus > Sapajus apella. Next base: position 14,361,424 of record NW_022436969.1, on the reverse strand, counting down.
CAATACCATGACCTCGCCAAATAGTTCCTTACTGTACACCTGAGTTTTAAAGGTGTGGCATTCATGCGTTTCAAATTTCAAAAGCCAGAAACTTGGCATAACTCCTGATAAGCCTCATAGCTTCCCTTTTTCTTTTCTTTTCTCTTTTCCTTTTCTTTACCTTTTTCTGTCTTTCTGCCATCCCTCCCTCCTTTTCTTTCTCTCTCACTTTCTTCCTTTTTACGTATTTTTCAAGATAACTTAGTTTGCAGAAAGAAAACCATCTGACTCACAAGCCTATGGCCTCTGTTAGACAAGATTCAATAAAACATAATTGATAGTGAGACCGCTCATGCTTTGTTAGTTACTTCGGGTCAGTAGTCAAGGAGTGACCTAATCCTTCAGTTGTGGAGATAAAGCAGTTCCTTCTAGGGCACATTCAATTCAAGAATGTTTTGTTGAGACTCCAAATCAGGGTTCCTATAGTGACAGCCCATCAAAGATATTAGCACCTGCCCAGCTGGTGCTAAGAAGAGGCTGGCAGCACGCTAGGCCCTCTCAGAAGTTACCAGAGGACAATACACCCACTTATTATTTTCCATTTCCTCCCTTTATTGTATTTGACAAACCCATCACAATTATTTGGGGTAAAGAAAAATTTTATATAGAAAGCCTGTCCTATTTTCCTTTGCTTTAAAGACATCTTCAAGCATGATGTATTTAAGCAAAGGAACGATGAACATAGAGGATTTGAAATAACCGATGGGTGTTTGTCTTGAGATAGTTTTAATCTCTGGTGATAGCGCTAACCGTATATAAATGGAGGGCAGGAAGGCTCCTCCCCGCTGAATTTTTGAACAAGGGATGCGTTACGCCTGCATTCTCCCATGCCCAATTCTAATTTGGAAGCTGATCCAAATTAGTAAACCTAAGTAAACCTCTTTTTAGGGAGCTCGAATTTATTTATTTTTTGAGACAGGATCTCACTCTCTTGCCCAGGCTAGAGTGCAGTGGTGCAATCTCGGCTCACTGCAGCCTCTGCCTCCCAGGTTCTTCAACCCATTCTTGTGCCTCAGCCTCCTGAGTAGCTGGGACTACAGGTGCCCACCACCATGTCAGGATAATTTTTGTATTTTTAGTAGAGATGGGATTTTGCCATGTTGCCCAGGTTGGTCTTGAACTCGGGCCTCAAGTGATCTGCCAGCCTCAGCCTCCCAAAGTGCTGGGATTACAGGCATAAGACACCGTGCCCAGCCAAGCTTGAATTCTTGATCTCAGTCTCCTCATGCCCATGCCTTATTTTGGTCTTTTATTTTATGTAATGAGACATCTTGGGTTTTACATCAGTGAAAGGGTGCCATTTCACAAAATACCAAGATGGTTGCACTTTCCAGGAGTAGCATTTCAGATCCCACATATATTCAGCCTTGACAGAAGGCTTCGTTTTAAATGTCTAAAGGCATGTACAAAGAAAGAAAGAATAGTTGAATGCTAGCATTGCCCCCTTTGAAACCGGACTTAGCCTTGAAAAGCAGCCATTATATGAATGCGAGAGATAAAAACGTTAACTAGAGATCGGGAGATTCTGTGAAGGAATGACTAAGTTAGTCTTCTAAAAATAGGTTGATGACTCTCAACAGTTGGGTGCCTTGTAGGTCTAAAGCATGGACGTCATAAAGATAGTGACTGTGTTTAGTTTTTATGCACAACTTCTTTGGTTTAACTGCCACTCTGTCAGACAGCGGGACAAGACTGGAACCTCTGCAGTTTACCCACCTGTGTTTTGATTTGTAACTTGCTGAACAGAAAAGTCGTAGGAAGTGGGGCAGGTAGAAACTCCTCTAGTTAGAAATATAAACTTGTTTCATAGAAGGAACATAAGGCAACAGCAGAAATGAATGCTAACGAGGGACTTTCTTCTGGCTGTTCAGAACAGACAGAGTATTGTGTTCCATACTGGTTGATCCAGTCTTTGCTTTCATGGTTTTCTGCTCCTTGGGCCAGAATATTGGCCGGCATTTTTCAGAAGTTGTAATTATTACACACTGTGCCTGCAGGGGCATGAAGAACCAAGGAAGCTTCAAGACTGAAAACTGTGGGTTAGGAACAGCAAACCACTGGGTTCAGCTTTTAGGTTTATATCATCAACCAGCAACTGATCAAAACATACAGAAGTTAATCTACAGACATCATTTTGTGTTCCTATCAAAACCGTAGAAAAACAATAACAACTCACCCAGAAGGAGCTTTGCTCATGAAAGACATAAATCATTTTGTAGAGCAGAACATTCTTTGAAAGCTCTGAGTAGAAGAAAGCACTTGCTTAAGGAGCTTAATTGATAGGAACTGCTAAGTTTGGACAGGTCTGCAGGAGTTCAAAGGCACCGATTTTAATCCCAAGCCATTTTAATTTTGCTTAACTTTTCTTTCTTTCTGAGTGACTACACTGCAAACTTCTATTAATCTAGTGCCAAATAATTTTTCTTAAGAAGGTGGATACTTTGCAAGTTCCAGAACCATGAGATGGCTGTCAGGAGTGCGGGTGGTACGGTTTTGTGTAGATAGAAACAGAGGCACAGGAAAGTAGGTCATTCTGTTTTATGTGTGGAACAGATTCTGGCTCTCGCAGTTTGCTCTGATTGAAAACAACAAGGGACTAGTACTGCTTTAAGTTGGAAATGTAGTGCCTCTGGCAATACAGGATCTTGGAGAGCAGAGGCTAATGTTTTCATAGTTGGGATTTCATGTTAGTAGAACAGCCAAAATGTCAACTGTTTGCAAGGAGAGTCATCCAATTCACACGTATGCAGCTGGAGAGAAAGCTTAGCTCCAGGAGATGACAGTTAACATTTTGGGGATGAACAGGAAGAATGCAAAAGTGGCCTCCTGCGGTCAAAAAATGAGTGGTTGTTGGAAGAACCAGTTTAGCAAAATTGTTCTTTCTTTCATTGCTAGCACAAGAGACTTGTAACATTGCATTCAGACTTTGGCAGTACACGATTTTTTTTTTTTTTTTGGCCCATTTGAGAGTTAAGAGCTTACAAAAGTGACTGGGTTGGATAACTTCGGCAGAACTGATTTCTTGAAAACAGCAAATGGGCCAACTTTGGCTAGTTTACCTTCATAAAATGGATGGCCGGAATCACAACACGTTTGGTCATTCTGTCCATCTCAATAACTGGCATAGATCAATACCTCAGCCACTTTGTTGCTTGACATTTATTCTCTAGAGAAAATATTGATTTATTGAGATGACTCTTCCTTTTTGTGACTCTTAGTCTTTCTACAGTCTTGCGAATAACCACTTGTCTGTATTGTTCTGGTCATTATTTTTTGATGGACTAGAATATTAGTTTTTATTGGCTTCAATAGCGTGGTCCAGGACAGTTTTTTAAAAACCCACATAGGTTGGGTGCAGTGGCTCACACCTGTAATCCCAGCACTTTGGGAGGCTGAGGTGGGCGGATCATGAGGTCAGGAGATTGAGACCATCTGGACAACATGGTGAAACCCCATCTCTGCTAGAACTATAAAAATTAGCTGGGCGTCGTGGTGCGCGCCTGTAGTCCCAGCTACTAGGGAGGCTGAGGCAGGGGAATCACTTGAACCAGGGAGGCGGAGGTTGCAGCGAGCCGAAATCGTGCCACTGTACTCCAGCCTGGGCAACAGAGCGAGACTCAGTCAAAAACAAACAAATAAACACATAATCTGGTGTATTTAGTGTTGTGTAGATATTGTTTAGTGCACTATCCTTTAAGGCTGCCATTACTGAGTATGAAACAGCTGGAAATCAACTGGCCAACAAACTATCTTAAAACAGCAGGAATCATGAGCAACTCAAGGAGAAGTACCACCTCACACATTCAAAGACACAGCAATCACAGCACACAGAGTCTGAAAAAAAAAAAAAAAAAAAAAAAAAACAGAAAATAACAAATGTGGATGAGAATGTAGAGAAGTAGAAATCCTTGTGCACTGCTGGTGGGAATGCAAAATGGTGCAGCCACTATGGAAAATATTAGGATTATTCCTCAAAAAATTAAAAACAGAATTACTGTATGATTCAGTAATTCCACTTCTGGATATATATTCAAAATAATTGAAATCAGGGACTCAGAGAGATATCTATACACCTATGTTCATAGCAGCATCATTCACAATAGCCAAAAGGTGAGAGCAACTCAATTGGCTGCCAGTGGATGAATGGGTAAGCAAAATATGTGAATATATGCAATGGAATATTCAGCCTTAAAAAGGAAGGAATTCTGGCACATGTTACAACATGGATGGAATTTTGAAGATGTTATGTGAAATTTAAAACACCAGTCGCAAAAGGACAAATACTACCTGATTCCACTGATCTGAGGTGCCTAGAGAAGTCAGAATCATAGACACACAAAGTGGGATGATGGTTGCCTGGGGCTGCAGGGAGAGGAAATGGAGAGTTGGCGTTTCATGGATACACAGTTTCAGCTGGAAAAGATGAGAAAATTGACATGGATGGTGGCGATGGTTGCACGTACAATGTGAATATATTAAGTATTTAATGCCATCGAACTGTATATTTAATAATGGTTAATGCTTCAGCTGGTAAATATTATGTATATTTTATCATAACAAAAAAATAAACTATTAGGCCAGGAAGTCACCTTAAAAAAAAGATATACAGGGCATGATGCTATCCTCAGTGGACTTGTATTCCATCTTTGTTTCCTGCCTTCTGCAGAGGCCAGCAAAACTCTTTTTGTGTGTCTTGAAATCCAGCCAAGCTCTTTTTGTATATCTTGAACTCCTGACTTCAGGTGATCTACCTACCTCAGCCTCCCAAAGTGCTAGGATTACAGGCGTGAGCCACTGCGCCCGGCTCTTTTTGTATATCTTAAATGATTTCAGTTCCACACCTTCCTTGCCCCTTGTCTGAGAAAGGATTCCTTGCTTCTCTCTTCTTCTCCCTATCCTCCCCCCTTCCACGTGTTCTCACCTTCATTTCAGGGTTCAGGAGAGATATATAGGGTTGACACTGATCTCATGGACATCCATGTAAAATACTCAGACTTAATATGTGAACAAGGCTTCATCACCTTGATAGAACTGTGAAAAGAAAATTAAAGGCGCAGGAGAGGGCAGAAATAGAGAACGCTAATAGAGAACTGTAAGATGATGTTTGCCCCCAAAGGCTCTGTACCTGTATGACTAAGAGAAAGCTAAACCCTTACCAGGCAAAAGAGTTTTAATTTTGGAGGAAATTATTGAAACCTCAGTTTGGACTGGGTGCAGTGGCTTACACCTGGGAGGCCAAGGCAGGCAGATCACCTGAGTTCAGAAGTTCAAGACCAGCCTGGCCAACTTGCCAAAACTCCGTCTCTACTAAAAATACAAAAATTAGGTGAGCATGGTGGTGCATGCCTGTAGTCCCAGCAACTCGGGAGGCTGAGGCAGGAGAATCGCTTGAACCTGGGAGGCGGAGGTTGCAGTGAGCTGAGATTGTGCCACTGTACTCCAGCCTGGGCAAGAGAGCAAGACTCAAGAAAGAGAGAAGGGAGGAAGGGAGGGAGGAAGGGAGGGAGGGAGGGAGGAAGGAAGGG
>NW_022436969.1:14329307-14355760 GCF_009761245.1 Sapajus apella | reverse complement strand
AAGGGAGGGAGGGAGGGAGGAAGGGAGGGAGGGAGGGAGGGAAGGAAACTTCAGTTTGCTTTCAGGAAGTCTTAACTTTGTAAGAGATGTCCCTGGGAAAATGTCACTTTGTGAGATTCATGATAGTTTTGGTCCAGGTTAGGTTATGTTTTCTCCCCATTTCCTTTTTTTTTTTTTTTTTTTTTTTTTGAGGCAGAGTCTTGCTTTGTTGGCCAGGCTGGAGTGCAGTGGCACAATCTGGGCTCAGTACAACCTCAAGCAATTCTCCTGCCTCAGCCTCCCAAATAGCTGGGACTACAGGTGAGAGCCACCACACCCAGCTAATTTTTGTATTTTCAGTAGTGACGGGGTTTCACCACGTTGGCCAGGATGGTCTCGAACAACTAATCTTGTGATCCGCCCACAGTGGCCTTCCAAAGTGCTGGGATTACAGGCGTAAGCCACTGCGCCTGGCATTTTCTCACCATTTCTAAGCAAATAACCCAGACTAAGGCCAGCATTCTACTGGCTTTAATGGTTCAGCACTGTGTCCCCCCAGTAAAATTTCTCTTGATGCGATTTAATATTCCATATTAAACAAACATGAGATTTGTGTTCTTCACATTGAAGCTATGATAATCAGTACGTTTGCTTCAAGGGTCTACCCCCACCACCCCCACACACACAGTGAATATTGAGACTCCTAAAGATCACATCTGCCAAGAAAAGTAGAATGTAGTTTTGCTTCAAAAGCTATCTTTGCTGGGTGTGGTGGCTCACACCTGTAATCCCAGCACTTTGGAAGGCCGAGGTGGGTGGATCACTTGAGGCCACTAGTTCAAGACCAGCCTGGCCAACAAGGTGAAACCCCTTCTCTACTAAGAATACAAAAATTAGCCAGGCGTGGTGGCTTGCACCTGTAATCTCAGCTACTTGGGAGGCTGAGGTGGAAGAATCGCTTGTACCCGGGAGGAGGAGGTTGCAGTGGGCCCAGACGGTGCCATTGCACTCCAGCGTGGGAAACATAGTGAAATTCTGTCTCCAAAAAAAAAAAAAAGAAAAAAAGAAAGAAAAAAGAAATTATCCTCAAACTAAATTTCTTTTCTCTGTTCTCCCAAGCTTCCGCAGGTTCACTCGGTCCAACAGCGTCACGACAGCAGTACAGGCCGACCTGGACTTCCATGATAATCTGGAAAATTCTCTGGAGTCTATAGAGGACAATTCGTGTCCCGGCCCGATGGTCAGACAGTTCTCCCGTGATGCCAGCACCTCCACAGTCAGCATTCAGGGCTCAGGAAACCATTACCATGCCTGTGCCGCCGATGATGACTTTGACACGGATTTTGACCCCTCTATTCTGCCTCCTCCGGACCCCTGGATTGACTCTATCACTGAAGACCCTCTGGAGGCCGTGCAAAGGTCAGTGTGCCACCGGGACGGCCACTGGTTCCTGAAGCTCCTCCAGGCAGAGCGAGACCGCATGGAGGGGTGGTGCCAACAGATGGAGCGGGAAGAACGGGAAAACAACCTGCCGGAAGACAGTAAGTAAAGCCACCGCGCGCCACACCCGTCCCCTGGGGTTGGGGTTGCTTTGCGGGTGCAACCCTTGTTGTTTTCTTCTCTGCCAGCTTCACTTGTATAACCTTGACGTTCCACACCCCAAACCAGAACATGCAGGAGAGCTGGTTGATTCCAGCTTTGTCCAGAAGTCCTTGAGCAGCACAAAACCAAGACAACTCCTGGGTAGATGTAACACCATCCTTTGCCCTAGGCCCAGGACGTTCATTTTTTTTTTTTTTTTTTTCCTGAAAATACCAAGCTCCATGTGGAGCTGCTTTCATGTCTCTAACTTGGTCCCTTTTCTCCAAGATGATCCCAGAATGTTGCTGATCCTCAGGGTATTCAAAATAATTCAAATCAAAACGTCTCATGTGTCCATAAATATACACCTACGATATGCCCAGACAAATTCTTTTTAATTAAAAAAAGAAAATAGGCTGGGTGCGGTGGCTCACTCCTGTAGTCCCAACACTTTGGGAGGCCAAGGCAGGTGGATCACGAGATCAGGAGATTGAGACCATCCTGGCCAACATGGTGAAAACCTGTCTCTACTAAAAATACAAAAAAAAAATTAGCTGGGCATGGCGGTGCGCCCCTGTAGTCCCAGCTACTCGGGAGGCTGAGGCAGGAGAATTGCTTGAACCGGGGAGGTGGAGATTGCAGTGAGCTGGGATGTTCCACTGCACTACAGCCGGGGTGACAGGGGGAGACTCCGTCCTCCCCAACCCCCCAAAAAAAAGAAAAGAAAATAATTCTAACTAGCCCAGTGCAGTGGTCCCCACCTGTAGTCCCAGCTATGTGAGAGACTGAGGTGGGAGGATCACTTGAGTCCAGGGATTCGAGGCTGGAATGATGCTATGACCATACCAGTGCACTCCAGCCTGGGTGACAGAGTAAGACCCCATCTCTAAAAATAAATATATAAATAATACTAACTCTTTTCAAGGTCCTTAGATACAGGTACATTGGGGATTTATAATCTTTACACTTTTGTTATTTTCATTAACATACAGCATTAAAACAAGGCTTATCATGTATAGGCAGGTAGAAACCCCACCTATTTGTATTCTTAAGCCTGTCTGACATGCATTTTCTCTTAGGATTTACAGAGGCAAATCCTCTAGCTGCTAGAGTAATACATTTTATAATTTTATTCCAATTGAATGGGCTAAAGTGAAATAAATGATGAATAAATAAAATAAATAATGGACACCATTTTTGCACACTAATTTTTTTTTCTTTTTGAGACAAGATCTCACTCCTCACCCAAGTTGGAGTGCAGTGGCGCAATCATGGCTCACCCCAGCCTCGGCCTTCCAAGTAGCTGGAACTACAGGCATGCACCCCATGTGCAGCTGATTTTTGTATTTTTGGTAGAGATGGGGGTTCGTCATGTTGCTCAGGCTGGTCTCGACTACTAAATTAAAGCAATCTGCCCACCTTGGCCTCCCAAAGTGCTAGGATTACAGGCATGAGCCACCATGCCTGGCCTGCACACTATTATTTTCAAACCTGATCTTTTAACATTTGAAAAAGAAAAATTATCAAATTACCTCAATTCTGAGGCATGTTTTACATGTTTTCAACAGTTCTGAAATTAGAATATAGCTTAAAGTCAGTGTGTATTGTAATGTTTTATGTTTATTTTCCTCTGAAACATTATTAATTATGAATTAATTATTCATTCCTCAGAAACATTATTACTAATGGTGGATCCCCCAACTGATGATATTTTTTGAAACAAAGAAATTTGGTGGTAGGCATTAATGTCTGCTTCATGTCTGTGTGTGAAGCATCTAGAAGAATATCGTCATGAAGTAACTTTTTAGATTTGTTTTTAAAATTACAGTTTCAGGCTGGGCACAGTGGCTCACGCCTGTAATCCCAGCACTTGGGGAGGTGGGCAGGTCACTTAAGGTCAGGAGTTCCAGACCAGCATGGCCAGCATGGTGAAATCCTGCCTCTGTTAAAAATACAAAAATTAGGCCGGGCGCGGTGGCTCAAGCCTGTAATCCCAGCACTTTGGGAGGCCGAGGCGGGTGGATCACGAAGTCAAGAGATCGGGAACATCCTGGTCAACATGGTGAAACCCCGTCTCTACTACAAATACAAAAATTCAGCTGGGCATGGTGGCGCGTGCCTGTAATCCCAGCTACTCAGGAGGCTGAGGCAGGAGAATTGCCTGAACCCAGGAGGCGGAGGTTGCGGTGAGCCGTGATCGCGCCATTGCACTCCAGCCTGGGTAACAAGAAAAAAAAAAAATCAAAAAAAAAAAAAAAAAAATACAAAAATTAGCCAGGCATGTTGGTGTGCCCCTGTAGTCCCAGCTACTTGGGAGGCTGAGGCAGAGAATCATTTGAACCCAGGAGGTGGAGGTTGCAGTGAGCCAAGATCGCAACCACTGCACTCCAGCCTGGGTGACAGAGTGAGGCTCTGACTCAAAAAAAGGTAAAATATAATCAGATAACAAAAACAACAATAATTTCTTAATTAGATCTAACATCCACTATAAATCGTGTTAAGTAAATTTACTAAATTCACTAAACTAGTGGTGTCAAAGAGCAGTGAGTTTTTCCCCAGGGAAATCATTTTTTAATGAAATGTAGTCTGGAAAATAACAGTTGTCATCAGGTTGGGGAATGTCCTTACTGTGGCCACTCTGTCACTCATAGCTCCAACCCCCTCCTCCCGCGTGACCCCTGTCAAATGACTGACTAGCTTACTGCTTGCCTTTATGAGCAAGTTAGGAAATTCATTAATGGGTTTCCTTTGCTTTTTCATATTATGAGTGCAAACAACTTGGCAGTGGAAAAGCAAATCTCTTTGACATTTGCCCCTAACTGTTAGTGCCACTGCAGACTCACCTGAGTGTTGATCCCCAAGCACAATTAGGTCTTTGCCCTGGTGACAGGTAAACAAGGCACCTTTCTGCAGTGGTCGGTGAGGAGCACGGGTAGGTTTCAGTAAGAAAGTCTTAGTTGGATCATCTTATTCACTTTTCTCCTTGTGGACATAAAATTTATCAGATTTTCCTCAGAAAAATGCCGGCAACTAAGGAACAATGACATCCGGCGCCACTGCTGAATGGCACAAACTGCCTTTCAGATTTCAGTTCTGAAATTTGGGACTCCTTCTAGCTTCCCGATTGCTGTTCTGTTCTCTCCCTCTCTTTCTTTCTTTCTTTCCTCCTTCTAGCTTCCTCATGATGTTTGTTCATTCTTTCTTCTCTTTTTTCTCTTTCTCTCTTTCTTTTCTTTCTTCTGTTTTTGTTTTTTTTGTTTTTTTTTTTTTTTTTCCTTTCTTTTGGCAGAGTTTTTTTGCTCTGTCACCCCGGCTGGAGTGCAGTGATGGGATCATGGCTCACTGTAGCCTGGACCTCCTGGGCCCAAGTGGTCCTCCCACCTCAGCCTCCGGAGTAGCTGTGACTACAGGTGTGCACCACCATGCCTGGTTAATTTTCAAAAAATTATGGAGACAGATTCTTGCTATGTTGCCCAGGCTGGTCTCAAACTCCTGGCATCCAGCAATCCTCCCACTTCAGCCTCCCAAAATGCCAGAATTACAGACGTGGGGTACTCACCCGGCCCCTGGCTGGCTTTCAGCAGGACTCTGGGAAACTGCTTATCTGATGTTTCCTTTTAATTGGCCTTCCAATTTGAGACTTGATCTACCTCTCTCAACCCAACTCTATAACGATGTGTGAGGACAGTCATTGCATAAACATTTAGGGAAAAACTAAAGGAACTAGAAAAACAAGTCAGTTGTATTCTAATACAATAACATATATTTGAAAGGTGAAAGTCTTCTCAGAAAACCAGCTTCTCATCCTATGTTCAGGATGAGAGAGAAACGTATTTGTATTTTGAAATGTACACTGCTGGCAAAGTGTCAAGATAATGAACACGAGGGAACTGCCCAGCCATCTGTTGTTCCAGGCCTAATTTGTTGTTCAGGCTGAATTGGGTTTCTCCCTGGTGCTCCCGTAATGCCCTGCGCATTTGTCCTTCAGGTACTTCCCACATTATTTTATAATAATGTGTGTGTATCTTTCTCCTCCACTAAAAAGTAAGCTTTATGAAAACAGAAATTACTCTTGTCTTATTCCTCTTTTTTTGAGACGGAATCTCACTCTGTCGCCAGGCTGGAGTGCAGTGGTGCGATCTCGGCTCACTGCAACCTCTGCCTCCCGGGTTCAAGCAATTCTTCTGCCTCAGCCTCCTGCGTAGCTGGGAGTACAGGCACATGCCGCTGCGCCCAGCTAATTTTTGTATTTTTAGTAGAGATGGGGCTTCACCATGTTGGCCAGGATGGTCTCAATCTCTTGACCTCATGATCCGCCCACCTCGGCCTCCCTAAGTGGGGAGCTGGGATTACAGGCGTGAGCCACCACGCCCGGCCATCTTATCATCTTTATATCACCAAGACTTCTGATGCATAACAGGAGATCAGTAAAGATGTATTTGAGTCCTTGAAATGTTTTGGAAATTCTGTTTTATAAAAGTATTTTACTTAGCAAAACCTTGCTTCCTAATTAGCAGAAAAATACTCAGTAAGTAATATCCCAGTTCTTTCAGTGTGCTATGACAAAATGCCCTAGACTGGGTAATTTATAAACCATAGGAATTTATGGCTCACAGTTCTTGGGGCTGGGAAGTCCAAGATCAAGGCACTGGCAGGTTCTGTGTCTGCCAAGAGCTGCTCTCTGTTTCAAAGATGGCACCTTCTTGCTGCGGCCTCACAGGGTGGAGGGAGCAGACAAGCTCCCTGGACCTTCTTGGTAAGCGTAGTAATCCTATTCATGAGGACTCTGCCCCTGTGACCTACGCACCTCCTACAGTCCCCCTCTCTTACTGTTATACTTTGGTGATTAGGTTTCAACATATGAATTTCAGAGGAACACAGACTGCGCCCAGCTAATTTTTGTATTTTTAGTAGAGATGGGGCTTCACCATGTTGGCCAGGATGGTCTCGATCTCCTGACCTCACAATCCACCCGCCTCGGCCTCCCAAAGTGCTGGGATTACAGGCATGAGCCACTGCACCCAGCCATCCTGTCCCTTTCTTAAGACAAAATTCCATGCCACAAACACTTGAAGACTTTTTCTATTTTTTCATGCTTTGAGAGATACGAAATAGGAGCTTCAAACTGCTAGGATTCCAAAATTCTGGTGAGCGCAGTGGCAAACTCTGCGCCCAGGACAGGGTCACCAATTTCAAATGAGTCTATCCAGATCAGGGAGGATCGGACCATAAAGCAGCAGTTACCCTCCCCAGGAAAAAGGGAGATCATCAGCGCATGAAAGAATATTCATCTTGTCCTCACAATACCCCTGACGATGGGCTAGAGACTTTGACAGGTGCTGTTTTACTTGCCCTCACAACAGCTCTCTGGCAGTATTTTGTCCAAGGTCACAGAAAACAGAAGTGTCTGATAGAATAGATACACATGAATAACATTTGACAAGATAATGATACTTTGTGTTGCCTGGCACTGTCCTCCTTCAAGCCCTCCGCACAGATCTGCCCCTGACTCCTTGGCAACCACCGCTCTCTTCTGATAACTGAGCCTAGAGCCGCAGAGGACCTTTGTTTCACTAAATCTCTGACTTAACCTTTTCTTTTTTTATGAGAGGGGTGGTAAGGAAGAGAGGCCAACCCCACTTGGCAGGCAAAGCCGCATTCTAAATAACTAGCTTTTGTCTGTTTGTTGTAATTCTGTGCACACCTGAAAGATCGCTCTGATAAATGGGTCAAGTACAGATACCTCTATCCCTTGGCCAAGCTGCTTTATGTGTTGTTTTGGACCTGCAGGAGGAGGGCATCTCCTCAGGGTGCCTGACAAACGTGATCCCATCACAAAGATCTTCCCAGGAGATCTGGTCTTGAAGTCATCATGGAAAGAGAAATAAGATAGCATGAAAAAACAGAAGATTCTAATCACAGAATTTATTTTGTGAGGTACCAGAATTATCCCAATTTTTAGGTATTTTTAAATGGTGCATGTATTGATGCCTCTGAAGGGTACACTTAAATATGGTTAAAATGGCAAATCTTATGTCTATTTTATCACAATTTAAAAACACCCCCACCTGTCATGGTGGCTCCTGCCTATAATCCCAGAACTGTGGGAGGCCATGTCGTGAGGATCGCTTGAGCCCTGGAGTTTGAGACTGGCTTGGGCAACAGAGATCCTATCTCTACAAAAATATCTTTGTTTTTAATTAGCCAGGCTTGGTGGCATGCACCTATGGTTCCAGCTACTCATGAGGCTGAGGTGAGAGCACTGCTTGAGCCCAGGAGGTCAAGGCTACAGTGAGCTGTGATCGTGCCACTGCACTCCTGCCTGGGAGGCAAGAAGGAGACTGTCTCACACACACAAAAATAAATAAATAACTAACTTTAAAAATAAAAATAAATTAAAAAACAAAAACCCAGAAATAGACAGCAGCAGCTAAAAACAAGCAGAACAATCGTGTTCATGTTCATATTCATGTAAGAATGTATTTCGTTAAATGACTCCCTGAATTCAAAATACAGTGCATCCACGGCAAAAAAAAAAAAAAAAGTTTGGAAAATAACCTATTTTCTCAATGGGAATTTGAGGTTCAGATTTTGCATGTGGGGTAATTGTATTCATCTTTCTCTATTAGAGAGTTGAAGAAGAAAGTCCATCTAATTTTAAATAGCTATTAATGATTTTGCTGATGTCATTATGCTAATCGTGACAGCTGCTTTGGGCCTCACAGGGCTGGAAAACACTTTCCTAGTTTACCTGAAACTGACTAAATGTGGGTAACAAAAGGCAGACTGAAAACAAGGATTTAGAGTAACCCAGGAGCCTCAAGCGAACTTTTGAACAGTGTAATTATACATTCTTTGGGCTTGTGGAGTTACTTTTTTCCCCTGATAAAAGCAAAGCAGAGCAAAGACTTTAGTTCTTGTTTTAAAGCTTCAACCCTAGCCATCGATAGTACTTTTTTTGGCTTGATAATAAAATAATGAAACTGCAGTGAGTGAGGTTTCCTCCAAGCCAAGACAGCTGACAGAATGCTTGTTCCCGCAGCACTTGAAGTAAAATGATAGGCGCCCTTCTCAGACAATGAAGCCCTTGTGTGAAACAGCTGTCTCAGGGAGATGGCTCAGTGCTCTTTGACAGTGGCTTGTATGTTACATAGATATGTCTGGTATTATCTAACCAGGGATGAAACGACCAGATGGAGCTGAATGCCTCCAACTAGCAATGCAGTCTACCACCGTGGGGAAAGAACATAGGCTCAGGTTTCAATGGCCCTAAGATGAAATGCCGGTGATTGCACACCAAAATCTGTCTTTGCCTTCTGAATTGTAGACAACTAATATGTGGAATTTTCAGGCTTTATCTGAAACGAACTGATAAACCTAGGGCATGTGCTGGAGGCAGATTAATTGTTTCTCTTTAATTTTGCCTGGTAATAGCATCCCATCTAGTGAAACTTGGCCTTCAGTTCCCCAGAAGGCTTGGGAGTCTTGGCAGCAAATGAGGCGCTGGTAATGACACCTGAAATGGGGTTTGCCTGGTTTCAGGTTTGGTTACGGAAGCTGTGCACAGTCATTATCGTGATAGTCTATCGGTGCCATCACCAGGTTTATCTGCCCGGGATTGCCTCTGCTGTGTCTCTGCAGCCTGTGAAACAGTGGGTGGTAGACAAAGCCTCATCTGTGAGTTCTGCAATTCATCTGTCTCCAGCCTGTGTGTTTCTAAGTGGGGAGCAGTGGCTGCATCCTAGCCTACCTCCCTTCTGTTTCATTTTCATCTTACTCTTGCAGTGAACCCTCCAAAGGTCCCTCCCACTCCACCACACACGCAGACACACACATTTGCATGCCTCTTTTTTTGTAAGCTCCAGACAACCTGAAATTAGTGACCACAGAGGAAGTGGCAGTAATGAAAAGGAAATCAACTATAATGTGCCATATGTTTAACCTTGAGAACACGACATTCATGCCACTTTGCACAGCGCTAGTGCCGGAAGGATATTAGAGACCATCCTTTTGTGGATATGCTTCTTGGAGGTGGTGTCTCCCAGCTCAGGAGGGCACTAGGCATGAAGAGGTGAAGTGACATTGTTAATCGGGGGAGAACCGAACCTGGAAACAGATCTGTTCCTAGACCAGTGGTGTTCCTGTCATTCCAGAGATGGCAGAGAGAGGGACTGGCTCCCGGAGCAAGATCTCCTATCATTTTCTCCAATAACTATTTCTGTGAAATAGAAATGCAGTGGACTGGCTGGGCGCAGTGGCTCATGCCTGTAATCCCAGCGCTTTGGGAGGCCTAGGCAGGCAGATCATGAGATCATGAATTCGAGACCAGCCTGGCCAACGTGGTGAAACTCCGTCTCTACTAAAAACATAAAAATTAGCAGCACGTTGTGGCACATGCCTGTAATCCCAGCTACTTGGGAGGCTGAGGCAGGAGAATTGCCTGAACCCGGGAGGTGGAGGCTGCAGTGAGTGGAGGTTGCACCACTGCACTCCAGCCTGGGTGACAAGAGTGAGACTCCATCTCGAAAAATAAATAAATTAATTAATTAAATAAATGCAATGGATTTCAAATATAATCTACAGGTTTTTTTTGTTCATTTAGATTATCTAGAGAAACATAAACTCATTTCATTTCATCCAACTTTCAAAGGCTCAGACTGTCTTTATCTACGTGTTGTATATGATGTTACCGTTTCATAGCTGATATAAGTCAAAATATGGATCCAGAGAATGACCATCTTCTATGAGTAAGACTCTTGGAGGGGTGGAGGGGTTGGGATTGGGAAAAAAAAAATTTAATTAGCTGAGTTTTTTAAAAGCTTGCTCTTTAAAAACAATTTTTTTTTTCCTAAGAACACTATGGAAACTCTGGTGTTAGTCTATGGGAAAACTTCTACTAGAGAATCCATTCTTTATTCATTAGCCAAGTTTCAGCTAAAAACAAAACAAAACAAAAAAAGCACTGTTGTGCAATGCAGAACAGCAACTGCCAGTCAGGAATGAAACAGATCCACGTTTTCTATGGAGACGTTTTGTTGACAGCAGCTCTGGATCACAAGTGTGTCTAAGAAACAGCTGCTGGGCAGTAGGCTGGGGAAATTTTTGCCACAAGGACACACTTGTAAATGAGAATGTCTCCACATGGATAATCCCAATGCCATGAAATCACACAGACTCAGACTGACAAATCCACGATTGTGGTTTATTTATTTGTTTATTTATTGAGACAGGATCTCACAATGTTGCCCAGGCTGGTCTCAAACTCCTAGGTTCAAGCGATCTACCTGCCTCAGCTGCTCAAAGTGCTGGGATTACAGGCAAGAGCCACTGCGCCTACCTGACTTTATTTTTTTGAAATAAATCTTGTGTATATTTGAGGTTTACATGATACTATAGGATACATATAGATAGTAAGTTGGTTACTCTTGTGAAGCAAATTAACATACCTGTCATCTCACATAGTTACCATTTTTGTGAAAGAGCAGCTAAAACCTGCTTATTCCACAAGATACCCTATACAAGATAATTTTTTTTTTTTCTGTAGGAAAGTAAGAATACTTTAGAAAGTGAATAAACACATTACTTGGAAAAATAGTGTTGTTGCACCAATTGATATTCAGGCATTGCAACCTATTCACTAGATGACAGCAATCCTATTTTATGAGCTATGTCTAGGAATCTAGGCAGTGTTCCACAGCAGAAAGCATGCTGGACCAGGAGTTTGAATGTGTAAGTATTAGTCTCAATCCTTCTAGTAACTGCCTTGGTCAAGTAATGAATTCTCTGGGCATTGTTAACATTATGAAGGGGTTGAGGTAAACGTCTAACTTATGGCTTTCAGGAGTTTGACCTTGATGTGCATAAAAGGTGTCCTACTTGGAGTTCACTGAGCTTCCAGAATTGTAGGTTGCTATTTTTTAAATCAAGTTTGGAGTTTTTTTTGGTTTTAATTTAATTTTATTTATTTATTTTTTTCCCCATTTATTTATTTTATTGCATTTTAGGTTTTGGGGTACATGTGGTGTGTAGTGCTCCCCTCCCTGTGTCCATGTGTTCTCATTGTTCAACACCCGCCTATGAGTGAGAACATGCGGTGTTTGATCTTCTGCTCTTCTGTCAGTTTGCTGAGAATGATGGTTTCCAGGTTCATCCATGTCCCTACAAAGGACCCAAACTCATCATTTTTGATGGCTGCATAATATTCCATGGTGTATATGTGCCACATTTTCCCTATCCAGTCTGTCGTCGATGGGCATTTGGGTTGGTTCCAGATCTTTGCTATTGTAAACAGTGCTGCAATGAACATTCGTGTGCACTACAAGATAATTTTATTAGCTATAGTCTTCATGCTGTGCATTAGATCTCTAGACTTGTCCCTCTATGTAGCTCCTACTTTGTAACCTTTGACCTACATCTCCCCAGTTCTTCCCCCTGTGTAACCACTGTTTCATTCTCTATGTACATTAATCTTTTTTCTTTTCTTTTTTTCTTTCTCTTTTTTTTTTTTTTTGAAACAGAGCCTAGCTCTGTTGCCAGGCTGGAGTGCCATCATGCGATCTCAGCTCACTGCAACCTCCGCCGCCCAGGTTCAAGTGATTCTCCTGCATCAGCTTCCCGAGTAGCTGAGATTACAGGCACATGCCGCCACACCCAGTTAATTTTTGTATTTTTAGTAGAGACGGGGTTTCACCATGTTGGCCAGGATGGTCTTGATCTCCTGACCTAATGATCCGCCCACCTCAGCTTCCCAAAGTGTTGGAATTACAGATGTCAGCCACCACACTCAGCCATTATTTTTTCAATTTCAATATACATGATGTAATGCAGTATTGTTCTTTCTGTATCTGGCTTATTTGATTTAGCATAATATGCTCCAGTCCATCTGTGTTATGGAAAGGGGCAGGAGCTCTTTCTTTTTTAAGATTGAATAATATTCACCTGTTAGCAAAGGAAATAATATATATATATATCACAGTTTCTTCTTGCTTTGTCACCTTGGCTGGAGTGCAGTGGTGTGATGATAGCTCACTGCAGCCTCATCCGCCCAGGCTCAATCAGTTCTCCCACCTCAGTTTTCTGAGTAGCTAGGACCACGGGTGTGGGCCATCAGACCCAGCTAAATTTTCAAAAACTTATTATCTGTGGAGACAAGATCTCACTATGTTGCTTGGGCTGGCTGGTCTCTAACCCTTGGGCTCAAGCAATCCTCCTGCCTTGGTCACCCAAAGTGCTGGGATCACAGACAAGAGTGACTGTACCTGGCCTTGTGTTATGTCTTCCTTAGAGAAATGTCTGTTCATTTTTAGTTCATTTTTGCTTCTTCTGGTTTTGTTTGTTTGTTTATTTTTTTTGTTTTGTCTTGTTCAAACCCTGTGTGAAGGACCTTTGCCCATTTTAAAATGGAGTTATTTGGGGTTATTTGCTTTTCTGCTAGTGAGTTGTAAGAGTTCTTCATTAATTTTGGATTTATAGCCTATAAACCTTATTGATTATGTGGTTTGCAAATACTTTTTCCCAGGTTGTAGGTAGCTTTTTTATTTTTATTTTTCTAATTTTTAAATTTTTGGGGGGGGTGGGAGGATGGATTCTTGCTCTGTTGCCCAGGCTGGAGTGCAGTGGTGTGATCTTGGCTCACTGCAAACCCTGTCTCCCAGGTTCATGTGATTCTCCTGCCTTAGCCTCCTGAGTAGCTGGGATTACAGTCACGCACCACCATGCCTGGCTAATTTTTGTTTCTTTCTTTCTTTTTTTTTTTCTTTAATTAGAAACGGGGTTTCACCATGTTGTCCAGGCTGGTCTTTAACTCCTGACCTCAGGTGATCCACCTGCCTCAGCCTCCCAAAGTCCTGGGATTACAGGCATGAGCCACTGTGCCTGGCCTGACTTCTTATTTTGTTGATTGTTTCCTTTGCTAACAGAAGCGTTTTAATTTCATGCAGTCTCATTTATTTATTTTTGCTTTTGTAGCCTGAGCTTTGAGTGCAATATCCAAAACGTTATTGCCAAGGCCAGTGTTGAGGAACCTTTCCCTTTTGTTTTCTTCTGGGAGTTGTGTGGTTTCTGGTCCTACACTTAGGTCTTTAATCCATTTTGAATTGATTTTTGTGTATGGTGTAAGATAAGGGGTAAGATAAGATGCGGTGTAAGATACGATTTGATTCTTTTACCTATGGAACTAGTTTTCCTAGCACTATTTATGGAAAAGGTTATCCTTTTCCCATTGTATGCTTATGGTGCCCTTGTCAAATATTAGTTGACTGTGCTGGACGTGGTGGCTCACGCCTGTAATTCCAGCACTTTGGGAGGCCGAGGCGGGTGGATCACCTGAGGTCGGGAGCTCAAGAACAGCCTGGCCAACATGGTGAAACCCCATCTCTACTAAAAATACAAAAAATAGCAAGGCGTGGTGGTGGGCGCCTGTTATCCCAGCTACTCAGGAAGCTGAGGCAGGAGAATCACTTGAACCCAGGAGGTGAAGGTTGCAGTGAGCCAAGATCATGCTACTGCACTCCAGCCTGGGTGACAGAGTAAGACTGGGTGACAGAGTAAGATTGAGTGACAGAGTAAGACTCAGTCTCAAAAAAAAAAAAAAATTAGTTGATTGCATGTGAATTTAAAGTAAGTGGATGGACCCACTTTTAAAATTTCCTTTCTCTTTCTTCACCCCTAAAGACTACAACATTGAGGGGAAAAAGGGCAGGTGGGAGGCCGAGGTGGATGGATCACTTAAGGTCAGGAGTTCGAGACCAGCCTGGCCACCATGGTGAAACCCTGTCTCAACTAAAAATACAAAAATTAGCCAGGCATGATAGCAGGCACCTGTAATCCCAGCTACTTGGGAGGCTGAGGCAGGAGAATGACTTGGATCTGGGAGGTGGAGGTTGCAGTGAGCAAAGATCACACTACTAGAGAAAGACTCTGTCTCAAAAAAAAAAAAAAAAAAAAAGCAGGTGGGTAAAAAGAAGGCAAAACTTGAGAATAAGGAAATATAATTCATCCACAAACACAACTCAACTTATCCCATATGGTGTGACTTTTCCAGCCTAGTCACACAAATATCATGACAAATAGCAATGCAAGAGGAATAATATCACAGCTAAGACTGTATCGGCTAATTAGTGAATACTATAATTTAAAAAGAGGTGCTAGACGCGATGAAACCTTAAAGAATTAGAATGCTCAAGGATTAGGGTATCCCAGGTAGTTTGTTTTTCTGGTTATAGAGTCTGTAAATAACTCAGTTAATTTCAAAACATATTCCTTCAGTGGGGATAACAGGAGTTACATGGGCACAGTCTATGCCATCAAAGAGCTCACAGTCTGGTTAGAAATCAGACATATTAAGAGAACATGTTGCAAAGAATTCGAAAAAGGCAGACAGCTATGTAGGGGAATTTTAGGAGCAGTGAGGAAGGAGAGGTGAAAGAAGGTAAGGCTTTCTGGCAAGGTGCACCTAAGCTGAATCACAACAGTGGGGACTTTGCCAGACACAGGGAGAGAAGCTTGCCTAGGGCACCAAGGGGAGGAGACAGTCTCAGCTTAGTGCTTGGTGTGAGAAGACACTCCGGAGAGAAAGACCTTGGGGATTGGGGAAGCTGTGGGTGCTTGGAGTACAGAGGGAGCCTGCAGAGAGAGAAACTGGACAGCTTGGCCTGCACCTGCTCTGCTGAAAAAGGCTTGGGGCTTATCCCATGGAGTGGGAGAACCAAGGAGAAGTTGTTAGCATGAGCTCACACCTGTAATCCCAGCACTTTGGGAGGCCGAGGCAGGTGGATCACGAGGTCAGGAGTTGAAGATCATCCTGGCCAAGATGCTGAAACCCCGTCTCTACTAAAAATGCAAAAATTAGTTAGGTGTGGTGGCAGGTGCCTGTAATCCCAGATACATGGGAGGCTGAGGCAGAGAACTGCCTGAACCCGGGAGGCAGAGGTTGCAGTGAGCTGAGATCGTACCACTGCACTCCAGCCTGAGCAACAGAACAATACTCCATCTCAAAAAAAAAAAAAAGTTGTCAGCATGAGAGTTAAATGAAACATGAAAACCCTCTAGTTCCCTTAATGAAGCCAAACTTCCAGGAATGGCAAGGGATGGAGAACATTTACACTATGGATGCACTGATCAAGACTTGTACCCCTATGTGTAACCAACAAGGGGATCCCCAGCTTTGTGCAGTATCATAGCCAATGAGATTTATCCTAGTCACGATTATTGCTAATTGAAACCAAGGAAATCCTGAGGGGAACATGGATTTTGGGAGACAGGAGGTATTGAGCTAGTGGTTTGCTCCTCTAAAGCATCTAGGGTCAGAACACAGTGGAGTCAAAAATTCGAGAAAAGGGAATGAGGGAAGGGAGTGGAGAAGTCAGCTCAGGATTACATTTTGTGTTCAACATTTATGAGGCTGAGTGAGAAAACGTCCACCAAGCACAGGGAAGGCAGCATCAGGAAAGAGCAGAGTGAGCCAGAGGGTGGTGTTGGGAGACCCAAGAGATCTGAGTTTCCTCTGTACCAAAGGCAGAGTCCAGAAGGTGAGGAGGGTGGAGACAGCTGGGCTGCAGGGAGTGGAGTCAATGGAGAGCAGAAGAAATAAAAGAGCAAGAAAAAAACAAGCCCATTCAAAAGTGGGCAAAGGACATGAACAGACATTTTACAAAAGAAGACAAACATGAGGCCAACAAACATATGAAAAAATGCTCATCATCACTGGTCATTAGAGAAATGCAAATCAAAACTACATTGAGATACCATCTCACGCCAGTTCGAATGGTGATCATTAAAAAATCTAGAGACAACAGATGCTGGAGAGAATGTGGAGAAATAGGAACACTTTTACACTGTTGGTGGGAGTGTAAATTAGTTCAACCACTGTGGAAGACAGTGTGGCGATTCCTTAAGGACCTAGAAATAGAACTTCCATTTGACCCAGCAATCCCATTACTGGGTATATATCCAAAGGATTATAAATCATTCTACTATAAGGACACGTGCACACGAATGTTCATTGCAGCACTGTTTACAATAGCAAAGACCTGGAACCAACCCAAATGCCCATCGATGATAGACTGGACAGGGAAAATGTGGCACACATACACCATGGAATATTATGCAGCCATCAAAAACGATGAGTTTATGTCCTTTGTAGGGACATGGATGAACCTGGAAACCATCATTCTCAGCAAACTGACACAAGAACAGAAAATCAAACACTGCATGTTCTCATTCATAGGTGGGTGTTGAACAATGAGAACACATGGACACAGGGAGGGGAGCACTACACACTGGGGTCTGTTGGGGGGAAATAGGGGAGGGACAGCAGGGGGTGGGGAGTTGGGGAGAGATAGCATGGGGAGAAATGCCAGATATAGGTGATGGGGAGGAAGGCAGCAAATCACACTGCCATGTGTGTACCTATGCAACTATCTTTTTTTTTTTTTTTTTTTTTTATAGGGGAGACGGAGTTTCGCTCTTGTTACCCAGGCTGGAGTGCAATGGCGCGATCTCGGCTCACCGCAACCTCCGCCTCCTGGGTTCAAGCAATTCTCCTGTCTCAGCCTCCTGAGTAGCTGGGACTACAGGCACGCGCCACCATGCCCAGCTAATTTTTTGTAGTTTTAGTAGAGACAGGGTTTCACCATGTTGACCAAGATGGTCTCGATCTCTTGACCTCGTGATCCACCCGCCTCGGCCTCCCAAAGTGCTGGGATTACAGGCTTGAGCCACCGCGCCCGGCCCCCTATGCAACTATCTTACATGTTCTTCACATGTACCCCAAAACCTAAAATGCAATTAAAAAAAAAAGAAAAAAAAAGAGCAAAGGCATGCCACCCTCTGGAGAATCAGGGGTTTAAATGGAATGTGTTAGTTTGCTAGGGCTGCCATAATGAAGTACCCATGGGGCAGGAATTAATATTTTCTCAGTTTTGGAGGCCGGAAGGCCGAGATCAAGATGCTGATTTCCCTTGAGGTTGCTCTCCTTGGCTTGCAGACCGCCGCACTCTCCCTGAGTCTCCCTTCTGTGTGTGTCTGTGTTCTCATCTCCAATTCTTTTTCTTTTTCTTTTTTTTTTAAGATGGAGTCTCACTCTGTTGCTCAGGCTTGAGTGCAGTGGTGTGATCTAAGCTCACTGCAACCTCTGTCTCCTGGGTTCAAGTGATTCTGCCTCAGCCTTCCCTCCCAAGTAGCTGGGATTACAGGCACGCACCACCATACCTGGCTAATTTTTCTATTTTTAGTAGAGATGGGGTTTCACCATTGTGGCCAGGCTGGTCTCGAATTCCTGAACTCAGGTGATCCACCCGCCTCAGCCCCCACAAAGTGCTGAGATTACAGTCGTGAGCCACTGTGCCTGGCCCTCATCTCCAGTCCTTATAAGGACATCAGTGATAGTGGATTACAGCCCATGGGAATGACCTCACTGTAACTTAATCACCTCTTTAAGGAGCCTGTCTCCAAACAGAGTCACATTCTGAGGTACTGGAGGTTAGGAATTCTACGTGTAAATTTTAGGAAAATGCAATTCAGCCAATAACAAGGGAGAAGAAAAATTTTATGTTAGCTGGAGGGGCCCATAAGGTTGGGAGGAGTTGCCCCACTTAGAATGAGAAAGACTTGCAGATGCTGCCAGACATCTCAGGCAAGGCACTGGCAGAGGAGCTGAGAGAGAGACTGGCTCACACAGCAAGTCCTCAGGGCAGCAGGGAGGGAATCAGACCAAGGACACATGCAGACGGGAAGAGTGGATGTAGAGAAGACATTAGGGCGTGGAGAGAGGTTTAGGGGACTGGTCAGGGAGGAATATTAGGAGAGGCAGGACACTGACAGTATTTGTCTGAGTTTGTTTGTGCTGCTCCAACAAAATACCAAAGACTGGGTAATTTATTTTATTTTATGTTACTTTAAGTTCTGGGATGCATGTGCTGAACGTGCAGGTTTGTTACATATGTGTACATGTGCCATGGTGGTTTGCTGCATTTATCAACCCGTCATCTAGGTTTTAAGTCCCGCATGCATTAGGTATTTGTCCTAATGCGCAAGACTGGATAATTTTTAAACAATAGAAATGTATTTCTCATTGCTCTAGTTGCTAAGAAGTCCAAGGTCAAAGTGTCAGCAGGTTGTATGTCTGGTGAGGGCTGCTCTCTGCTTCCAATATGGTGCCTGCTGCTGCATCCTCCAGAGGTAACAGATCCTGTGTCCTTGGGTAGCAGAAGAGGCAGAAGGGCAAGAGGTGGTCCCCTCACCTTCAAGTCCTTTAATAAAGGCACCAACTAAATTCATGAGGGCAGAGGTCACATGACTTAATCACCTCCAAAATGCCACACCTCTTATTGTTGTTGCACTGGGGATTCAGTTTCAACATACATTTTGGAGGAGACACCACCATCCAAACCACAGTAGTGTTCATGCCTGATTCCCTCCATTTTCATCTCATAGGAGGCAGGGTTGTTGTTGAAGATGCGGGAGTAGGGGCTGGAGTTGAGAATGAATAAGGTTGAGGAAATTAGGCTTAGAGAAGGAGGTAACCAAACACATCACTAATGGGTTAAAGGGCAGCAGTGAAAGATCAGCCAAGTTTGGAGACCATGATTTATGGTGTGAAGTCACATGGCTAAGCACTATCTGGAAAATAGGGTGGAAATATAGCTGTACGGGCTAGTGGGGTTTATCTGCCATCATTTCTGTACCTGAGGGTGGATCTTGTTTTGCCATAGAAGCTGCCATTCTTGAGGAGGGCTCTGACCCTTCATTTTGCAAAGCCTGTTTTCAGAGCAAGGCACTGATTGAATGGTCTAGTGTCCAGTGTGCTTTAATGTCCTGTCTCCTCTGTGTGACTGTGTCACCCAGTAGCCAGTTGGCCACTGTTCTAGCTCTGATAGTTGGGGGAAACTGTGCTAGATTATGAGCCCCTGAAAAATTGTTATGGATTTCTTATACACATAGAAAAATTATTCACCACTCAGTGACACTTGCGAAAATCTGCCTGAATAAAAGCCACCAAAAAAGAAGGACATTAAATTAGTCCATACTACTGGAGAGAGAAGTTGGAGTGTGAACATTAGCAAGAGAAATCATGTCCTTTTTTGGATACTGCCACCTTTTAGGTAAATGCCCAAGAACTAAAGAATGTAGATCCGTTATAGGAGTTATAATTCCTACTACATTCTCACGTTTACCTATATTGTTTCCTTAAGTAATCTGTAATGCTATGAAGATGGTATTATGATCATTAAAGGAAAAAGATTCTGAGTCTGATAAACTTTCCCATGATCAACAGCTGGTAATTGGTGAGCTAATTGTTCCCGACCCCACGCCTACACTCTTCCCCCACACAAGCACACCTTATTTTATTGGCACTGCTTTATTGCACTTTGAAAATACTGCTTTTTTTTTTTTTTAAACAAATTGAAGGTTTGTGGCAACCCTGAGTTGACCAAGTCTATCAGCACCATCTTTCCAAAAACATATGCTCATTTTGTGTTTTTGTGTCACAGCTTGGTAATTCTCATAATATTTCAAGTGTTTTCATTATTATATATCTGCTACTGTGATTTGTGATCAGTGACCCTTCACGTTACTATTGTAATTGTTTTGGAGCACCATGAACCGTGCCCATGTAAGAAGTGAACTTAATCAATAAATGGTGTATATGTTCTGACTGCTCCGCTGACCCGCAGATCCCCTGTCTCTCTCCTTCTTCTAGGGCTGTCCTATGCCTTGAGTTACAATAATACTGAAATTAGGCCAGTTAATAACCCAATAATGGCCTCTACGTGTTCAAGTGAAGAGTTGCAAGTCTCTCCTTTTAATCAAAAGCAATAAATGATTAAGCTTAGTGAGGAAGCATGTCAAAAGGCAAAATAAGCCAGAGGCTAGGTTTTTTGTGCCAAATAGCCAAGTTGTGGATGCAAAGGAAAACTTCTTGAAGGAAGTTAAAAGTGCTACCCAAGTGAACATACAAATGGTAAGGAAGAGAAACAGCCTTTTTGTTGATATGAATGACCTTTGAGTGGACTGGATAGAAGATCAAACCAGGCACAACATTCCCTTAAGCCAAAGCTTAATCAGAGCAACATTGCAACTCTCTTGAATTCCGTGAAAGCTGAGAGAGGCCAGGAAGCTGAAGAAGAAAAGTCTGAAGCTAGCAAATGTTGGTTCATGAAGTTTTAAAGAAAGAAGCTGTCTCCATAACATAAACACGTAAGGTGAATTCCGAGTGCTGATGGAGAAGCTGCAGTAAGTTATCTGGAAGATCTAGCTAAGACCACTGATGAAGATGATTACACTAAACAACAGATTTTCAATGTAGACAAAATAGCCTTCTATTGGAAGAAGATGCCATTTAGGCCTTTCATAGCTTCAAAGGACAGGCTCACTCTCTTGTTAGGGGCTCAGGCAGCTGGTGACTTGAAGTGGAAGCCAATGCTCATTTACCATTCTGAAAAGCCTAGGGCCCTTGAAAATTATGCTAAATTTGTGTGCTCTTTTAACGGGTGCTCTATAAGTAGAAGAACAGAACCTAGATGAGAGTGTCTCTGTTTACAGCATGGTTTACTGAACACTTTAAGCCCACTGTTGAGACCTGTGGCTCAAAAAAAAAGATTTCTTCCAAAATATTGTTGCTCATTGACAATACACCTAGTCACCCAAGAGCTCTGATAAAGATTTCAAGAAGATGAATGTTGTTTTCATGTCTGCAAACATGACATCAGATTTGGTTTGTCTGTGTCCCCACCCAAATCTCATCTTGAATTGTAGTTCTCATGATTCCCACGTGTTGTGAGAGGGACCTGGTGGGAGATAATTCAATCATGGGGGTGGTTTTCCTCACGCTGTTCTCGTGGTGGTGAATAAGTCTCACAAGATCTGATGATTTTGTAAGGGGTTTCCCCTTTCACTTGCCTATCATCATTCTCTCTTGTCTACCGCCATGTAAGATGTGCATTTCACCTTCCGCCATGACAGAGGCTTCTTCAGCCTGGTGGAATCGTGAGTCCATTAAGTGTCTCTCCTTTATAAATTACCCAATCTCAGGTATGTCTTTATCAGCAGCATGAAAACAGATGAATACAACATTAATTCTGCAGCATATGGATCAAAGAGTCATTTCGACTTGCAAGTCTTCTTAGTTAAAAGTACATTCCATAAGGCTATATCTGCCATAGATAGCGATTCCTCTGATAGACCTGGGCAAAGTCCATTGAAAACCTTCTGGAGGACTATTTGTAATCCAAAGGATAAATGCTTGAAAGGATGGATACCCCATTCTCCATGATGCGCTTATTTCACATTGCATGCCTGTATCAAAACATCTCATGTGCCCCATAAATATATACACCATGTACCTGCAAACATTTTAAAAAGTAATTTAAAAATTAAAAAAAAAAGAAAACCTTCTGGGAAAGAATCACCATTCTAGATGCCATTAAGAACGTTTATGATTAATGGGAAAAAGGTCAAAATATCAACATTAACAGGAGTTTAGAGGTTGATTCCAACCTTCGTGGATGACTTTGAGGGGTTCAAGACTTTAGTGGAGGAAGAAACTGCAGATGGGGTAAAAACTGCAAGAGAAATAGAATGAGGAGTGAAGCCTGTAAATGTGACTGAATTGCTGTAATTTCATGATCAAGCTTGAAGTTAGGAGGAGTTACTTCTTATGGATGAGCCAAGAAAATAGTTTCTTGGGGTGGAATGTACTCTTGGTGAAGATGCTGTGCACACTGTTGAAATGACCACAGGGGATTTAGAATATTACATCAACTTAGTTGATAAAACAGTGGTAAGCTTTGAGCGGATTTTGACTCCACCTTTTTTTTTTTTTTTTTTAGACAGGGTCTCCCCTGTTGCCCAGACTGGAGTGCAGTGGCATAATCATGGCTCACTGCAGCCTCAGCTTCCCAGGCTAAGGTGATCCTCTCACCTCAGCCTCCTGAGTAGCTGGACTTCAGGCATGTACCACCAAGCCTAACTAATTTTTCGTATTTTTAGTAGAGGTGGGGTTTTGCCGTGTTACCTAGGCCGGTCTCGAACACCTGGGCTCAAGTAATCCTCCTGTCTCGGCCCCTCAAAGTGCCGGGATTACAGGTGTGAGCCACCACACCAAGCCTTGACTCCAAGTTTGAAAAAAATTTTACTGTGGGTAAAATGCTGTCAAACAATATTGCATGCAACAGAGAAACTTTTCATGAAAGGAAAAGTCAGTCGATGTGGCAAACTTCGTTGTTGTCTGATTTTAAAAATTGCCACAGCTGGCTGGGGCAGTGATTCATGTCTGCAATGCCAGCAGTTTGGGAGGCCGAGATGAGAGGGTTGCTTGAGGCTAGAAGCTTGAGACCAGCCTGGGTAACACAGCGAGATCCTGTCTCTACAAAAAATTAAAAATGAAAAAAAAATTATTTTTAAGAGAAACATTGCCACAGCCACCCCTACCTTTGGCAACCACCACCCTGATCACAGCAGCCATCCACATTGAGGCAAGACCCTCCCTCAGCAAAAAGATTATGACTTGCTGATGACTCAGATGACCATTAGCATTTTTTTTGCAATAAAATATTAGGTACTTTTTTTTTTGACATAACACCATCACACACTTAACAGACTACAGTATAGTGTAAACATAACTTTCATATGCACTGGAAAACAAAACATTCATGTGACTTACTCTATTGTGATACTCATTTGTTGTAGTGGTCTGGAATCAAACGCACAATATGTCTGAGGCATGCCTGTCTTACCCAGAGAGAAAGTTAGACTGAAATGAAACATACCAGGTGAATTACAGTGTAGGTAGCAGAAAAATATGATGAGTTCTATGTAGCATGTCCACCGTAGTAACCTTCACCACTGGGGGCCAGTCAGATATAATCCATTGCAGGGATGTCTGTCGTGTCCAGGTTTTAGGGAACCTACTTTGAGGATATAAGAATTATGTCTATTCTTCTCTGTTTCTGAGGCCTTATAAGGTCTGATGATCGTGGAGTTAGGTGTAGTATAATGTAAGAATACGAAGCAGTCAGAGAGGCTGGGTGCAGTGGCTCATACCTGTAATCCCAGCACTTTGGGAGGCCAAGGCGGGCAGATCACCCAAGGACAGGAGATGGAGACCAACTGGCCAACATGGCAAAACCCCGTCTCCACTAAAAATACAAAAATTAGCCAGCCATGGTGGCAGGCACCTGTAATCCCAACCATTCGGGAGGCTGAGGCAGGAGAATCACTTGAACCTGGGAAGTGGAGATTGCAGTGAGCTGAGATCGCGCTACTGTACTCCAGCCTGGGTGACAGAGTAAGACTCTGTCTCAAAAAAAAAAAAAAAAAGCAGTTACAAAATTGAGCACGTCTGTCTTTTCAGTTCTAGAGACCTAACTCCTCTTGAATAGGAAAGGATACATATGCTAATTATGCCCAAGGATTGTAATCCTGATTTTAACCCAGCCAAAAGTTAAATGGTGTTTGTTTTCCTTTGGTATCACCAGCACACTGAAACTCCTTGCGGCTTTGCCATAGACCCACTGGGAGGGTTAAAAGAAAGTGTTCTTTCTCTTCATCCCTGTGCCTCTTATACTACCTCCTTTTCTCAGAATAACAACCTATCCCACAGAGGTCAGTCGGAAAGAGGAGGTATGCGCTCTTCTAAATGGCTGGGTCTTTGAATGTAGTCAGGACATTTCAAATCATAGTTTGCATAAAAGATTCCCCTTCCCACAGCCAAAATGGCTGTTCTCTGCTTCTCATTATGACATATAATCTTTAAAAGAAAAACAAAACTTGAAACTTATACCCGCCATCTCTTTCAAGTTGTCCCTGGTTCCTCGCTTCTTTTCAGGATTGAAATTGCCTTCCCTCCCAGTCACTTCAGGGAGCTGGATGTGCTTTGCTCTCTCTTCCTAATGTGGGACGCTGATCAGGCTTGATGAATTTCTTCCAAGTCTCCCACTGACTTACTATGCCCCTCACCCCTATCCATTGGCACTGGCTGGGAAAAAATTACATGCAGCTGGCATAGTGGTACACGCCTGCAGTCCAGCTGCTCAGAAGGCTATGGCAAGGAGTTGAGGGCTGTAGTACCCCTTGATCATGCCTGTGGGTAGCCACTGCCCTCCAGCCTGGGACAGCATAGCGAGACCCCATCCATAAATAAATAAGCAAACAAATAGAAATCACACTCAGTGGATAAATGGAATGCGGTATATACATACAATAAAATAGTATTCCACTTTGACAAAGAAGGAAATTCTGCCATATGCAACAACATGGATGAGACTGGAGGACCATATGCTGGGCGGAATAAGCCAGTCACTGGAGAATAAACACTGCATGATTCTGCTTCTGTGAGGTATCTAAAATAGTCAAACTCACAGAAACAGAGTGGAACGGTGGGTGCCAGGGTCTGGGGGGAGAAGGAGATGGGAATTACTGTTCAGTGGATCTAGAGTCATGCAAGGTGAGTAAGTTCTCGAGATCTGCTGTACAACATTGCACCACCATTAACAAAACTGTATTGTGCACTTAAATATTTGTTAAGAGGGTAGATTTCATGTTAAGTGTTCTTACTATAGTAAAGAAAAAAAAGAAAGAAATCACACTCAGATAGCTTCCAGTTAAGTAGATGCAGACGCAATTTTCAGTGAGTGTAGAGAGAAGAGGGCCCAACTAGACTGTGGTCAGAAGATGGGGACTGGCCACTGCAGGTGTCCCTGGGGAAGAGACTTTGTAGTTTGAGCACACGTTTTCTCAACTGGAGTTATCTGCTCTGACTCATAGGGTCCTTCGAGGATCTAATTAGATGCCTGTTTGTGAGTTTTGAAATACAAAGTGATGATAATTTAAGTAAACACATATTCACAAAGGCCTCCTAAAAGATCTTCCTGACTTTATGTGATTCACTAACCCAGGCCTGTCCTCTCTGCTTTGGGTCTTCTTAAGTAGCTGCTGTGGAGTGAGGGGTTTTAAGAATTGTAAGTGGGGGAGTTTATAGAGTGCTTACTTCTTAAATAGGAGGAATTCCATTCAACTGCATTTTCTGTTTTGTTTTGTACTTCTACTGAAGGACAGATTAACAGAGGAGCTGGGGAAGGAAAGGAAAGGAAGGAGTCTGTAAGCCTCACCATCAGGTGCCTATACAGTGTCTGGGGAGACTAGATCTACTCATATAAAAGGAACTGCCCAGCAATACAAGGCTTATTACCTGATTGTTTCACAAATAGATGATATGAGTCATGGTTAAATGGCTTGCCTGGGTGATACAGCAGAGATAATTATTCTGCAAGATGCACTTGAATGTGCTCCATGGGAGATGGGTGGCTAAAACTGTTAACCACATCTGGGATGAACAGTCTGGAAAGCATGGACCAGAATGTGAAAGAGATCAACTCAACACCCATAGAGCCTTAAAACCCCATTTCTAACTTTCAGAGAAAATCTGCTGCTGTTGGCTGTGAGGTCTCAACTGCATTAGTGGGATTTCCCCAACCTAACACTCAAAAAGACCCTTAGCTATCACCTTTCCAGGACCAGAAAAGAGACCTTATGAACTCAGTGATGGGACCAAAATAGTCATTCTCTACTGCAATGGTTTCCTCTGGGGATAAAAAGGATTGGGATAGGAGTGGAGAACATATACTTTATCTGTAGGGCATCATTTCATAGGAGAGAGAGAAAAGGGAAAAAGAAAACAAATTCAGCTGGATGTGGTGGCTCATGTCTGTAATCCCAGCACTTTGGGAGGCCAGGAGTTCAAGACTGACCTGGGCCACATAGTGAGACCCAAGGTTGGTTTAATCCACAGATGCAAAACCCGTGGATACAGAAGGCCAACTGTATTTTTTTTTCCATCCTAAAAGTTGGTATTGAATATTTTAGAGTAGTTTCTTTTTTTTTTTTTTTTTTTTTTT
>NW_022436969.1:14306804-14329207 GCF_009761245.1 Sapajus apella | reverse complement strand
AGCCTGGGTAACAAGAGCGATCTCGGCTCACCGCAACCTCCGCCTCCTGGGTTCAGGCAATTCTCCTGCCTCAGCCTCCTGAGTAGCTGGGATTACAGGCACGTGCCACCATGCCCAGCTAATGTTTTGTATTTTTAGCAGAGACGGGGTTTCACCATGTTGACCAGGATGGTCTCGATCTCTTGACCTCGTGATCCACCCTCCTCGGCCTCCCAAAGTGCTGGGATTACAGGCTTGAGCCACCTCGCCCGGCCCCCAGAGTAGTTTCAAAACAACATCAAGATGCTTCTTTCTTCTTCATTTCATTTCTTTACCAACTTTCAGCCTTTTTATTTCTACTTCTTACTTCTACTGGTGTTTGCCATTTATTGTTGATTAATTTCAACTTCCTCAAGGCATGTGCAACAAATGTGAAATTTACTTTTGGAAGAAAGAACTTATCTCATACACCAAGTGAGTGTCTAATGGAAGAAAACAAAACATCTCCATTAGAGCTTATTTCTTAAAATCAAAGTGAGTTTTTAGTTCTCTGGAAAAGAAAGTATGGAGGACAAGGAAATATGAGTTGTCATCTTCTGCTCCCAAGCCTCCCTGTCTCATGATCTCATTCTAGGCCCAAGTGGTCATCTCCACACCCTGGGCCTAGGAAAGGTCATCTCCTGGACACAGGAGTTGCAAGTATCCTGGAGCCAGTAGGGAATTTCCATGCAAGGAACATGATGGTAAAAGCTCGGGAAACAGAAGGGCCACAGCTCCGCCCCAGATATTTTGCCAGGGCTCTTGCCAGGCCATGCTGAATGAAGAAAGATGTCCCTTGTTTTACTTTCGAGAAGACATCTGAGTTAGCCCAGCATATGTGGTTGCGTGTTGCCTGAATAATGGCTTAGAACAGTGCTGTCATCTCCTCTTTTGAGAATCACTGTCTTACTGAGCTACTTTTATTATGGCAGTCTATTTTTTTTTCCTTGAGAGTGAGTCTGACTCTGTTGCCCAGACTGGAGTGCAGTGGCGTGATCTAGGCTCACTGCAACCTCTGCCTCCCTGGTTCAAACAATTCTCTGCCTCAGCCTCCCGAGTAGCTGGCATTACAGGCATCTGCCAACACACCCGGCTAATTTTTCTGTATTTTTAGTAGAAAGGAGGTTTCACCATCTTGGCCAGGCTAGTCTTGAACTCCTGACCTCGTGATCCACCCGCCTTGGCCTCCCAAAGTGCTGGGATTACAAGCATGAGCCACCGCACCCAGCCATGGCAGTCTATTATATAGCTCAGGACATCAGACGTAATTGAGAACCATCAGCTCAAAGTTTTTAGGTAAATCAGAATAGCTGGAGTTTCTGTGATAGCTCTCAAGAGCTATGGAACCCAGCCAGCAAAGTGAAGAGCTAGGTACCCTGGTCCTAACCTCCCAGGATCCATTCTGAGATTTGCCAATCTCGCAGTCCTACCCTTCGGCAAGATAATTCAGAGGTTCCCATAAACCTCAGTGCTTACCTACAACCACATCCTCACCTAGGAAGTATCTGCTCCATATACCTTCTTGGAGCTGGAACAGGTCATCCAGAGAGCATACCTGTCCCAGTAGACCAAGATGTCCAGCCCTCTTAAATAATCCAGACTTTGTTTTATCCTCCTCTGTCCTAGCCAGGGCAAGTATGGCTCTCACAGTGGGCACACCAGTAGACGAGGTAGAGGTTTCTGATCCTAGATAATAACCAATAATTATTAAGTCCTTACTATAAATCTAACACAGCCCTAAGCAATTCAAATACACTAACGCTTTTAACCTTCACAACAACCCTCCAAATAGGTACCATTAGCCCCACTTTACAAATGGGAGAAAGTAGAGAAAGTGACTTGTCCAGGCAGTAGCTGGTGAGGGCCCTGGCCCACTCAGGCCTCGTGTCTCCATAAGCTGTCCTTTCTGGGGATAAGAAAAGGAGAGGTGTTCTTGCACAACTGATTTATTAAAGAGGAAAAGGATAACCATCCTGAGAGATTTTAAAGGCAGAACAGAAAAATAGTTACAAACTTAGGCCTAAAAAATTGCTACCAGATAGCTGTCAAGGGACACCCCTTGAGAACACGAGGAAGGCAAATAATATCTGCCTGTGAGCTGTTTGGTATGGCTGGTGACATATTGGAGGAAGTATAAATGCACTGGGTGATGTATGGGAATGCTGAAAAAATTTGAGTAACGTGTAGGTAGAATGTGTATCAGAAACCATTACCAGGCCAAGCACAGGTAGCTCACGCCTGTAATCCCAGTACTTTGTGAGGCCAAGGCGGGCAGATCACTTGAGTCTGGGAGTTTGAGACCAGCCTGACCAACATGGAGAAACCCCACAAAATTAGCCAGGGGTGGTGGCTTGTGCCTGTCACAACTACTCGGGAGGCTTAAGCGGGAGAATTGCGTGAACCTGGGAGGCAGAGGTTGTGGTGAGCCAGGATCGCGCCACTGCACTCTAGCCTGGGCAACGAGCAAAACTGTCTAAAAAAAAAGAAAGAAAGAAACTGTTATCTAGCCTAGCAGTTTTAAACAAATAATGGAGCAAATTGCTAGAAAACCCTGGGCCAGAATGGAGTTTCTTATTCTTCGGTTTTGTCGCTCAGACCTTGTGCGGAATGAGGTTGAGAAAGGGAGACTTCATTCCACTCGGGTCTCTGGTTCTGTAAATTCAGAACAACCGGATTGCTTAATCCTGTGCTCTATCTTCCCCTTGAAGATTTCCAGCGAGGCAAGTGCTCTTCTGAGAAGTTCTCCTGCTCTAGTTTTTGATCCCTTTCTTCCTGACCGTGAGGGCACGTTGAGAACAGCCTGGTGGGTAGCAGGGAGGCTGCGCCCAGTCCCCAAGGGTGCAGGCGAGCCCAGGGACACTGGGCACCGCTCAGCAGAGAGGGGCTCCACTCGTCTGAGCACGCCCACAACTGAAAGGTGCCTTGGACTGCTTGGGAGACAAGAAGTAGCTTGCTTGCAGAGACAGAGATTTCAGCACAGTGCCCAGGAAATTCACCCTATATTAACAAGAAGATTGGGCTGCAGAGTGTAAAAGCTAGGATGGCCCTGGCGTTTTCTAGGCAACAGGCTGAACATGTTCACTGCCTAGAAAATATTTCAGTCGGCCACAGCTCTTTCCTGACAGTGCCAGTGACTGAGCTCCGGAAAAATAAGGAAGGATATGGATGGGATATGGTGAGTGCCAAGAGATTCCCCTTCCAATTTAGTATTGCTTTCCTTGTGTTTGGGTTTGTATTAGAAAAACAAGCCAGCTGACCATGACTGCTGACTCCATCAATCCAGAACTATACTGGTAAACCCTTGAAATTCACCCTTTGCGGTAAAGGAAGTTTTAAAAAAACAACAAGAACAAAAAAAAACAACTGTTTGCCTCTTCTCTTGGTAACATCCAATCTGTGCTGGAAAACTCCATTACTCCCAAGAAATATGCAAGATGGGCATGTGTTTTTCCAAGCTGATTTTATTACTTTAACCCAGGAGCCTCCATGACATAGATCACAGGGTCATGGCACTGATTGGGCTGTCTGGGTGGGCGTGAGTGTTCAGTGTGTGTGTGTGCCATTTTCCCTAATTATTACAGCATAACTTCCTCTTTGCTTTACCAGACTAAATCTCGACAATGAAGCATGATGTGTAAACTTCTTGTATATTTGCTCTTTTCAGTTCTAGGAAAAATCCGAACTGCAGTGGGCAGTGCCCAACTTCTCATGGCCCAGAAATTCTACCAGTTCAGAGAACTGTGTGAAGAAAACCTGGTAGGTAACACTCTCCTTCTACAATTTCCCTGCTAGCGCCATGAGAAGAACATGTCACCAGGACTAGCCCAACTAAAGTAAAACTGATTTTGAACCAAGTCAACGTCCACTGGAGTCTCTCACTTGGAACAGAGAATTTTCGGATGAATCTTATTTTCTGTTTGTCTTAAAATATTTATTTTTCACTTAAATAATCTTAGAAGAAAAAATTCAATCAAGTTAAAACTATTTCCTGCTTTTTTTGTAACGGAAAATTTTCCATTTTCCTGGCTTTCCTATGGCATCTCTGATTTTATTGTTCTTACCAAAATATGAAGGAGCCTTATATTTCAAAAATAATATTGCTCAAAAAAATCATTATGGATAGTGATTTTCTTTCTAAAATGGCAGTCAATGACCATATCCTAATCTGAGTTCTCTGTTTTAATTCAAGAGCCAGAAGTCAAGGGCATCACAAAATATAGATTTGATCTCCTTGAGACAAGTGAAGAATTCATCCTTCTTGGACATGCAAAAACAAAGCAAAACAGGCTGGGCGCAGTGGCTCACGCCTGTAATCCCAGCACTTTGGGAGGCCAAAGCAGGCGGATCACCTGAGGTCAGGAGTTTGAGACCACCCTGGCCTATATGGTGAAACCCCATCTCTACTAAAAATACAAAAACTAGCCGAGCGTGGTGCTGGGTGCCTTTAATCCCAGCTACTCGGGACGCTGAGGCAAGAGAATTGCTTGAACCTGGGATGCGGAGGTTGCAGTGAGCCGAGATCACGCCATTGCACTCTAGCCTGGGAGACTGAGTAAGACTCTGTCTCAAAAAAAAAAAAAAAAAAAAAATCTACAAGTATAGCTTTTATTGCTTAATTTTTGGTCAAGCTAGATCTAAAACAAAGGAAATGAAAAGCAACTTGTTTACACTGTGGCAAGTGAAAACAATTATTTGCAATCTAAATGACTTAAAATATGACCTTAGAGGTTTTTCGTTTTTCTTTTATCCCAACAATTGACAGGCATGACTTTGGAGTTTTAACCACTTCTTGTTAACAAGGAGAAATATAGACTGAAAGAAATTTTTGTAGACAGGGATCAAGAGAAAATATAAAGAATGGAAAAGCTGGTAGTCTCCTTTCCTCTTTTCTTTTTGTAATCTCTCTTTAGGGCTATTCCTGAACCCTGCCCAATACACACACATTTAAAATTAATTTTCCCCTCTCTCAGAAAAAATAAACTCACCCTTCTTCCAGTTTTCCAGAAATTTATTGTGGTATGTGAGATCATTTGTATTAGTAAATTTATTCATAAGTTAATTCAGACCAGGCGCTATGGCTCACACCTGTAATCCCAGCACTTTGGGAGGCCGAGTCGGGTGGATCACCAGAGGTCAGGAGTTCAAGATCAGCCTGGCCAACATGATGAAACCCCATCTCTACTAAAAACACAAAAAATTAGGTGGACATGGTGGTAGGCGCCTGTAATACCAGCTACTCAGGAGGCTGAGGCAGGAGAATCACTTAAACCCGGGAGGCAGAGGCTGCAGTGAGCCAAGATTGCACCACTACACTCCAGCCTGGGCCACAAGAGTGAAACTTCATCTCAAAAAAAAAAAAAATTCAATCCAACAAATATTCTTTATTTTTTATTTTTTAATTCTTTTTTGAGACAGAATCTTGCTCTGTCACCAGACTGGAGTGCAGTGGCGCAATCTCTGCTCATTGCAACCTCTGACTCCCTGGTTCAGGTGATTCTCCTGCCTCAGCCTCCCAAGTAGCTGGGATTACAGGCACATGCCACCATGCCCAGCTAATTTTTTGTATTTTTAGTAGAGACAAGATTTCACCATGTTGGCCAGGATGGTCTCAATCTCCTGACCTCATGATCCGCCCGCCTCAGCCTCCCAAAGTGCTGAGATTACAGGCGTGAGCCACTGTGCCCGGCCCAATCCAACAAAAATACTCTATCAAGCTTCAGCTATGGGCCAGGTACAGAACTACTAATTTGCAAACTTGCTAATGTGTAACAGATCTTAATTAACATGATTATCTGTGCTCTAAATATAAGAAAGCTTATGTAAAGCCATATTGCTCAAATATGTACACGAGGAGTAGGTACATGAGGAAGTCAACGTGTACATGATACAGGGACAAACACCTTGTTAAAAGACATATATGATGAGCACGTTGTGAAGAAGAATGCAAACACTGTACAAATTTTAAAGATGAAATTGTAGATAAAAGTTTTGGCCAGATGCAGTGGCTCACACCTGCAATCCCAGCACTTTGGGAAGCTGAGGCGGGCA
Organism: Sapajus apella; assembly: GCF_009761245.1. Taxonomy (NCBI): domain Eukaryota; kingdom Metazoa; phylum Chordata; class Mammalia; order Primates; family Cebidae; genus Sapajus; species Sapajus apella. The sequence continues at coordinate 14,323,141 of NW_022436969.1, read as the reverse complement.
GATCACTTGAGGTCAGGAGTTTGAGACCAGCCTGGCCATCTTGGTAAAATCCCACCTCTACTAAAAATACAAAAATTTAGCTGGGCATGGTGGGTGGCCGCCTATAATCCCACCTATACAGGAGGCTGAGGCAGGAGAATCACTTGAACCTGGGAGGCGGAGGTTACAGTGAGCCAAGATAGCGCCATTGCACTCCAGCCTGGGCAACAAGACTGAAACTCTCTCTCAAAAAAAAAAAAAAAAAAAAAAAAAAAACAGTTTTGAAAATTTTGCAGATTTTTTTTTTTTTTTTTTGAGACGGAGTTTCACTCTTGTTGCCCAGGCTGGCAGGCCGTGCTCGTGATCCCAGCTCACTGCAATCACCACCTCCCAGATTCAAGTGATTCTCCTGTCTCAGCCTCCCGAGTAGCTGGGATTACAGGCGCCTGCCCCCCCACCAGGCTGATTTTTTGTGTTTTAGAAAAAGAAAGGAAAAAAGAAAAGAAAACACTACAGTGTACCTACATTTTCTGATTCCACTGCCCTATCATTTCATACACTGAGGTACTGAAACAATTTAACCAATAGGCCCAGTGACCTCAAGACTTCATTGAATTTCAAAATATGTCTATTTTAGTTTTAGTTACCAATAAAATAAGGCCAAATATATTGTGAGATCATCAAACTATATTTGAGAACCACTTTGTCAAAGCTCGTATCTCTCTATTCTGGAAATCTAAATACTGAGAAACACTTTTTTTTTTCGTTTACCAAATCAGAATACTACAGAGAAACACTTTCATTAATTCAGACATTGTTAGAATAGATTTTAATACTGAATCAAACACAAACCTTAAAATTTATTTCTTCTAATGAACATTAGAACTATTGGGAACTTTGGGAACTATAAATTTATAAATACATCTATTTATTTATTTATTTTTGAGATGGAGTATTGCTCTTGTCGCCCAGGCTGGAGTGCAATGGCGCGATCTTGGCTCACCGCAACCTCTGCCTCGCAGGGTCAAGCGATTCTCCTGCCTCAGCCTTCCAAGCAGCTGGGATTACAGGTGTGGGCCACCATGCCCAGCTTATTTTTGTATTTTTAGTAGAGACGGGGTTTCACCATGTTGGCCAGGCTGGTCTCAAACTCCTGACCTCAGGTGATCCACCCACCTTAGCCTCTCAAAGTGCTGGGATTACAGGCGGAAGCCACTGCGCCCAGACTTTATTTTTATTTTGAGCTAGGCCAATAATACTGGTGCTTAAAAGGACTTAAAACGTCTTTATGATTTTGATGGTCACCAACCTTGCACTTTCCAAAATTTTGACATCATTTTTATTAGGGGTTAGTTTTAAACTATATATTGGCCTCATGGTATTATAGGACATGTAGTTTCACAGTCTATCCAATTGCCTGAAATACCAAGAGGTCACCAAACCAGATACCAGCTAGGATCTCTTGACATATGGAGGCTGCCACCCATCTAACCGTCAATGCCTTTAGCTACTGCTGCAGGTAGTGATGAACAAAGGCTATGACATTTTCAGACACCTAGCTGGGTTTTTTCTGGTTTAGAGCTTATAAATTCAGGTTCATGCATTCTGTTATCAGGGATATGTGGATGGGGCAAAGAAAGTCAATGCTGAAACACTAAAGAATGTTTACTAATTATTACTTAGCAAATGGGCCATTTCAGACATATAGATATATGTATGTAGAGATAATGTGTTCTCACGTTTGCTGTATTACGTTATAGTCAATTTAAAATGAATAAATTTCCAAATGATTTTGTCAAAGCAGTCATATGATAAAATTACTTCCTATGGTAAAATTACTTTCTATATTAGTAAACATCTTAATTATTAAACACATAGTGCTTTGAAAATCCAATATTTTATTACTAATCATTTGTTTACCCTAGTGTTCTACTTAACATGAATATTTAAACTAATCTTATTTTCGATTCCTTATCTGTTTTCTGGATAAATAGTATGGCATGTAGTCGAATACCAACTCTAATAATAACATACTCCATATTTTTTTCAGAGATGGTATTTTCATTTAAATATGGTGTTTTAAAATGCATCCTGTAGTAGATCGTGCATTCTGGGATTTTTCGTGTATTTAGACCCTTCCCCCATACCATATTGAATTGATAGATGTGGTATCACAGCAGAAGAGTTTTACAACCTTGACATTTGAGAATCACTGACTCCAACAGATGAGTGTATAAAATTACCATTTGTAACCTCCCTTAACTCCTGTCTGAAAACCAAAAGGAACTCATCCTCCTTATGTTGTTTAAAATATTTGAAAATGCCTCTTTCGCCCTGTGCTTGTCAAGAATTGCCTCTAAAGCATGAATGTTTTTCTTTCTCTTGTGCAGAATCCTAATGCTCATCCAAGACCCACCTCCCAGGATTTGGCAGGGTTTTGGGACATGCTGCAGTTGTCCATAGAAAATATTAGTATGAAATTTGATGAACTTCATCAGTTAAAGGCCAATAATTGGAAACAGATGGATCCTCTTGACAAGAAGGTAGAACAATGTAGATTTTGTATGGTTCATTTAAAAACCTGCACAAACACTGGACAGTCTAAATAGGCTTCTGCATTCAGTCCTGCTGTTTACAATGTGAAATGGAGCTGATATCATATTAATTTCATTGTAATGACAATGTTTACATAGTAATCATTTGGGATATTATCTGTAATATGTTTCAGGCATATTTTTAAAGAAAAACCTGTCTTTGTGAATTGGAAAATGGGAATGTGGCGTTTTTTGTTAATTAAACTTTAAGTTAAATCATTTTAGTCACTGGAAGGAACTGCCTCCATTTTGCTTTTTAAACTAAAATAAATGACATCTTCAGTGCATGAATCCATAGAGCAAGAGTTCAACTTCCTTACACCCCTAGGATGTGTTTTCAAGAAAAATAGGATGCCCTGAAAAATAACTGACTTTGATAATCATTTCATAAATATAGTAATAAAGACATTACTGTTGTTCAAGCCTAAAAATATCTACCATAAAGTTTCACAGTAATTACATAAATGTTGGGGTTTTTTTTTTTTTTTTTTTTCAAAAGAGTTTTGCTTTTGGTTGATTTGCCTTGGGGAATATTGCTGACTGGGGTCCGCATGCAACAGTTTAGAAATAAAGACTTAAATTCTTTTACTTTAATTAATTAACTGTAATTTTCACATTTGATTATGGTGTTCCACCAGGCTCACACAGGTATCCAATGTCCAGCTCCCCAGGCTGGCCTGTCAAACATGACTTTTTTAACCCTTTGCTTTCCTATGGCCTCGGGTCAAATAGTTCCAAGAAAGTCAACCTCTCAAAATTAGGAATGGCTGTTCCCATGAAATGCTGGTGACCCTATTCTTTTCAGGTCCCCTCACCTATCAGAGAGCTAACAGCAATCTAATCCATTCTGCTGCCACATACCATGTTTTCAGGGTTCTTGAAGTCAATGGGCTCCCAGGAAAAATCCAGTCCCAAGGGACCATCTGTGACAGGAGGGTGATGGTCTCATCACTGTCCTCCATTTCCACTTCTCTCACCATCAAAATGGGGTCGTAGTGTTAAGTTGGAAAGTGTTGTTGATGTACTTGTGGCCTCTCACTTGGGAAGCCAAATATTTGCACCCAATCTAGTTTTCTTTAATCTGTGTTTAAAACTATATGCTAGATAAGCTTTAAATCAGTGTTATTTTCAGAAAACACTACAAATGTACACACACTGGTAATTTACTTTCCAGAGCTGATCCACCTACTTTCTCATTCATTGATTTAAAAAAAAAAAAAATTAACAATCGGCCAGGCGCAGTGGCTTACGCCTGTAATCCCAGCACTATGGGAGGCCGAGGTGGGCCTCGAGGTCAGGAGATTGAGACCATCCTGGCTAACACAGTGAAACCCCATCTTTACTAAAAATACAAAGAAAAAAAAAAAATTAGCTGGGCGTGGTGGCATGCGTCTGTAGTCCCAGCTACTAGAGAGACTGAGGCAGGAGAATCACTTGAACCTGGGAGTCAGAGGTTGCAGTGAGCCGAGATCATGCCACTGCACTCCAGCCTGGGTGACAGAGTGAGACTTCGTCTCAAAAAATAAAAATAAATAATAATAATCATTGTTGGCCGGGCGAAGTGGCTCATGCCTGTAATCCCAGCACTTTGGGAGGCCGAGGCGGGTGAATCATTTGATTCCAGGAGTTTAAGACCAACCTGGGCAACATGGTGAAACTCAGTCTCTACAAAAATTAGCTGGGCATGGTGGTGCACACTTGTAGTGCCAGTTACTTGGGAGGCTGAGGTGGGAGGATTGCTGAACTTGGAGAGTTTGATTCTGCAGTGAGCTGTGATTGCACCACTGCACTCCAGCCTGGGTAACAGAGCAAGACCTTGTCTCAGTAATAATCATAATCATAATCATTGTTTAAAAAACCAAAATGTATAAGGAAAGGAAAATGACTAAAAAATATCCAGTATGCAAATGTCTAAAAACATCCACTGAGTTATTCTACAATGAAGATTTAAAATGTCCAAAAGAAGTGATGCAAAGAATTGATATTTACATAGTAAATCATTAGTTAGCTTCATTTTTAAGTTTTTTAATGGACTTTGTCTATGATCAGAGCTTTTCCTCACCCCATGAACCTGAGGGGAAAAATGAACGATCACAATCAGAGTTGGTAGAGTATAGTTTGCACTCCAGGCTCTCCTTTTTTCTCTTTTAAGCCACACAGACTCCACCTGAGGCAGCCGGTGGGGCAACTCCAGGGTGAAAAGTTGAACCAGGCACTTGCCCTGGCAAGCAGGGAGGAATTGCTGTGCTGAGCATTGGTGTTAAGACACAGAGTGCCCGTTCGAGAATCACTGAATCTGTATTTTAAGATAATGTTCTCACTTCGTTTTATGAGAATGGAGGGTATTTTATTTAAAATGAAAACGTCAGATTTATGTGCACCCTTTCACAGTCTACAACTTCAGCCTTCTTTCCCTAAAAATCCTTTCTGGTCTAGATGTCATTCTTTCCTGCTGCATTTTTTTTTTTAATGCCAAAGAGGTGACTGTCTTTTGTTTTTGCAGTGGCATTGAAAATAGTCGCCCGTTTCATAGCGACTGATGATAAGAGGAGTGACCTCTTTCATCCTGTGTTAACTTTTCATGGCACAGTTTCTGCCCCTGTGATTGGAATTGCTTCCTGGGCTACCACAGTCATCCCGAGGCTCCTAGTCAGAGTCACCTTGGAACTGACTCTCCTCTCTAGTGTAGGAAATATCAATGGCCTCCCTCTCCTGTGACCTTATATGTTGTATATTGCTTGTGTGTTCCTGTGTGGTGTGCAAAAGGGTCTAACCTGGTGTAGCACCAGCAAAGCTGAAGAACACAATCTAATACCTCTTCTTCCTCCTTTGGTTAGTTAGGTTTGGTGGGAAGCGGGGGTGGGTGGGCCGGGGAGAGGGCAGAGATGTTTTTAAGCTCTGAACCAGGCTTGCACCCGGTGACTTGCGTCCTTAGAGCGGAAGCAGAGTTCTAAGATGCTGCTGCAGTCGCTGCTTCCTGGCCCATCTCTGGCACCAGGAGGAGTCTGGAGTCTCCAGAGAGAACCACACTCAATGTGCTGGGTGCCGCAGGCTTTCTGCAAGGGGCCTTTAAAATACCCACTTCCTTCTCTTGGAGAGATCTAGTTCTGCAACCCAGCCTACCCTGGGCCTTAAGCTTACTGGGAATTTTTTTTTTTTTTTCTGCATCTTTTGACTACGCAAGCCAGAATAATGAAGAAAAAAAATAGATATGCAGTGTGCAGATCAGAACTAACCACCCCTAGGTAAAAAATGTGTGTTCTAACTACTGACCTATCCCAGTTTTTCCCAAGCTTGTCCTGAGAAGCTGTGTAATGTCCTGAACCTTCTGCTTTGATCAGGAGAGAAGGGCCCCTCCTCCAGTGCCAAAGAAGCCGGCGAAGGGCCCCGCGCCGCTGATCCGGGAGCGCTCGCTGGAGAGCTCGCAGCGTCAGGAGGCCCGCAAGCGCCTGATGGCCGCCAAGCGCGCCGCGTCGGTCCGCCAGAACTCGGCCACCGAGAGCGCCGAGAGCATCGAGATCTACATCCCCGAGGCGCAGACCCGGCTCTGAGCGCCCTGCAGCCCGGCCGCCGCCGCCAAGTATCTGTCCCCTCCTCCCCCCGCCACCCCTCTGCCGGCTCCCTCTTCCCCTCCGAGCCCGTCTGTTTCCGAGCTCAGTGACTTCCACTGTCGTGGTGTAGTTGTCCATCTCGCAGGAGCCGCTCCCCAGTCCCCCCGAAACCCCCCACTTCCCGGACCCGTTTGCCCATCTTCTTCTTCACCGAGCTTCGCCCCCTGTCCTGATGCCGTCACCCTGCCTCATACTGAGATCCAACCCTTTATTTTCTGGGCAAAGCCAAACCCACCTGTGTAGAAGTGACGCCTTTAGGTCACCCGCCATCCTCAGTTCTCTCGAGCTAGTCTGTTCAGCAATATAAAACCATAGGGTATTTCAGAAATCCAGTATCACAGGTTGATCCTTTAGGACTTACTGTCTTCCACATGAAAGAAACTAGGCCTCCGATTCCCTTTATTTCCCATAAATGGTTATTCTTTTTAAAAAGCAGATGGAGCACTTTATTTCCAACCTCAGAAATCACACCATCTCACTGGAATCCATGAGGGACACAGAGAGAAAGGACCAAGCCTGGCCTGGGGGTGGGGGACCTGGATGTGTAGCAAGGATGGGAGAAGCGAAATTGGCAGGTGCTGGGGTCACCTGCACACTCACAGCTGCACAAACTGCCTCACTGTTACTTCATCAATCACAGCTTCAAATGTTTCAATCAGCAGAAGATTGTAAATTCGATCTTTCAGGGAAATTAATCTATTCTGAAAGGCAATAACATGAAGCAAGGCAAAGGAGGCACTGATGGTTTAGGATACAACATAAGGGATTTTTTTTTTTTGTCCTATTATTAAGAAAATCTAGACCTGAAATGTTTTCTCAACTCTTATTGTACTGTGTATATTTATATTGTTGTCTTGGCGGCTGTTTTTAAAGGGAAAGTGTCGGTTCTATTAATTTGTTAGCGTCCATCCAGGTGGGCCTACCTGATTCCACATATAAAAGTACGTATCTGCTTATAAAGCGCTGGAAATGGCAGCAAAGCTGTTTTCAGAGAAGAGTTTGGGTTTTCCTACCATCCCTTTGAATGCTACACATCCGTCTGTTTTAACCAAGTAGTTCATATTTCAAATCTACTTTCTCCTTTCGCCTCCTCTCACCACTGCAGAGTCCAGTAGTACCTAGCATAGGATTCTGTCCTATGTCAAATGGCTAAAGTAAATTTTTACCCCAATAGACATGCTGCCTCAATCAAAAGAGCTGCCACTGTCATCTTGAGGTTCCAGGTAGTGAGAGAAGAAATTTGACCTTCAAGAGTCAACAGCCACGAAGAGGTGGGAGAAGTCATGATTCATAAACACTGAAAGAAATCAAGGCTTTTGGCAGAGAGTGTTGATTTAGATTTTAGACATGTTGATGGGCAGTATGCATCAGTGTCTAGCTGAAGTTGTCTTTAAATGCCCTTACTCGTTGAAGTTCAAACACTTAGGATGTGGCAATCTTAAGTATCACTGGCATTTTATGTCCAGCTCACATCCTAAAGCATTAGAAATTAAAAATGAAAGACTTTTAGAAACCTACATCAAATATGCGTGCACCAGAGAAGCTGTTTAAAGGAATACACTCTCATAGCCAGGTGCTAATTTAATTTTAATTATGAAATTAAGAGAGGTGATGGGTTCTGGCAACTAATATTTTCACGGATATATTCTAAAACCACTAGAGAATTCGCTACCTCTCAGAGCCATCGATGCTTTGAGCTACCTTTATAAACAGGGCACAAATGTTTACTGCTGTGGTTTACCAGAAAAGGGCTACTCACTTATTTTAAAATCAACCAATCAACTTTTAACTAGGGTGAACAAAGCACTTTGAGTGCTTTGTGAAATTGGAGGATACAGAGATTTTGAGCTTCAAGTATTTGCTAGTTTAAAAAGAATACACCTTTACTTTACCTTGTAGCAGCAATGAAAAGTCACACAAAGCTTGCATCAAGTAGGGCCAACTGCCACTTGGGTAGCCTATGGTCACATTCAATACTGAGAATGACTTGGAACTCACAGATCAACATGAAAGAAGCAGCATTCATCCCAAGACCCATGCTCACAATTACAGCTCTGTGCCCTGAGGTAGAGTTAAGATTTGGATTAAAAAATAGATTTCTAATACGATTCAAGATCATCCTACAATATTTTCTTTGGAAACTGGTTTAGCCCAGGATATTTTAAAGAGAGACAAGAGAAGGTCTATTTATCTTGTCTAAGTGAAAGGTATTTGTATATTCATAAGCTATTTTTGGTAAGAATTTTAAATCTTTTAGCTCAAGGCCTACAGGGCATCATGACCTTTGCCTTCCTTGAAAAGACAATTTAAATTGTACAAACACTTTATAAAAAGCTAATTATTGATGTTAGAACATGACCCCACACAATGCTGCTTGACCCCTGAAACTGACATTCATGAGCATAACCTTTGTTACATTGTTCTTTTTGATGTAATTTGTAGAAATGTTTTTTAGTTCATAATGGAAAATGTATGTACCCTGAAAAATTACTTATTTTGTTTAACTTTGGTATAAAGGTGTTGGGCATTTTCTTGGGGAGGGGGGGATTACAAAAGAAGTTTGTCTCCCACATCAAAAAACGTTCAAAGAAATTAAGTATTTATTATATTTTTTGCAGATGTTTCCATACAATTCACATAACCTTTTTGTAAAGAGAGATGAAGAAATGGATTAAAGATTTTTAATATTTGAAATGGTAAATAGAACTAATTTATTTGTAATATATTTCTGTTATTTATAGATGTTTCCTTAATGTTTTACTGTGCATTACCACTTTAATTTAAGCCTTATCCTTGTGAATTTACCATTTCTTTTTTAAAACATGTCTAGATGCATATTTTAAATAACTGGAATGTAAATCACTAGCATATCTGAATTCCCAAATGTAATTTTTAAAAATTATTTTGGTTTGGAAAAAAAAAAGATTCATTTGAAAGCCTTCAGATGGAGGGGTGGGGAACATTTTTATGGCTTTATGAATTGGAATTTCATAGGCTTATTTACCTAGATTGTGTGTGAACAAACAAAAAATATTGTAAATAGATGAATGTTTCCCATAATGTAAAAAGAAGAAATTAATAAAATAATTAATGCACTGCTTTCAGGTCTGTGTGTTTTTACTACAGAGTCCCACTTCTTCCCAAATATAACTCATTGTCTTTTGAGGGGAATACTTATGCAGTTAAAAAGCATATCATTCTAACTTTCACTGTATGACATGCGTGCTATTCATTGCTGATGAGGAAGGGACAACTTACATCCTGTTTAAAGAGGTTTCAATACCGAAGAACTAAAAAGTTTACTCTGATAATCCCACTCATGAAGTTTCACGTCAGAAGCTGATAATTACTGTCTATTTTATAAAGGAGTGATGAGCCTTTCAAATGTGCAAATTTATGTCAATTTTACCTACTTTGATTTCTCTGCATACATTTCATCTGCTTTGTTTCCTACACAGCTCTCAAATGTAGGGAAAATCAGAAAAATGCCATGTGGCTTTCATTCCATCCTTGCAATAATGAAAACCTGTGCCTCACGGAGGTTTAGTGACTTGCCCAATGTGACACAATTATTAAAAGACAAAGATTTAAGTCCAGTATCCAAGGCTTTATTCAAGTCCTTTAGTGCCATCTCTGTCACTCTTGCCATATTTAATATTGGTAGTTGTTTGCCATTGTCAATTTAATCTGGTTTTCATTTAGGTCATATTTATAAACCTTACTTTATATTAAAAAACACAAATTTGGCCAGGCGCAGTGCCTTATGCCTATAGTCCCAACACTTTGGGAGGCCGAAGTGGGAGAATCACCTGAGGTCAGGAGTTTTAAACCAGGCTGGCCAACATGGTGAAACCCTGTCCCTACTAACAATACAAAAACTAGCCGGGCATGGTGGCATATGCCTGTAATCCCAGCTACACGGGAGGCTGAATGAGGCAGAAGTACTTGAACCCAAGAGGTGGAGGTTGCAATGAGCTGAGATCATACCACTCCACTCCAGCCTGGGCGACAGAGTGAGACGCTGTCTCAAAAAAAAAAAAAATACAAACTGACCCCCAAAAAGGATAAATTTGAATGTTTTATGATGTGGTGTGGACTTGTACTTATTTATTGTCTGAAAATGCCACAACTCTAAAACGTGTTTCCACAGTGCTTCCTCCCAATCCCACCATCTTTTCACCTGCATGCAACAATCTTGGAAATTAGTAAGCATATGAGCCACTTTTTCTGAGTTTTGTACATAAGCAAGACCTATGCCAGTCACCAGAATAACACACTGTACTTTTGAAACTGCTTTGGAAGAAGAATAATCAAGTGACTGAATCTCTGTGAGGTTACAAAGGCCTCATCACTTTGGTTCATGCCCTGACTATTCATGTAGTCTGAACCGTGATTAGACTTTTTGCCTTTTCACAAATTAATTCTTCTGTTTCATTGGGGTTCTTTAAACATTTTAGCTAATCACAAAACAAAATGAGTTAGCTTTTGTATGTAGAAATCAGAATTTCAGTGAAGCTATTTCCAATATTACAGAGTCCAAGCTCCAAATAAAAATGTTATTTAGGTTTTATATAGAAATTAAACAAAATTGTTTGTTCCAAACATGACTTTTCTTTTTATCTCTTTGAAATCCACCCCTTGAGGATATAAACTGATTTTCCTTTAAATAAACGACATCTTAAAAATCCTAGTGTGTGAATGTGTTCATTCTCGAATGCCATTGATACTAAAGGGTGCTGAAATTTACCTCGTGTTTGCTCAATAGGTTGTTGGACTTGCAGCTGCTAAGCCAAGATCAAATCAACTCATTTTGCAAACAAACTAGTGGCCCTGTCTGAAAACCCTTTCTCAGCTCTAACTTAATTACCAGCACAAGTTTACCTACAGTGACTGTAAGTCACTCATCCTCTCCCATAACACATAGAGAGGGGAAATAATGTGTTACCTCCTCATCCTACGCTGTCCTCTGGGCTTACTGCTGGCCCAGGAAGTCATCATCAAAAAATCACAGAAATTCAAAACCCCAGTGTGATTCCTGATTCCTGTGTCTCGGTTTAGACAGTCAAGGGATTATTTCTAGAGGTCTTCTTTGTAAATGAGCACAAGCCTCAACTTAGAGAAAATGGCTGAGAGCAAGCAAACATTTTCATAAATGCCAGTTCAAGCTCTGGCATGCAGCTGACTGAACTGTGGCTATTCATGGGACGAAACACTTTCACTAGTGCTGATTACGATTGCCACGTTCCCTCTTCACACTTCTTGTCTGTCTTCTTGAAGGCTAATTTCATCTGGAAACTTGACAGGTAAATTAGTGTTACTAGCAATCTTCTTTTGAGATCTCAATGAAGAGGTTCTTCAAGTGAAAAACTCTTGCTTTCACTTTGGAAAAGGAGAAGTAGGAGCAAATAGGGTCTGCATTTCCTCTTCTGTTACAGAGGGGAAAATGCATTCTTCCTGTACGAGATTATAAGCAACAATTTCAGATTTCTGTAGTCTTGAATCCAGATGCTTTTACTGCTTCTGAGGACCACTGCTCTACAGATAACTCTTCCAGTGTAGCTACCCTTCAGAGACTTGCATAGTTTTCAGTTGATGAACACTTCCTTCTTTCTCTGAGCAGTTTCAATTATTGAAAGTAAACAGAAACACTAGGGAGCTGGAAGATACAATAGATGGCCCCATAAGGTACTGTCGAAGAAGCATCTCCCCAGGTTTTTTTGTTTTTGTTTTTTTGTTTTTTTTTTAATTGAGACAGAGTTTCACTGTTGTTACCCAGGCTGGAGTGCAATGGCGCGATCTCGGCTCACCGCAACCTCCGCCTCCTGGGTTCAGGCAATTCTCCTGCCTCAGCCTCCTGAGTAGCTGGGATTACAGGCACGCGCCACCATGCCCGGCTAATTTTTTGTAGTTTTAGTAGAGACGGGGTTTCACCATGTTGACCAGGATGGTCTCGATCTCTTGAACTCGTGATACACCCGCCTTGGCCTCCCAAAGTGCTGGGATTACCTCCCCAAGTTTAAATAAAAATATTCTACTAACTGAAAAAGGGAGAGTTCATTTTAGAAGGGGTGTGTGTGTGTGTGTGTGTGTGTGTGTGTGTGTCTTAGGGGATAACCACTTGCTATAGGAAAATGTGTACTGCTGTATGTGACATTAAAAAAAAAAAATACCAGATTTGTCACACCATTTCCTTTCTAGAATAAAATCTAATGTGCTTTATAACCTCAGCAAATATGATGTTTGTCTGTAATTCCCAAGTGAGAGAAGCAGCAAATTTCAAAGGCAGAACCCGAGCAAAAGTGAAAAGGGGATAGTTTAAATAATTTACTCTTAGATTCCTTTCCTGTTTGGTTTAACTTAACATATTTCCTGAGAAGCCCATCTTCCTCATCATGCTCCTTTGCTGACGAGGGGTTGACCTTTTCTCTTCTCTGCAGCCTGGCCACTGGCCGGAGCAATACCTGGGAGGTCTTGGTGATCCTGGCACTTCCAACATTGAGTTTGGCAAACATGAAAACAACTCAAGGGCTCCTGAACTTTTTCTTAACATTAGTCAAGCAAGGTAATGAGCCTGGAATGACTGAAGAGGGATCCTTTCCAAGGAGCTGGTGCCTGTGTGTCTAGTTTTGAGTTAATGCACCAGGGGTACCTTGACCATCAAGTCATTCAAAATGAAATCCAGGAAATCTTACAGAGAGAGTGAAAATGGATCAATAGTTTGGAACACTGGAATGGCGGAGAGGTGTTGGCACAGGAAAATGGGGATTTCCAAACTGAATTCAAATGAGGGTTAAGCACTTCATCAATAGTGGTGTCGTGGGGAATAATTATTTAGATAATTCTGCGTAATTCTGCAGACAAAGAAAGAAAGGAAAACACTCTACCAAGAGGACCTAAGATGTTTTGGCATCAGCGTATTCAAATATCCATCAGTAGCTAAACTCATCATGTTCTCAATGGTAGTTCATTTGAAGATAGGATGAGAAGGCCAATGACTATTCTTCTAGCAAAGACAGCACATTAGAGTTGAGTTAAATATTCAACTGAGAGAATTTGGGTTAAGTATTAAAGAAACACTTACCTAAAAGAAAACACAGGTCTCAACAGCGATGGGAAACTCAACAGACCTCCCGAGAGAGGTCCTTCTGACAGAACTGGGTCACTGGGGTGAGCCTTATTAAGAGGGCAGGTCTTCCACGACTGTCAGTATTTGTCTGTTGGATGGGAGATGCGTAAAAGACAGGCTCCCTACTCCATGACCCCTGTTGGCTTCACCCCAAAGTAGTGATTCCCCAGTAACTCTAGAGTCACAAAGACAGGGGGAAAGACCTCACATATGCCACCAGACACACCCAGGTGTCATTTTGATTATCACATTCTGGCTGGGGGTCAGATAGGAAAGCATTGCCACGGGCTTATAAGATGGTTACAAACATTCCCAGCGTTTATCTTGGAAGCTTGACTCACTCTCTCACCAGCCTCACAGTTTTGCCTACCAGGTTCAGGGCCATTCTGTAAGTGGGTAAGAGCCTAGATTTGAAGCCAGAGTACCTGGTTTGATCCCAACTCTACCCTTTACTAGCTGTGTATTTTTAGCAAGTAATTTCCTCTCTCTGTGCCTCAATTTCCCCATCTGTACAATTAGGACAAAAATAGTACCCATTTCATAGGGTTCTTATAAGAATTAAATGAATTAATCTATGTAAAGCTCTTAAACCAAACCCAGGTACATGGTCAGCACAGAATAAATGTTAAATGTCGTTATTATTATTACTCTTGTTATTACTATACATTTGTGCCCTGGCTGGACTGTGTTACGTGTATTCCTTAGCTCTATCCTTATGATAACCCTATGCTATGAGGTGGTCACTACGAATGAGTTACAGAGCTCTTAGGGAGGCTCCCAAGGTTCCTGGCAAGTGACAGAGCTAATATTTGAATTCAGTGTGACACCAGATCTTTTGTTCATATATGTGTGCTATATGCAAGACAAAGCAATTTATTTGATGTGTTCTTTTTGCTGATAAAAAGTACACATTAAATTTTTTTTTTTTTTTTTTTTTTTTTGAGACGGAGTTTCACTCTTGTTACCCAGGCTAGAGTGCAATGGCGCGATCTCGGCTCACCGCAACCTCCGCCTCCTGGGTTCAGGCAATTCTCCTGCCCCAGCCTCCTGAGTAGCTGGGATTACAGGCACGTGCCACCATGCCAGCTAATGTTTTTGTATTTTTAGTAGAGACGGGGTTTCAGCATGTTGACCAGGATGGTCTCGATCTCTTGACCTCATGATCCACCCGCCGCGGCCTCCCAAAGTGCTGGGGGATTACAGGCTTGAGCCACCGCGCCCGGCCTCACATGAAATTTTAAGACAACAACAGGGTAGACAATGTCAGGAGAGCCACTTTAGACTCTGTTCATTTGCTGTGATACTGAACATCTTTGACCAGTTTATTGTATGTACATCCTGTATGTTTATTGTATGTACATCCTTTCACATTTATCTATGAATATGCAAATGTATATGTAATTTTTTCCCACAAAATGGTAGCATGCTACACACATTCACTTTATGGTTTGCCTTTTTTATTTTGTAATGTACTCTTCCATTGCTGAACACTGTGATCTACATTTTCTCTGTGATGGCTTCATACGTTTCCATTTTATCAGTGAGCCATAATACATTATCTAGTCCATCTATTAATAGACATTTAGGCTGTTTCTGTTGCTTGCTATGATAAGAAAAAAATCCGCAGTGAAAATAGTTTTGCAATGTATCTTCAGTACATGTGGAAGTGCATTTATAGGTTGTATTCATAGACAGACATGCAATTTTGTTTTTAAATATCATCAAATGGCTTTCCGAAAAGGCTGCATTGATTTCCACTTCACCAAACATGGATAAGTTTCAGCACCTACTTTTGCAAACAATGAAACAAAGCATTCAGAAAGTAATTCAGAGAAATGCTTAAAGAAAAGTCTCGCTGTGTTGCAGGGTGTCAGGCTGGAGTGTAATCTTCCAGCTGGCTTTCAATGAGACCTGGTGGGGTGCGTATATAGAAATGTGTAGGAGAGGTGGTTTTGGTGCAATATTTCCTGTAATTCCCAGAATAAAGCCACTAGAACTGAAGGAAGATGTAAGCACAGTCTTTGCCCTATGTGAACACATCTGGGAATTGGGTCTATATGCACACACCTCAGATGCTGGCATAAGAGCCCTCCACTGCACAGGGCAGGTGCTCATGATGGGGGACCAGTCAGGAAGGAGACAGAGCGGAAGCACTGGGGTGATGAGGTTTATACCACAGGACCCCGCTCTTAGGCTTGGCAGTTGTTTTTTTTCTGTTTATTTTTTTTTAATGAAATTTCATTTCTGAAAAGACTTTAAGATGATTTACAGAATTAAAGCATAAAACACACAGCCACAAAACAAAACAAAATCAAGTCCTTTGCAGCAACATGGATGCAGCTGGAAGTCATTATCCTAAGAGAATTAACACAGAAACACAAAAACAAAATGCCACGTTTCGCTTATAAGTGGAAGCTAAATGTTGGGTACATACGGACACAAAGATGGGAACAATAGACACTGGGACTTTGAAAGGAGGAAAAGGGGAATGGGACAAGGGTTGAAAAACTACCTGTCAAGTACTGTGTTCACTACTTGAGTGATGGGATCATTAGAAGCCCAAAGCTCAGCACCCTGCAATATACCTACATAACAAATCTGCCCATGTTCCCCGAATCTAAACTTTAAAAATAATAAGAAAAAATAAAAAATAAATAAAACATATAGCCAAGTGTGGTGGCTCATGCCATTAATCATAGCACTTTGAAAGACCGAGGTGGGTGGATCTCGCGGTCAGGAGTTCGAGACCAGCCTGGCCAAAGCAACCAGCCTGGACAACATGGTGAAACCCCCTCTCTACTAAAAATACAAAAAGTAGCCAAGTGTGGTGGCCGGCGCCTGTAATCCCAGCTACTCAGGAGGCTGATGCAGGAGAATTGCTTGAACCCATGAGGCAGAGACTGCAGTGAGCAGAGATCGAGATCGTGGTGTTGCACTCCAGTCTGGGCGACAGAGTGAGACTCCGACTCAAAAAAAAAAAGCATAAAAAACTGAATAATTTCTTTTTTTTTTTTTTTTTTTTTTTTT
>NW_022436969.1:14296929-14306704 GCF_009761245.1 Sapajus apella | reverse complement strand
TTTTTTTTTTTTTTTTTTTTTTTTTTGAGACAGAGTCTCTCTCTCTTACCAGGCCCCAGGCTGGAGTGCAGTGGCACAATCTTGGCTCACTGCAACCTCTGCCTCCCAGGTTCAAGCAATTCTCCTGCCTCAGCCTCTCAAGCAGCTGGGAATACCGGCGCGCACCACCCCGTCCAGCTATTTTTTGTATTTTAGTAGAGACAGGGTTTCACTATGTTGGCCAGGATGGTCTCAATCTCTTGACCTTGTGATCCGCCCACCTCGGCCTCCCAAAGAGCTGGGATTACAGGCATTAGACACCACGCCCTGCCTAAACAACTTCTTAAATGAAAAAGGTAGTAAAAGAAAATTGGTAAATAACATCTTCAAACTTCCACGTCCCCAGGGTCGCTGAGTTGCGGCCAATGAATATCAAATGTCTCTCTAGGTTTCCTGGTTGCCAGGGCAAAGTGGACTGCATTTTAAAAGCCTCTGGAGCTAGAGGCCATTATTCTAAGCAAAGTCACTCAGAAATGGAAAACCATATACAGCTAGTGCTCGACTTAATGACCATGATTTGTTCCGACAGACCAGTCGTAACACAATTTGGTCATAAGTTGAGTAGGCTATACGTACAGTACTGTGAAATGATGTTATAAAAATCTTTAAGTCATATTTTATCATAATTTTCTTTCATTATTGTTATATATCATAATTTTCTTTGTTCATTTTATGCCATTTGTATCATCTCTACACCATTATGTTTCTTATTTTTACATTGGTCAGGTTTAAGTAAAACACTGCATTACCAGTACAACTGGTTTAATATTTGCAAAACATATAAAATTACAAAATACAGGTGCATACAAAAATACAAAATACAGGTGTAAAAAATACCATAGGAAACATTTTCCCAATTGCAAAACATATCAAAATATATAAACATGTACGAAACATTTTATTGGCCGCTAGTGCTTGGCTGCGGATCGTTGATGTCGTCATCTGAGGCAGCAGTTGGGGTTACTGGAGTTGGTTTTTTCATAAACATGGTGAGCTTTGTCTGAATTGTATGTTTCTTTTTTTCTTCATAAATTTCACGATACGGACGAAACACATCGTGCGCCATCCGTTCAATCCTTGCAAATCGTTCGATGTTTGGGTCCATTGCTTCGAAATGTATAAGAAGTTTATTGGGAGGGGTTTGATGAAAAATATCCAAGACACAAAACACAAATTGCTGTACCGAGTCTGGGATAATAGTTGAAATGGTGCACGCGGAGATGGTAGTGCTGCCGGAAGCTGGTCCGCACTGTCGTACACCCAGCTGGGCAACGTTTGCGCTGCCAGACGCGGAGCAGTCATGGCTAGAGATTGTGGTCGTAGAGTCGAATGGTCGTAAGTTGAATAAGTCGTAAGTCGATCAATACCTGTACTGTATGTTCTCACTTAAATTGGGAGCTAAGCTGTGGGTACGCAAAGGCATTCGGCATAGTATAATAGACATGGGAGACTCAGAGGACGAGGGATAAAATATTATATATCAGGTACGGTGTACACTACTTGGGTGATAGGTGCACTAAAATCTCAGACTTCACCACTATACAATTCATCCATGTAGCCAAAAACAACACGTACCCCTAAAAGCTATTGAAATACATAAATAGAAAGAAAAAAAGGTGCTTGAAGTGCATTTAGTCACCAAAATATTAACTTGATAAAAATGAAACAAGCAAAGAAAATGACCATACAAATTCCTCTTCTTTCTTTTTTTTTTTTTAGATGAGTCTCTGTCACCCAGGCTGGAGTGTAGTGGCACTATTTCAGCTCACTGCAACCTCCGCCTCCCAGGTTCTAGCAATTCTCCTGCCTCAGCCTCCTGAGTAGCAGGGATTACAGGAGCTTGCCACCACACCCTGCCTGCTAGTTTTTTGTATTTTAGTAGAGACGGCATTTCACCGTGTTGCCCAGGCTGGTCTCAAACTCCTGAGCTCAGCCAATCCACTCACCTCGGCCTCCCAAAGTGCTAGGATTATAGGCATGATCCACTGCACTTGGCCTTCTTCTTTCAACTCTAGAATAAAATTATTGAAACTATAGCTGTTTGAGCAGAAGAATAGATTGTGGCAACTCCTGCCACCTAAAGTTTCTGGGCATAGAGTCAGTTTCATAATTAATTAACATTCTACAAAAATATTATAATTAATGGCCATCAATTTACTAACATTTTATAATTATATCAATTATGGGATATAATTATAAATAATGTGTAATTAATATTCTGTAACTAATTAATATTTAAATAGAAAACAATAAAAAATTTCCAAAAGCCTATTGTGAATACTTAGAAAACCTCATAGCAGGCAGTTGGAAATGCTGTGCTTTTTTTTTAATCTTTATAAGAAGGAAAAGATATGTTTGTAACTTACTTGTCAAATTTCATTCTATAATTTCTAGCTGTACTAGAAAATAAAGATGATTCACTGATTTTCCTAAAAGCCTTTTATTAGGTAGTGGACATACATACATTATTGCCTTATTTAATAAAATGTCTGTTGTTCTGTTAGAAATTTTCTGCTTGTTATGATGTTGATATACACCATTTGGAAATGTGAATTTGTTTTTCTCAGAAAAATAAAAAGACATTTTCATGTTTGGAATTTTTTTTCCTCTGAGATTGAGTCTCGCTCTGTTACCCAGGCTGGAGTGCAATGGCACAATCTCAGCTCACTGCAACCTCCACCCCACCCCAGTTCAAGTGATTCTCCTGCCTCAGCCTCCTGAGTCTGGGATGACAGGTGCGGGCCACCACGTCCAGCTAATTTTTGTATTTTTAGTAGAGACAGGGTTTCACCATGTTGGCCAGGCTGGTCTCAAACTCCTGACCTCATGATCCAACAAACTCGCCCTCTTAAAGTGCTGGAATTGTAAGCGGGAGTCACTGCGCCCAGCCTGGAAATTTTTTAAAAAAGAGTCTCATTCACTTTGCAGACACTGAATCTTTTAAAAGTTCTTCTCTGCTGAGAAAGCTACCAAATGATTTTGCATACACTGCAAATCTAATATATGAGCTCTCGGGAGTACAATTGCTAATCGCAACGTGGACAAATGCCCGCATAGAATGAAGTACAGCTATTACATCTTTAAAATCAACTGTCTTTCATTTAGCTGGTTTATGTGATTTTTAGTTCTCTGCAAGCAAGTGGTCCCAGAATAAGGCGGGGTTAGTTCTGACAACCTCGTTAAGTTTAATATCCTTTGGGGTTTAATCCAAGAATGTGTCCTTCTCTTTAGGAAGTAAGCAATATTTCAGTCAGTATTTTTTTTTTTCTTTTCTTTCTTCTAAAGCAGACCTGACAGTTGAGACGTCCTGGTTTTCCTGTTCAGACAGGGCTCATATCAGAGCCCGTGGCTTTGGAGACCTGCTCATCTGTGAGCAGGAACTCTTCATTTCCCAGATGCATCCCTTGTCATGCTCAAGGGTGCCACCCTTTCCGCCGTGCAGCCTCAGCCACTCCTCGCTGGCCAAATGACTTATCACTGGTGTCCCTGCTATAACCCTGGATGGTAGTTTTAGCTGCGTTTAGACAAACAGCACTGTGCCTTTTAACACACATTAGGATGACTCTTCCTCAGTATGGAAAAGCACCCAGAAGACTTCACACAGCAGCTGCCATTGTCTAAGTTCTGGTTAATACCTTGGGCCCAGACTTGAAAACACTATGCTTTGGCACTGAATTTAAATGACAATTTATTTTCTTTCTCTCTCTCTCTCTTTCTTTCTTTCTTTCCTTCTTTCTTTCTTCTTTCCTTTTTTTGATGGATTTTTCACTGTTGTCACCCAGGCTGGAGTGCAATGGCGTGATTTCAGCTCACTGCAACCTCCACCTCCTGGGTTGAAGCAATTCTCCTGCCTCAGCCTCCCAAGTAGCTGGGGTTACAGGCAGGCGCCACCATGCCAGGCTAATTTTTGTAGTTTTAGTAGAGACAGGGTTTCACCATGTCAGTCAGGCTGGTCTCGAACTCCTGATCTCAGATGATCCACCCGCCTCAGCCTCCCAAAATACCGGGATTACAGGCGTGAGCCACAGCGCCCAGCTGATGATTTCTTTATTCAATGTAAAACACTGGACTAAGCTGTCCCCGCCCTCTCGTAGCCACAGTCTACTGCTTGAAAGGTGAGAAAGAGGGAAAAGAATGCACACTCCAAATGCAATAGAAGCAAGCCCAGTGACAACTGGAAAACAGCCGAAGCATTCTGCCCTTTATAAACTATGCTGACAGACACACAAAGTGATGAACTGGAGTGGAGATAGGCAAAGATTTATGGAAGAGGTGGAGTTTGACTTGCAGGCTTTTGACAGCCTTCAGAGCAATGATTCTCAAACATCGGTGTACCTAAGAATCACTTGGGGCCCCCAAGCAGATCCTAACTTAGTAAGTCTATTCTGATAATCCACCTGCATTTCTCACCAATCTACCCAGTTCAGGCTAATGCCAGAAGTTCGTGGGCCATCCTCCAAGACTCTGCTGTCCAGCAGTGATTTTTCTTTTTTTTTTTTTTTTTTTTTTTTTTTTTTGAGATGTAGTTTTGCTCTTGTTACCCAGGCTGCAGTGCAATGGCACGATCTCAGCTCACTGCAATCTCTACCTCCCGGGTTTAAGGGATTCTCCTGCCTCAGCCTCCTGAGTAGCTGGGATTACAGGTGTGTACCACCACACCTAGCTACTTTTGTATTTTTAGTAGAGACGGTGTTTCACCATGTTGGTCAGACTGGTCTCAAACTCCTGATCTCAGGTGATCCACCCGCTTCGGCCTCCCAAAGTGCTGGGATTACAGGTGTGAGCCACTGCGCCCAATCCCAGCAGTGATTTTCAGCCTAGGAAGCTTTGAGAAACCTGCACAGTAAACCAATTATATGAGACAAATGCACCTATGTTGTTCATGTCTCTGTGCAGCTAAGGTTGAGAATCCCCTGCAGAGGCGTTTGCAGCAAAAGGAGTAGGATGAGCAAAGGCCGGGAGGAGAGAGGGAGCAGTGAGTGTTTGAGAACTCAGTCACAGGGAAGGAGCCTGGCTAGAGTGACACATTCATCGTGGGAGCTGTATTTTAACTCAGATTACAGGGCAAAGACAAGTAAGAACTAGTGGACTGCGTACCAGAAAAGCAAAAAACAAAAAAAAAAAACAACAAACTACTATCCTCACCTAAAACATTACTAGGAAGTGTATGACCCACTTACTAGGGGAACACAAACAATTTCTCGATTTGTATCTAAGGGACATTTGCCTGGGACATAAATGAGTATATCAGTCTGGTGTGAGGTTTCCCATTAAGGTTAAACTTCTCAGTCAGCCTGACTCTTTGGCAGTCATTCTGAGAATTAGAATGCAGCAGGCAGAAAGCTCAACATTGTATAGCACATTCTAATATAGGGACTAACTTACATTGGTTTATTTTCCAAAATATACTTTGCAATAAAGTGAATCAAGTGCAATGAAATGAGACTTTTCTGCATAGGTATCTAGCACAGAGAATCAACATCTTATAAGGAATGACCTAAAATGACAGTATTCTTTTTTTTTTTTTTTTTTTTTTTTTTAGAGACAAGTTCTCACTATGTTGCCCACTCTGGTCTCAAACTCCTGGCCTCAAGTGGTCCTCCTGCCTCAGCCTCCAGAATGGCTGGGATTACAGGCGACAGCCACTGCACCCGGCAACAATTTTCTTATCTGCCACTTTCCTGCTTTTACATAATCCCAGATGGAGACTAATTGGTAACGTGTAGTCCATTTTTGACATAGTAACTAGTACTATTAATTCTCAGGAGCTGGGTGTGGTGGCTCACACCTGTAATCCCAGCACTTTGGGAAGCCGAGGTGGGTGGATTACCTGAAGTCAGGAGTTCAAGATTAGCCTGATCAACATGGTGAAACCTTGTCTGTACTAAAAATACAAAAAATTAGCTGGGTGTAGTGGCGCATGCCTGTAATCCCAGCTACTTGGGAGGCTGAGGCAGGAGAATCATTTGAACTCAGAAGGTGGAGGTTGCGGTGAGTTGAGATTGCACCATTGCACTTCAGCCTGGGCGAGAGAGCAAGACTCCGTCTCAAAAAAAAAAAAAAAAAAATCTCAGGGTCTTGAAGTCTGAGACTCCAATTCCTATACAACAAAAAGATGGTGACAGTTTGTGTCATGTAAAGATCCTCAGGCGTGCTGGCCTGTGAATAGACAGCTACTGCAACCAACCTTCGTCGCAACGAATTTCCTCTACAACCGGGCTTGAGATTTCTCTCTGGATACTTTATACAAGAATGAGATTTGAACAATAAAGAAGGAAACTGCAGATCTTGAATTTTCCAAGACAATTTAGATGTCATTGATTTTGTCTACAGTTGTCGATGTTAGCACACATACAAACCAGAAAATAAAACGTCCTTTGTCAGACCAAGAGTCCTGGTTTTTAGTTCAGAAGCATAGTGTTCTTCCTTTCCTCGAATCACTGCTGCTTCCTCCTCTTGCACTTGGAAATCTATGCCAATTTTCCTGCAGATTATAATTTGCAGATCTAACTGGTCTCCAGGTTCATCTTCCCTGCTCCTCGCTGCTTTAAAATAGCTCATAGGACTACTGATAGTATTTATAAACGTATGTGTAGACTTAGGTGTGCATAAATATCAGAGATTACATGGGATTTCTGTGGCCTGAGAAGTGAAATTATTTTGAGTTACCCACTCCGTTTTCCCTTCTCTGCCCACAACAACCAGTTCTCTAACTGTGGAAGCCCAAAGTGACTGTACCAGATTTCTATTAATTCTCCAGTTCTCCAGCAGAGACTTAAAGCCTGGGGTCTTCTTAGCCTTTGGGTTTCTGCTTCCAAATACGATGCTTCTATTCTGTATCATGTTGATTTGGACCGAAACCCAGATCCTTCTTCCATGTGCACACACACACACACTCACACACACACACACACAATCCAAATGACTCCATACATTCAGGATGTGGGGTACAAGGAGAAGAGAAGTCAAAAGCACACAAAAGCAGTCTGAATAAAATGATTCTTAAAGTAGCTGGGCATGGTGGCTCACGCCTATAATCGCAGCATTTTGGGAGGCCAAGACGGGTGAATTGCCTGAAGTCAGGAGTTCGAGACCACCCTGGCTAACATGGTAAAACACCATCTCTAATAAAAATACAAAAATTAGCCGGAAGTGGTGGTGGGCTCCTGTAATCCCAGCTACTTGTGAGGTAGGAGAATCGTTTGAACCCAGGAGGCAGAGGTTGCAGTGAGCTGAGATTATGGCACTGCACTCCATCCTGAGCGACAGAGCAAGACTCTATATTTAAAAAAAAAAAAAAAAAAAAAAAAGATTCTTAAAGGATAGCAGAATTCTTTTTTTTTTTTGGAGACGGAGTCTCACTTTGTTGCCCAGGCTAGAGTTCAGTGGCGCGATCTCGCCTCACTGAAACCTCCGCCTACCAGGTTCAAGCAATTCTTCTGCCTCAGCCTGCTAGTACCTGGGACTACAGACGCATGCCACCACATCCAGCTAATTTTTTTGTGTTTTTGGTAGCAAAAGGATTTCACCATGTTGGCCAGGAAGGTCTCAATCTCCTGACCTCGTGATCTGCCCTCCTCAGCCTCCCGAAGTTTTTTTTTTTTCATTTCCTCGCTCTGTCACCGGGCTGGAGTTCAGTGGTGTGATCTCGGTTCAACCTCCCCTTCCCCAGCCCCAAGCAATTCGCCTGCTTCAGCCTCCTGAGTAGCTGGGATTACAGGTGTGCGCCACCATGCCTGGCTAATTTTTGTATTTTTAGTAAAGATGGGGTTCACCATGTTGGTTGGCTGATCTCGAACTCCTGACCTCGCGATCCACCCATCTCGGCCTCCCAAACTGCTGGGATTACAAGCATGAGCCACCACAGCTGGCCAGAATGGAAAGCTTCTTAATGCATCCTTCAGCCATCCCACCTCTATGGAAAGCCTACAGATGAAATTTACTGCACCACCTGCTTTCAGTGACTTCATGCTGCTAATCCCTCTCTCTGTTCTCTTCCTTCACTCTTGCCCAACGTTCTTCTACTTTTCCTTCTAAAAAGGATTCTCTATTTCATGCAGAACAATTTCACTCTCCTCTGAAAATCTCATCTTCTCACCCAAGTGCACCTCAGGGGGTCAACCCTGCAAAGAGATTTTCTAGAATTAATTCTAGTGTCAATGCTCAGATTAAAAAAGAAAGAAAGGCCAGATGAGGATCACCTGAGGTCAGGAGTTTGAGACCAACCTGGCCAAAATACCAACCTTGTATTTTTAGTAGAGATGGGGTTTCACCATGTTGGTCAAGCTGGTCTCGAACTCCTGACTTCGTGATCTTCCCATCTCAGCCTCCCAAAGTGCTGGGATTACAGGCGTGAGCCATTGCACTGGGCCTACTTTAGAAATTTTAAAGCACATTCCTACATATTTATCTTACTTGATTCTCTCAGCAACTTCCTGAGTACCTCCTGAGCATTGATTACCACTGAGCCATGCTGCCCTAGTTCAGGAGCTGGGGCTTTGCTTCCTCCACCACTGAGCCTCTGGTGTCAGTTATCCTGCTCTGTTTGGGGTGTCCTTGTGGGGAAATTTGGGGGCTTTATCTATAGGATGAACCATGGGCAGTAGGCAGGCAGCTGGAGGAACAGCCACCTTGACTCAAATAGCACAGAAGGGAGATAGGCTCTAAAACAGAGCCTGCCCCCAGGGCTGCTGTAGGGGAGAAAATATTCTTTTCTTTTTTTTTTTTTTTTTTTTTTTGAGATGGAGTCTTGCTCTGTCACCAGGCTGGAATGCAGTGGCGCGATCTGGGCTCACTGCAACCTCCGACTCCCTGGTTTAAGCGATTCTCCTGCCTTAGCCTACTGAGTAGCTGGGATTACAGGTATGTGCCATCGTGCCCAGCTAATTTTTTGTATTTTTAGTAGAGACGGGGTTTCACCATGTTGGCTAGCATGGTCTCGATCTCCTGACCTCATGATCCTCCCACCTCAGCCTCCCAAAGTGCTGGGGTTACAGTTGTGAGCCACTGCACCCACCCGAAAATATTCTTTTCTTTACCCACTGCCACGTCCATGGCTGAGGCACCTATAGCAAAAGACAAATTAACAGGAGAAAAGCATACCAAGGTATTTAAATTTCATGTAACATAAAAGCCTTTGGACACCAAGGCTCAAAGAAACAGGGAAACGTGTTTTTCTATTAAGCTTGATGAAGAGGAGACAGTTGAGGAGAAGTGTGATGGGACAGAGGGAGTTTGATGTCATAGTAATAAGCTAAAGGGAACTTAGCAGGGCCTGTTTATTCAGATTCTTCTCTGTGTCCCTATGTGTTCATTGATAAGGATTCTTCAGCCAAGCATGGTGATTCACGCCTATAATCCCAGCACTTTGGGAGGCCGAGGTGAGCGGATCACTTAAACCCAGGAGTTCAAGATCAGCCTGGGCAACATAGGGAGACCACTGTCTCTACAAAAAACAGTACAAAAATTAGCCTGGTGTGCTGGCATCTGCCTGTAGTCTCAGCTACTTGGGAGGCTGAGAGGTGGGAGGATCGCTTGAGCCCAGCAGGTCAAGGCTGCAGGGAGTTGTGATTGTACCACTGCACTCCAGCCTGGGCGACAGACTGAGACAGTGAGATCTTATCTCTTCTTTTTTTTTTTTTTTTTTTTTTTACGGGGGTTTTCTCTTTTTTTCCCCCGGGGGGGGGAAAAGGGGGCGGATACGGCCCCCCCCCACCCCCCCCCCCCCGTGCGTGCC
>NW_022436969.1:14288140-14296829 GCF_009761245.1 Sapajus apella | reverse complement strand
CTCTTGTTACCCAGGCTGGAGTGCAATGGCGCGATCTCGGCTCACCACAACCTCCGCCTCCTGGGTTCAGGCAATTCTCCTGCCTCAGCCTCCTGAGTAGCTGGGATTACAGGCATGTGCCACCATGCCCAGCTGATTTTTTGTATTTTTAGTAGAGACGGGGTTTCACCATGTTGACCAGGATGGTCTTGATCTCTTGACCTCGTGATCCACCCGCCTCGGCCTCCCAAAGTGCTGGGATTACAGGCGTGAGCCACCGCGCCTGGCCGACCTTATCTCAAAAAAAAAAAAAAAAAAAAAAAAAAAAGAATGCTCCTTTTCTCTGGGTATAGAAAGGGCACCTCTTACAGGAGGGTTTTATGACCCATTCCAGAGGAAGTTCAGAGAATTCTTTTACAGCCTTCTTCAGAGGAAAATGGTGGAGAAGATTGGAGAGTGACCTTGTTGCTTCTTTAGTTCTCTGAAATGTTGGGGTGCCATATTTTGGGGTAGTGTGTTCCAAGCCTGGAGTGCACACAGTGCCTAGCATGGGCTTGGGTTGGAAGACTTCCATCTGCCTGACTCTTCCGTTTCCCCCCTTTGTATCAGCATCTCTAATCACCAGCCCCGGCTGTCTCCAAGGCCAGGATGCCCATCTTCCTCTTCCTCAGGCCTGCAGCACTGGTAACCTTCTGTGGTGTCCTCGACCTCATCACGTTTATCCCCTCACCTCATTTTCCTGCTGGGGTGAGTCTGCCAACTCCTCACTTCTCTTTTCATTCTATTTTTACGGCATAAACCCTATGCCTTGCTCCTTCATTTCCTCTTTGATTTCAAAGGTATACTTTGAGGCCAGGTGTAATGGCTCATGTCTCTAATCCAAGCACTTTGGAAGGTTGAGGCAGGAGGATCACTTGAAGTCAGGAGTTTGAGACCTGCCTGGGCAACATAGCGAGACTTCATCTCTATAAAAAAGCAAAAACATTCATTGAACATGGTGTTACATGCCTGTAGTCCCAGCTACTTAGGAGGCTCGGGCAGGAGGATCCGTTGAGCCAAAGAATTTGAGGCTGCAGGGAGCTATGATCTCCCCATTGTGCTCTAGCCTGGGCAAGAGTAAGACCCTGTCTCTCAAAAAAAAAAAAAAATGTATTTTTTTAAATTTTTTTTAAATTTTTTTTTTTTTTTTAGAGATGGGGTTTCACCCTGTTGGCCAGACTGGTCTTGAACTCCTGACCTCAGGTGATCCACCCACCTCGGCCTCCCAAAGTGCTGAGATTACAGGCATGAGCCACCTCACCCGGCCAAAACAGTGTATTTTGAAAGCAAAACCAATGAGCAAGACAAATGTCTTTTTCCCTGCACTTTTGCCATCACATTCCTTGGGGTCCTCAAGGCCTGTGGGTGCCTCTGATTGAACCCAGAAGAGATGCACAAAGAAGTGAGGAGGAGGAAAGCACACAGCATCATGGTCTTTCTCCATACGGGTGAGCTTTATTACCTGCATTTGCATATGAAGACACTGGGGTGCAAATTTGTAAGTGACCTGTGCAAGTTCAGCCAAGCCATCAGCAGCAACACCGCTGGAAACCTGGAAACCGACCTTCCGACCCATGCAGGCAGGCCGGGTGAGAGCTTTTACTATATTAGGTGGCTGCTCAGAAGCCCACAAGGGTTGGCTAACATATTCTGGATGTGTAACCCTAACTTTATCATTTATGACATGTCAAGATTAAAGCAGGACGGGTGCGGTGGCTCACACCTGTAATCCCAGCACTTTGGGAGGCCGAGGCGGGTGGATCATGAGGTCAAGAGATCGAGACCATCCTGGTCAGCATGGTGAAACCCCATCTCTACTGAAAATACAAAAAATTAGCTGGGCATGGTGGCGCGTGCCTGTAATCCCAGCTACTCAGGAGGCTGAGGCAGGAGAATTGCCTGAACCCAGGAGGCAGAGGTTGCGGTGAGCCAAGATCACGCCATTGCACTCCAGCCTGGGTAACAAGAGCGAAACTCCGTCTGGAAAAAAAAAAAAAAAAAAAAGATTAAAGCAGCAGGCAGGCCGGGTAGGTGGCTCATGCCTATAATCCCAGCACTTTGGGAGGCCAAGGCAGGAGGATTACTTGAGCTCAGGAATTTGAGACCTAGCATGGTAGTACACACCTATAGTCCCAGCTATCTGTGGCTGAAGTGGGAGGATCACTTAAGCCCAACAAGTCAAGGCTGCAGTGAGCTGTGATCATGCCACTGCACTCCAGCCTGGGTGACAGAGCAAGACCCTATCCTCCCCACCCCAAAAAAAAAGCTCTACAAATAATTCTCCATGTTTGTATAATATTTATGTTTTACCAAGCACATCAACATCCATCACCTCATTTATCCTTATGAAATCGCGATGGCACAGATGTTTTCACATTTTGTAGGTGAAGAACATTGAGGCTCAGACAAGCTCATAGAACTAGGAATTTGCATAATTGAGAATTAAAGACTGTTCTTGTCTTTGATAGTGGAGCTCATTCTGCATTTGGCTGCTCTGAAATTGCTTTATCTGTTGTAGTTGTTGTGGACACAGGGTCTTACTCTGTTAAGGCTGGAGTGCAGTGAGGTGATTTCAGCTCACTGCAGCCTCAACCTCTGAGGCTCAAGCAATCCTCCCATCTCAGTTTCCCAATTAGCTGGACCTACAGGCACACCCCACCGTGCCTGGATAATTTTTGTATTTGTAGAGATAGGTTTTTGTCATGTTACCCAGGCTGGTCTTGAACTCCTGGGCTCAAGTGACCCTCCCACCTTTGCTTCCTAAAGTGCTAGGATTATAGGCCTGAGCCACCGTGCCTGGCCTGCTCTGAAATCCTTCATGATTGGACATCCCTACATCTCTTGGGGCATGGCGGCACAAGTAGCTTTAACTCAATGGTTCCATCAGTCTCAGCCACTGAACAGTGTTGTAGGTTTGCTTCCTGTATGCCCCAGTTCACTTTATTGCACCTCACAGTTGAGATTGTTTGTCTAACCCAGGCCAAACAGCTTTCAAATGGGTGTTTGTTCTTAATGACAATTCTGTATGAATGAAAAATTTGGATAGATTGTTCCCTACTGCTACTGGAAAAGTGCTTGCCATAGATGCCTTAGTATTAGACAAGGTGTAAGAGCCTGTGTCAGTTAGGATATAGCCAGTCACAATTAAGAGGAAAGGTAACTAGACCCAGTTGAAACTATAACATAATTTTATTGGTTCTCCTAAGTGCCAAGTTTACAAACCACATAATCACCAGGTATGGAATTATCTAGACATTTACGATACAATCAGGGCTCCTGGACTCCATTCATTCTCTCTACCCTCTTCCAAGTGTTTGGTTTCTCCTTCGATCTGGCCTCTGTCCTAGTGGTACAACAGACACATCAGTTCCCGTTTCCACATCTGTGCATTCCTTGTCTGAAGGAAGTGAGATCGTTGTCACAGAGGTCTAGGCGAAGCCACGAGTTTTATTCTTAATGGACTGGTGGAGTGCCATGCTGGACCCAGTCCTCAAGGCCAGGGCCATGGATGCACCAGTTGACTTAGCCCAAGTCCTGCATTCACCCTTTGAAGCCAGGGTGAGTATCACCTTTTCCTGAACCACACGATCACTTAAATGGAAAACATACACTGATGGAAAGGAGAAAGGGGGAATGGCTACTGGGGAGGGAACACCAAGTATCTACTCCTGCAGAGCTTCCCACCTGCATGCCCGGTCATGTGGAGTGACTAGGTTAAGATACGCTGAGGTCATAGC
The DNA here is from genome assembly GCF_009761245.1 of Sapajus apella. NCBI lineage: Eukaryota > Metazoa > Chordata > Mammalia > Primates > Cebidae > Sapajus > Sapajus apella. Next base: position 14,293,074 of record NW_022436969.1, on the reverse strand, counting down.
AGGGCTTGGAGCTCACATAAGGCTGGAACAGCCAGAGTACACAGCGAGATCTCCATACTTGAGCTGTTGTATATGCTGTACAAATGTGTCTACTTTCTAACCCTGCCATGATAAGAAAGGATTGCCAAGTATTATGCTACCAAGACATTTTGACGGTTCTTTTTTTTTTTTTTTTTTTTTTTTTCAGATGGAGCCTTGTTCTGTCACCAGGCTGGAGTGCAGTGGCACAATCTCAGCTCACTGTAACCTCCGCCTCCTGGGTTCAAGTGATTCTTCCGCCTCAGCCTCCCAAGTAGCTGGGACCACAGGCATGTGCCACCATGCCCGGCTAATTTTTTTGTATTTTTAGTAGGGACGGGGTTTCACCATGTTGGCCTGGATGGTCTCAATCTCTTGACCTCGTGATCCACCTGCCTCGGCTTCCCAAAGTGCTGGGATTACAGGCATGAGCCACCGCGCCCAGCCTCCTTGATGGTTCTTATAATTTCATAGCGATAGCCTCAGCCAATCTTCTCCTTACAGTACTACTTTTATGAACTATCTTAAATTTCCATTTCTAGAAAATGTTAGTTTGGATAGCACCTAATCTCTGTTTGAGTCTGAACACAGGGTAAAGTATAGCTTTGATATCAAGAATCAGTTGAGTGCTCTTCACCAACCTTCCCCATAAGTGGGTTTGGGATTTATCCAGCTGGATTTCATTGGAGATGATACTGGACTCCAGTCCTCTAGCTCCCCTAGACCAGGGTTTCTTATTTGAGGGTCTGAAAGATAAGCACTCTGCCCTCAACCTGGTTTCCATCAGAGAGCTTTGGTACCCAAGGACTAAAAACAAAATGTAGGGTGAAGAGGAAGGATATATCCCTCCCCAGTGCCTCAAGCTAGTCCAACTCTTAAAGTTACAAAAATGATCTATATAGACTTTTTCCAGGGTTGACCGGAAGCTTAGTTGTAGTGAACTCTTGAACTGACATTGAAAATTAGGACATAGGAGGAAGGGGAAAGAAGGGACTAGCCAGAGTCCTTTCATTTCCATCTTTTCACCCAGGCCCTTAGCAGGTGATTGGGGCCTAGTTCTTCCTTACTTTCCTCTCTCCCTGCCTTCATTCTAGAGACCCTGGGTGTAAAATATAGAGAATATACCAGTGTGTCTGGGCACGGTGGCACGTGCCTGTAGTCCCAGCTACTCAGGAGGCTGAGGTGGGAGGATCACTTGAGCCCAGGAGTTCAGGGCTGCAGTGTGCTATGCCGATCGGGTGTCAGCACTAAGTTCGGCATCAATATGGTGACCTCCCGGGAGCGTGGGACCACCAGGTTGCCTAAGGAGGGGTGAACCGGCCCAGGTCAGAAATGGAGCAGGTCAAAACTCCTGTGCTGATCAGTAGTGGGATAGCGCCTGTGAATAGCCCCTGCACTCCAGCCTGGGCAACATAGCCAGACCCCATCTCTTAAAAAAAAAAAAAAAAAAGAGGGCGAATATACCAGTGTGAAGCAAGATCTGTGTTGCGAAATGTTGAGGTGGGGTCAGGGCCACTTACAAACATGCATCCCCTGCAGTCACAAAAGGCTCCTCCCTCGGAGGGCCCTGCGCTCGGAGCAGCACTCTGCTATCCCCATCCTAAAGTAAGACAACAATGAACTTTGCCACATCTATTGACTCTGCCTTTCACGCAAGATTTCTCTGTAGCATGTGAGGCTGCTTGACGGCATTTTACCCACAGCGGAACTTCTTTCAAAATTGGAGTCTGATATGGTTTGGCAGTGTCCCCACCCAAATCTCATCTTGAACTGTAGCTTCTGTGATTCCCACATGTTGTAGGAGGGAGCGGGAGGGAGATAAGTGAATCATGGGGCGGTGTCCCCCATGCTGTTCTCGTGGTAGTGACTAAGTCTCACGAGATCCGATGGTTTGATAAGGAGTTTCCCCCTTTTGATTGGCTCCCATGTCTCTTGACTGCTGCAATGTTAAGATGCGTCTTTCACCTTACACCATGATTGTGTGGCCACCCCAGCCATGTGGAACTGTGAGTCCATTAAACTTCTTTTTATTAGGCTGGGCGAAGTGGCTCATGCCTGTAATCCCAGCACTTTGGGAGGCCGAGGTGAGTGGATCACCTGAGGTCAGGAGGCTGAGACCAGCCTGGCCAACAGGATGAAATCTCATCTCTACTAAAAACACAAAAAATTAGCCAGGTGTGGTGGCACGTGCCTGTAATCTCAGCTACCACTTGGGAGGCTGAGGCAGGAGAATCTCTTCAATCTGGGAGGTGGAGCTTGCAGTGAGCCAAGATCGTTCCATTGCACTCCAGTCTGGACAACAAGAGCGAGACTCTGTCTCAAAACAAAAACAAAAACAAACCTCTTTTTATTTATAAATTACCCAGTCTTGGTTAGATCTTTATTAGCAGTGTGAAAATGGACTAATACATAGGCAATTCTCTCAAACCCTGCTACTGCTTTATCAACTAAGTTTACAGAATATTCTAAATCCTCTGTTGTCATCTTTTCTTTTCTTTCCTTTCTTTTTTTTTTTGAGAGAAAGTTCTGCTCTTGTTGCACCCAGGTTGGAATGCAATGGCTCGATCTCAGCTCATTGAAACCTCTACCATCAGATAAGTGCATTTAACTTAGATGCGGAATCACCTAAATTACACACTCTGTATTTCATTGCTTATTCATAGATATATGCTTTGCTTTTACTAAAACAGGGGAAACACTACATAAAAGTAACTAAGATTTTTTTTTCTTTACTTTTTTGTTTGTGAGGCGCAGTCTTGCTCTGTCACCTAGGCTGGAGTGCAGTGGTGTGATCTCAGCTCACCGCAACCTCTGCCTTCCTGGCTCAAGCAATTCTCCTGCTTCAGCCTCCCAAGTATTACAAGCGCCTGCCACCACATCTGTCTAATTTTTGTATTTTTAGTAGAGACAGGGTCTTGCCATGTTGACCAGGCTGGACTCAAACTCCTAACCTCAGGTGATCCACCCACCTCAGCCTCTCAAAATTCTAGGATTACAGGCGTGAGCCACCATGCCCGGCCTTTTGCTGTCATTTTAACAGTGTTCACAGCATCTTCACTAGGAGTAGGCTCCATCTCAAGAAACCACTTTCTTTGCTCATCCCTAAGAAACAGTTCCTCATCCATTCAGGTGTGACCATGAGACTGCAGCAATTCCATCACATCTTCAGGCTCCGCTTCTAATTCTAATTCTCTTGCTATTTGCAGCACACCTCCAGTGACTTCCTCCTCTGAAGTCTTGAGCCCCTCAAAGTTGCCCATGAGAATTTGAATCATCTTCCAAATTCCTGTTAATATTGATATCTTGACCTCCTCCCATGAATCATAAATGTTCCTAATGGCATATAGAGTGCTGAATTCTTTCCAGAGATTTTCAATGGACTTTGCCCAGATCCATCAGAGGAATCACTACAGCAGCTCTAGCCTTACAAATTATATTTCTTTTTTTTTTTTTTTTTTTTTTTGAGATGGAGTTTCGCTCTTGTTGCCTAGGCTGGAGTGCAATGGCACGATCTTGGCTCACAGCAACCTCTGCCTCCCAGGTTCAAGTGGTTCTCCTGCCTCAGCCTCTCAAGTAGCTGGGATTACAGGCATGCACCACCACACCCGGCTAATTTTGTATTTTTAGTAGAGAGGAGGTTTCTCCATTTTGGTCAGGCTGGTCTCAAACTTCCAACCTCAGGTGATCTGCCCACCTTGGCCTCCCAAAATGCTGGGATTACAGGTGTGAGCCACTGCATCCGGCCTCACAAACTGTATTTCTTAAATAATAAGACTTGAAAGTTGAAATGACTCCTTGACCCATAAGCTGTCAAGGGGATATTGTGTTAGTAGGCACAGAAACAACAATCATCTTCTTGCGCATCTCCATCAGAGCTCTTGGGTGACTAGGTTCATTGTCAATGAGCAGTAATATTTTGGAAGGAATTTTTTTTCTGAGTAGTAGATCTCAACAGTGGGCTTAAATTATTCAGCAAACCATGATGTAAACAGATATGCTATCATCCAGGCTTTGTTGTTCCATTTGTAGAGCACAGAAAGAGTAGATTCCACATAATTCTTCAGGACCCTAGGATTTTTAGAATAATAAATGAGCATTGGCTTCAACTTAAAATCACCAGCTGCATTAGCCCCTAATAAGAGAGTCAACCTGTCCCTTGAAGCTTGAAGCCAGGCGTTGACTTCTCTTCTCCAGCTATTAAAGACCTACATGGCATCTTCAACCAGTAGAAAGCTGTTTTGTCTACATTGAAAATCTGTTGTTGAATGTAGACACCTTCGTCAATTACCTTAGCAAGATCTTCTGGATAACTTGCTACAGCTTCTCCATCAGCACTTGCTGCTTCACCCTGCACTTTTATGTTATGGAGGTGGCTTCTTTCCTTAACCCTCTAGAATCAACCTCTGCTAACTTTCAACTTTTCTTCTGCAGCTTCCTCCCCTCTTTCAGCCTTCATAGAACTGAAGAGAATTAGGACCTTGCTCTGGTTTAGGCTTTGGCTTAAGGGAATGTTGTGACTGGTTTGATCTTTATCCAGACCATTCAGACTTTCTCCATATCAACAATAGGGCTGTTTTGCTTTCCTATCATTTGTATGTTCATTGGAGTAGCACTTTTAATTTCTTTCAAGATCATTTGGCTGTGTGTGGTGGCTCACGCCTATAATCCCAGCACTTTGGGAGGCTGAGGTGGGCGGATTGCCTGAGGTTAGGAGTTTGAGACCAGCCTGGCCAACATGGTGAAAACCTGTCTCTACTAAAAATACAAAAAATTAGCTGGGCGTGGTGACGGGCACCTATAATCCCAGCTACTTGGAAGGCTGAGGCAGGGAGAATCGCTTGAACCCGGGAGGTGGAGGTTGCAGTGAATGGCACTCCAGCCTGGGTGACAGAGCGAGACTCTGTCTCAAAAAAAAA
>NW_022436969.1:14261179-14288040 GCF_009761245.1 Sapajus apella | reverse complement strand
GAAGGCTGAGGCAGGGAGAATCGCTTGAACCCGGGAGGTGGAGGTTGAAGTAAAGGGCCCCCAGCCTGGGGGAAAAAGGGAGCCATTTTCTAAAAAAAAAAAAAAAAAAAAAAAGAACTTTTCCTTTGGATTCACAACTTGGTTAACTAGTTGGCACAAGAAAGAGACGCAGCTTTTGTTCTGTCTCAGCTTTCAGAGTGCCTTCCTCACTAAGCTTAATCATTTCTTGCTTTCGATTGAAGGAGAGAGACCTCCAACTTCCTTTCTCTTGAACTCTTTGGGGCCATTATAGAGTTATTAATTGTCCTTATTCCAATATCATTTTATCCCGGAAATAGGGAGATCCTAGGAGAGGGAGAGAGATGAGGGAACAGCCAGTCAGTGGAGCAATCAGAACACACAACAATTTTTAAGTTCACTGTCTTACATGGGTGCGGTTCATGGGGACCCAAAACAATTACAATAGTAAGATGAAAGATCACTGGTCACAGATCACCTTAACAGATATAAAAGTCATGAAAAACCTGAAATATTGCAACAATTACCAAAGTGTGACAGAGACCGGAAGTGAGCACACGCTACTGGAAAAACGGCGCTGACAGACTTGCTTGACACCGGGTTACCACAAACCTTCATTTGTGAAATATACAGTATCTGGAAAGTGCAGTAAAACAAAGGACAATACAAAGATAATACAAGGTGTGCTTGTATTAGCTAAATACTTATGCTGAAAACAACGACAAAGAAGGACAGGGAAAGAGAAGGTAGCCTTCAGTTCCTTTTCAGTCTTTCCTTACTAAGCCAAAGGTAGACAGTGATGGTAGGATATGAGTATATTAAGAAGTGAAACAAAAAGCCAGTGTAGTGGCTCATACCTTCTAATTCCAGTACCCTGGGAAGCCAAGGTGGGAGGATCACTTGAGCACAGGAGTTCAAGACCAGCCTGGGCAACATAGCGAGACCCCATCTCTACAACAATTACAAAAAATCAGCAGGGCTTGATGGAGTATGCCTGTGGTCCTAGCTACTCAAGAGGCTGAGACAGGAGGATGACTTGAGTCCAAGAGTTCAAGGCTGCAGGGAGCTATGATGGCACCACTGCACTAGGCAACAGAGCAAGACCCCATCTCATAAGAAAAGAAGTGAAGAGGCTGGGCGTGGTGGCTCTCGCCTATAATCCCAGCACTTTGGGAGGCCGAGGTGGGTGGATCACGAGGTCAGGAGTTCAAGACTTAGCCTGACCAGGATGATGAAACCCTGTCTCTACGTAAATACAAAAATTAGCCAGGCATGGTGGCGGGCGCCTGTAATCCCAACTACTTGGGAGACTGAGGCAGAGAATTGCTTGAACCCAGGAGGCGGAGATTGCAGTGAACCGATATCGCACTGTGGCACTCCAGCCTGGACGACAGAGTGAGACTCCATCTCAAAAAAAAAAAGAAAGAAAAGAAGTGAAGAGGCCCTGCGCAGTTGCTCACACCTGTAGTCCTAGCACTTTGGGAGGCCGAAGTGGGCAGATCTCTTGAGGTCAGGAGTTCAAGACTGCTTGGCCAGATGTCAAAACCCCATCTGTACTAACAATAAAAAATTAGCCAGGTTTGGTGGAATGCACCTGTAATTCCAGCTACTCAGGAGGCTGAGGCAGGCAGGAGAATCACTTGAACCTGGGAGGCAGAGGTTGCAGTGAGCCCATACTGCACCACTGCACTCCAGCCTGGGTGATAGAGACTCTGTCTCAAAAAAAAAAAAAAAAAAAAGTAAAGAAAAAAAATTGCCAGGTGTGGTGGCTCATACCTGTAATCCTAGCACTTTGGGAGGCTGAGGCAGGCGGATCACCTGAGGGTTGGGAGTTCAAGACCAGCCTGACCAACATGGCAAAAACCTGTCTCTACTAAAAATACAAAAAAATTAGCCGGATGTGGTGGTGCATGCCTGTAATTCCAGCTACTCAGGAGACTGAGGCAGGAGAATGGCTTGAACCCGGGAGGTAGAGGTTGTGGTGAGCCAAGATTGTGCCATTGCACTCCAGCCTGAGCAACAAGAGCAAAACTTCATCTCAAAAAAAAAAAAAAAAATCCTTAGTTACTTTTATGTAGTGTTTCCCCTGTTCCAGTAAAAGCAAAACATATATCTATGCATAATCGGTGAAATAGAAAGTATATAATTTAGGTGATTCCACATCTAAGTTAAATGTGCTTATCTTTCCATTGAAAACTACTAGTGTACAATATAAAGCCAAGTGGTAAAAATTCATGCTAATAATTTTAAATTGTAGTTTATCTCTACTTGAAACAATTTTAAAGAGCAAATAGAAAACACCAAGACAAGTTGGCAGAGAGGAAAAGGACATTTGAGTACCTTCAATGGTACTATTTCAAGTGGTTTTGGAAGGGGCTATACATGTGCACTTTGCCCTGGGCCCTGCAAATTCCAGAGTTGGCCCAAGGCTGAGTTTGGACACCTGTTTTGGAAAACTGCTGCCACAAGATTCAGGTGCTCAACCAGAGCTGGGGACTTAGGGTCTATTTCAAAGGCCTTGGAGTCCTCTACTCCTGCCTGCCTGCTTCGCTGCACACCTGGCCCCTCTCCACCTTTGCCTAAGGCAGTCCTGAGCTCAAAGTATTCTGCCTTGCACAGCTGCAACTCTCTCTCGAGTAAGACTTACCCTATTCTTCAAATGTGCTTAATTATTATTATTATTATTTTGAGACAGAGTCTTGCTGTTTTGCCCAGGCTGGAATGCAGTGGCACAATCTCAGCTCACTGCAACCTCTGCCTCCCGGGTTCAAGTGATTCTCCTGTTTCAGCCTTCCGAGTAGCTGGGATTATAGACGCACACCACCACACCCGGCAAATTTTTGTATTTTTAGTAGAGACGGCCTTTCACCATGTTGGCCAACCTGGTCTCAAACTCCTGACCTCAAGTGATCTGCCCGCCTCAGCCTCCCAAAGTGCTGGGATTACAGATGTGAGCCGCTGGCCTGGCCAAATGTGCTTCATGTTAAAGCCTGCAGTTGCCCAGCTGCTCTGAAAGGACGGCTCCGTTTTAAAAGCACTCCGTCCTGACCTCAGGTGTCATGCATTGTTATTCCTTGAAGTAAAAAGGCTCTTTTCTCTTGGTTTCCAAATGCTTCTCTGACTTCTCAACTAAGTGTATATTGATAGAACCACGGTCATTTTCCTAACCAACCCTCATCAACACCAGGTTTTCCATCCTTGGAGGTCCTTGAGGTTCCCTGAGGTCTTCCCACCTTTTTCCTCCGGTGAAGAACATCACCCTCATTCTTAGCAGGGCTGGCCTGGCACTCTCCACCTACCAGGCCATGAGGCCCCTCTCTTCCTGCCTCTGTCTCCTCCACCCCATTCTCTTCACCCTCCCTCCCTTTGCCCTGCACCACCTGGTCCTCTGCTCTCTGCCCTCCGCCCTGGTATCAGGGCACGCTTCCTCTTCACATCAATTCCTGTTACTTCTACTAAAACAAAACCCTTAGACACAGACTGTTCCTTTCTTTTTCTTTTTCTATTCTCACTCTGTAGCCTAGACTAGAGTGCAGGGGTATCATTTGGGCTTACTGTAACCTCCACCACCCGGGTTCAAGCAATTCTTCTGCCTCAGCCTCCCAAGTGGCTGGGATTACAGGCATGGGCCACCACACTTGGCTAATTTTTGTATGTATAGTAGAGACGGGGCTTTGCCATGCTGATAAGGCTGGTCTCAAACTCCTGGCCTCAAGTGATCCATCAGTCTTGGCCTCCCAAAGTGCTGGGATTGCAGGCATGAGCCAAGCCACCGTGCCTGGCTGACTGTTCTTTTTTCTGAACAGAAATGTTATCCCGAAAGCTTCAAATCACCCTTATGATGGTTTTGCCCAAAGAAACCAATCATTGCATCATTCTGAGATCCCCTCTACTAAACCTTTTTATTTGCATTCTCTTCTATGGCAAACCTTTTAACCTAGGCTTAGGATGTGAGGTATCTTATGGAACTTTCATTTGTTTCAAACAGTATACACTGTTACTAGACCTATATGTATTATTTATGTCCTTAGAAAGTCAGAGCTTTCAGAGGCCTAAGAGATCATCTAATCCAACTCTTTGTTTTACTGATAAGAAAACTAGCTCAAAGAAGTTAGTTTGCTCCTAGCCACCCAGCTAGTATGATGCTGGCCTTGTGTCATACTTATTAGGTATTCTGGAGCCAAGCTCAGTTCTCCTCCTTCTGTATCAGGGCGCAGCTTCGGTTACTGCTTATCAAAATCACAAAAAGCAGATTGAAACGTCTTCAGAGTATTCTACTTAGTGAGCCCAGAGGGTGAAGGAGAAAGCAAATCGAAGGCTCTGGGTGCTCAGTCCTTTAGTAATTAAGAACTGGTATTATTTTCAGCATTGTGGGAATGATGCCAGTGATAACAAATCACACAGCTTAGTTTCACGGATGACGATGACCTCATCATCACTAAAACAGCCACCACTGTCTCCAGCCTACAGCCCTCGCCTGAAGCCATCACACTACTTCCTTGTATACCATCATAGGAGAGAAGTAAGGACACCATAAGGCTCAGGGGGAAGGGAACTTTGTTGCCGCTGTTGTAAGAAGTTGGAGGAAGGTAAACTAGAGGTGCGGGAAATAGGCGAGGCCAGGACCCAGCAGGACCAGCTCAAAGACACTGGGAAGGGGACAGTCACCTCCCCGGCAGCAAGTGGAAACCGGATTCAGAACCTGAGCCAGGTAGATTCACTCTTCTAAGATCCAACAATAACATGCATTTGTAGGTCAATCAGATTTGCTCTAAAACTCTAAAGAGTTTCCACATTGTCACTTCATTTAATCCTCAACAACCTTGAAATGTAGGTATTTGGGTTTTTTTACATAATGAGAGATAAAGAAACCAGGTTTAGAGATGCCAAATGACTTGCTGGCAGCTATAGAAGTTCAATTCTCTTTTCTGGTTCCCTACTGGGTCTGTTTTTTGTTTTGTTTTTTTGAGACAATCTCACTGTCACCCAGGCTGGAGTGCAGTGGCGCAATCTCAGCTTGCTGTAACCTCTGCCTCTTGGGTACAAGCGATTCTCGTGAATCAGCCTCCTACTCATGAGTAGCTGGGATTACACGCATGTGCCACCACGCCCGGCTAATTTTTGTATTTTTAGTATAGACGGGGTTTTGCCATGTTGGCTAGGATGGTCCTGAACTTCTGACTTCAAATAATCCACTGGCCTGGGCATCCCAAAGTGCTGGGATTACAGGCGTGAGTCACTGCACCTGGCTCCCCAGTAATTCTAAAATATCTCCCAATGCGATGTAAGAAATACATCAATTTTTTAAAATTCCAAACATGGGAATCTAAGACTCTGGAGGAGAAATAAGGGAAATGTGCCTGGAAAGGGAAATAAAGCCCAAGGGCAAGTAAGAGCCTGTCATTGAGAGTAAAAAGGATGAAAAGTCAGGGACAGTGGCTCACACCTGTAATCCCAGCACCATGGGAAACTGAGGTGGGAGGACTGCTTGAGCCCAGGAGTTGGTGACCAGCCTCAGCAACAGTGAGACCCTGTCTGTACAATTTTTTTTTTTTTTGAAATGGAGCTTTGCTCTTGTCACCCAGGCTGGAGTGCATGATCTTAGCTCACTGCAATCTCTGCCTCCCAGGTTCAAGCGATTCTCCTGCCTCAGCCTCCTGAGTAGCCTGGATTAGAAGCGCACGCCACCACACTGGGCTAATTTTTGTATTTTTAGTAGAAACAGGATTTCTCTGTGTTGGTCAGGCTGGTCTCGAACTCCTGATCTCAAGTGATCAGCCCACCTTGATCTCCCAAAGTGCTAGGATTACAGGCCATCATCCTGGCTAGTATAATTTTTTTTTTAATTAGCCAGGTGTGGTGGTGTACACCTGTAGTCTCAGCTACTGAGGACGGTGAGGTGGGAGGATCACTTGAGCCTGGGATGGTGAGGCTGCTGTGAGCTATGATTGTTCCAGCCTGGACAAAAGTGAAACCTTGTCTCAAAAAAAAAAAAAAACAGGATTAGAAGTCAACTTTTCTAAAAAACATCCATGCTACCTGACCTACCACTCTGGCTTGGTAAAGGATATTGCCATTATGCTTCTCAATCCACTGCCAGAGCCCCACTATCACCCAAGCCTGTTACACGAGTGTCATTTTCATGCACAGACTATGTTGCACTTAGCAGCTGTACCAGGATAATAGAGTTCCCCCCAACTAAACTGTTGTTACTTCCAGCATTAGATCCAAGCATTCATTCACATATACCCACATACACATCATTGGAAACCAGCCTGAGTCCAGCTTCTCCTTTTGCAGAGATTTTATAGCGCCCTGGATGTGGATACAGGGCGTCACACCCTGATTCCCAGGATGATCATTCATAATGCACAATGTGGAAAATGCCCTTCAAGGAAACCAGGCTGTCCTGTGTGAACCTAGTGGGCAGGCATAGAAACAGGAAGGCTGAGATTAGAGCCTGCTCTACAGCGTTTTGATGTTTCCCGAGCCATTGCTGAGGCTCTGAGAGCTGATCAAAGGTACCTCTGCAGGCTCGAATTAACACAGCCTTGGTGAATCAGGCCGGCACCTGCCTGCAAATAGCAGCATATTTCACCAAATCAAGTTAATCTTTTCATCAAGGCAGGAGGTGGCAATCCTTTTATAAAACTTTCAGAGGCTATTTATTCCTGTTGCATCTTAGCTTTCTGAAGGAAAAATAATGGCTTACTTAATTTTCTTCCCTTGGAGGTATGTATTTATTTTAAAGCTGATCTTTACTCATGAAGACCTCCAGCCTTAAAGAACATGCCTTGTTTAAAAAATGGTGGAGGTTTTGAGTTTGGAAGAGAAGAATGAGACTGCGTTGTCATAAATCTTCACTTTCCTTTTAATGCAGGTGGGACTTGTAACTTCAAGTATTTGCATAAGAGCAGTACCTCACCTTTATTGGGGGAAATACAGCCAAAAAGCCATAATTTTTGTAGAGAGAAAACGGAAAGGCGCAGCACAGAGTAAACTATAGTCACTAGGATAGATCTAAAGATTCTAGCAGAACTCAAATAAAAAACAGAAACTTACTTAAAAAAAAAAAGAACAAGTACTAGCCTAAGGCTGCAGGCTCAGAAAACTGATACCTAGAAAGGGAAATGAAATGTGTTGAATAATAGATTAAGTGTTAAGTTAATACTTACGCAGAGAAGCTACAAAACAGATTTCTTGCCTTGGAGGAGTTCATTATTTCAGGCACTGGCTGGTCATGAGACTTAGGAAACCAGGAGGATGTGTCAGATCCTGCAAGCCTCTCCAAGAAGCAGATGTGGTCACGAGGAAATGGAGTCGGGGAGGAGAGGGAGGAATTTGAGAGAGCAGAAAAATAAGTTGTGATATTTGGAAAAGAGAGCTCACATATGATCGTCTGCCAAAGCAACCCCCAAATCTTTATTGAACAGTATAATATAAATTGAGACAGTTCCAAGTTGTTTCATTTCGGGAATAGGGTGTGGAAAGAGTGTGAGCTCACAGAATCACCCCATAAGCGTGGGTCCCATTGCAGCTGGTAACCACAGACAAGCTGAACTTTGAAAAGTCTTGTTTCCTCAGCTGCACAATGGGAATAACATGTCCCATAAGGATTGTGAGGACTAAATACGTACATATGGTAGTCAATAAATATAATAATATAATTAATAATTTAATATAAGGTGTTTGATAAATATGTATTTTCCTTCTCAAATTAAACTAATACTTTCAATTTAATGCTGGGTTTACAGATGATAGAAAATAATACTATAATGGAAAGGGCTATTTTTATTTATTTATTTATCTTTGAGATGGAGTCTTACTCTTTTGCCCAGGCTGGAGTGCAGTGGTGTGATCTCTGCTCACTGCAACCTCCGCCTCCCAAGTTCAGGTGATCCTCCTGCTTCAGCCTCCCAAGTAGCTAGTATTACAGGCATGCACCACCATTCCGTGCTAATTTCTGTATTTTTAGTAGAGAAGGAGTTTCACCATGTTGGCCAGGCTGGTCTCAAACTCCTGGCCTCAAGTGATCTGCTCACCTTGGCCTCTCAAAGCACTGGGATTGCAGGCATGAGCCATCGTGCCTGGCTGGACAATTTTGTTTTAAGTTTCTTACTTTCATTTTTTCAATTAACAAAAGCATGCATTTATGATATACAGCATGATGTTTTGATACATGTATACATTGTGATATGACTGAATCAAGCTGTTAATTAGTTAATTAAAAATAAATGCTCACTTTGGGAGGCCAAGGCGGATGGATCACTAGGTCAAGAGATTGAGACCATCCTGGTCAAAATGGTGAAACTCCGTCTCTACTAAAAATACAAAAATTAGCTGGGCGTGGTGGCGCAGCCTGTAGTCCCAGCTACTCGGGAGGTTGAGGTAGGAGAATTGCTTGAACCCAGGAGGCGAAAGTTGCGGTGAGCCGAGATCGCACCATTGCACTCCAGCCTGGGTAACAAGAGCAAAACTCCATCTCAAAATAAATAAATAAATAAATAAATGCTGTTGTAGATTGTTTAGATTTATTGTTCAAGCAGGCTAGGAAAAAAAAATGTTTTGGGTTTTCTTGAGACAGGGTCTTGCTCTGCTGTCCAGGCTGGAATGCAGTGATGTAACCGTGGCTCACTCCAGCCTCAAACTCTGTGGCTCAAGCAATCCTCCTTCCTCCGCCTCCCGAGTAGCTGGGACTAAAGGTGCATGCCACCATGCCTGGCTAATTTTTAATTTTTTTGTAGAGACAAGATCTCGCTATGCTGCCCATACTGGTAAGCCACCACGCCCAGCTGGAAAAAAATGTTGATTAATGTAATACACGTTGGCTTTTCACAGACTCATTCAAGTAAATCAAATTTCAAAATGAAAATCAGGGCTGGGCGAGGTGGCTCACACCTGTAATCCCAGCACTTTGGGAGGCCAAGTCAGGAGAATCATGAGGTCAGGAATTCGACACTAGCCTGGCCAACATGGTGAAACCTGGTATCCACTAAAAATACAAAAATTAGCTGGGCGTGGTGGCAGGCGCCTGTAATCCCAGCTACTCGGGAGGCTGAAGCAAAAGAATTGCTTGAACCCCGGAAGGGGAGGTTGCAGTGAGCTGACATCACACCCTGCACTCTAGCCTGGACAACAGAGCAAGACTCCATCTCAAAAAAAAAAAAAAGAAAAAAGAAAATCAGGCTAGGCACAGTGGCTCACACTTGTAATCCCAGCACTTTGGGACACCGAGGCAGGATTGCTTGAGGCCAGGAGTTTGGGACCAGCCTGAGGAACACAAAGACACCTCATCTCTATAAAATTTTAAAAGCAGGGCCTGGTGGAGCTGGCCTGTAGTCCTAGGTACTCAGGAGGCTGAGGCAGGAGGATCATTTGCACCCGGAGTTCAAGATTGCAATGAGGTATGACCACGTCACTGCATTCCAGCCTGGGTGACACAGCAAGATCCTGTCTCAAAACAACCACCACCACCACCAAAAAAATCCCTGAAAATATCATTGGAAAGAAATTAAAAGTGGCCAGGAGCGGTGGCTCACGCTTGTAATTCCAGCACTTTGGGAGGCCCAGGCGAATGAATCATCTGAGGTCAGGAGTTTGAGACCAGTCTGGCCAACATGGTGAAACGCTGTCTCTATTAAAAATACAAAAATTAGTTGGGTGTGGGGCAGGCGCCTATAATCCCAGCTACTCGGGAGGCTGAGGCAGAAGAATCACTTGAACCTGGGAGGCAGAGTTGCAATGAGCCGAGATCACACCATTGCACTGCAGCCTGGGTGACAAGAGTGAGACTTCATCTCTAAAAAAAGAAATTAGCAATAAAACGTTAATAATCAGACTAGTTAACAAGTCCAAAAGTTGTTTTCACTTGTTAAACAGGATAATTTTTTTTAAAGAGGCATATGTAAAAATTTAAATGTGTACTTTTTCTGCATTTCAGCCTACTTACAGTCTCTGAATGCCTTATCCTCACATTATAATTTATATGGAATTGATGCCTTTAAAGTATAAAAATATATATTAGCAAAAATTTGAGACAAGATAGGAGAATCAAATTTGTCTTAAAATCATTAGAATGATCTGATCAAATGAGAATATGTTCCAATTTCAGTCATTTTCTTGATAAAGAAAATAGTTTGGAGGCTGGGTGCGGTGGCTCACGCCTATAATCCCAGCACTTTGGGAGTCCAAGGCGGGTGGATCATTTGAGGTCAGGAGTTCCAGAGCAGCCTAGCTAACATGGTGAAACCCTGTCTTTACTAAAAATTAAAAAAAGGCTGGGCGCGGTGGCTCATGCCTGTAATCCTAACACTTTGGGAGGCCAAAGTGGGTGGATCACCAGAGGTCAGGAGTTCAAGACCAGCCTGGCCATCTTGGTGAAACCCCATCTTAGAAATAAATAAATAAATAAAAATAAAAATAAATGAGTCGGCGTAGTGGCATGCACCTTCAATCCTAGCTACTTGGGAGCCTGAGGCATGAGAATTGCTTGAACCCGGGAGGAGGAAGTTGCAGTGAGCCGAGATCAAGCCACTGTACTCCAGCCGGGGAGTCAGAGTGAGACCCTGTCTCAGGAAAAAAAAAAGAAAATAGTTTGAAACTTTTTTCTTTCTTTTGTTTTCTTTCTTTCTGTTACTGAGACGGAGTTTCGCTCTTGTTGCGCAGCCTAGAGTGCAATGGCACAATCTCGACTCACTGAAACCTCCACCTCCCGGGTTCAAGTGATTCTCCTGCCTCAGTCTCCCGAGTAGCTGAGATTACAGGAATGCAC
The DNA here is from genome assembly GCF_009761245.1 of Sapajus apella. Taxonomy (NCBI): domain Eukaryota; kingdom Metazoa; phylum Chordata; class Mammalia; order Primates; family Cebidae; genus Sapajus; species Sapajus apella. The sequence continues at coordinate 14,277,251 of NW_022436969.1, read as the reverse complement.
CACCATGCCCGGCTAATTTTGTATTCTTAGTATAGACAGGGTTTCTCCATGTTGGTCAGGCTGGTCTCGAACTCCCGACCTCAGGTTATCCACCCGTCTCAGCCTCCCAAAGTGCTGCGATTACAGTCATGAGCCACCTCACCCAGCTTAGGATATTAAAAAAAAAAAAAAAAACAAGCTGACACTTCCTAGGGTAACAATTTATCATCTGAAATCCCTCCATGGTTTTATTTTCCTTACCTGTATGCTATAGTTAAATGTTTGTCTATATATTCCTTCTAAATCTGAGTAAATTTCCATCACTGGATTTGGTTCCCTTTGTAAGTCACCCACACTATGCTTCAAAGGTTGCATATTCTATTGATGTCTATAACACATTTCATTCAAACACCCTGTTTCCTTGATAGTTGGTTAAATCCCTGTACTACTGATTATTTTTATTCATTGATTTCTCATGCTTCCCTTCTTTGCCAGCTGTGCTATTGTAACCATCAACCCTAAGTTACTGCTCTTCTTTCAGCCACAAAGCATTTGTTAAATGTCTCTCTTTTCAGCCTCTGAATCATAAAACTCAGCCCAGAACATAGCCTGTTTTTAATGAGAGGTCACAATTTTTGGAGGTTAAAACTTGACACATTCTGTTAATACGCTTAATGAGACCTAAAACTGATCTCTAAACATTGCTTTTTGCTCACTGGCTAGTTTCCAGAGATAAATTTTACTTTTTGATATAATACAAATGAATATTTTGTATTCCTGCAGTGTTTTGGAGTCTACCAGTCAGAGGCTTAGTTTTACATTTGTATGAGCTACGTGTATACAGTGTCAAATATAAATTTATGCGAACTCTAATTGAACAAGCTGACCTGGGTGACAAAATAATTCTACAGAAAATTACATTTCTCTAAGACAAATTACATTTCTGTAAGACTATAATTTTCAGTCCTTCTGTCCAAACAAAAAGACTACAAAAACAACTTTTTTTTTCTTTTTAGGTCTAGAAAAAGAATGGTCAGCTCCCTTTGTTCTGGATAAGGAGAGAAACAACGGCTGATTTAAAGAATTATTTAAGGCGGTGGTTCTCAATCTTGTCTATGCATTGGAATCACTAAGAGATCTTCTAAAAATTCCCAACTCAAGGCCACAGTATTTTTTTTTAAGCTTTCTAGGTGATTCCAGTGTCAAGTTTGAGAACCACTAATTTGGAGTTTCAAAGTAACTATAGTAAAATTCTAGTTTCTAGAAATGGTGGATTTTTTTTTTCTTTTTTTAGACTAATCCTCTGCAGGTAACAATCATAAAGTATGAATAAACAAAAAGTTAAACAAACAAAAAACTAGTTGAAGGCCTGAAGAATAACCAAAAGCAGGCAGAAACTGGAGGTCATCTTCCCTTAAAAGAAGGGAACCTCAAGATATACAAGTTTGTACCTTTAGGCCTGAAGGCAGTCTTTATTCTTCAAAAGGTTAGGGGTGGCAGAAAGCTGCAACTTCAGTGGCTTGAGATGTCAAGGACAGAGGTGGGGTGGGGAGAGCAGAGCAAAAGTTAGGAAGGCTAGGCAAATTCTGGAAAGAGGGGAACTGAATAAGGAGCAAATCTCAACCTCTGAACAGATATTTTGTTCAAATTCATAGTTGATTTGTGCAGCAGGGGAGACCCCAGTGGGCCCACTGAAGGGCAGCAGCTGGAAGCTGAACACTAATCGGAGACTGCGGCTGCTTATCCATTACAGGATGGTTTAAGTTTCAGTTCAGCCAAATGAGCTGCCTGAGGACAAATGTTAACTGTTCAGAGGAATGTAGCTGAATCTATAGTCTTTATGGATGTACCACCCATATTGTCCAGGACATAATAAAAACTAGACAAGCAAAAAAAAAAAAAAAAACAAAAAAAACAACAAAGTGACCCCATACAAAAGTGAAATACAATCAATGGAATCTGATTCTGAGTAAGGCATGTTACAATTAGCAAACATGTATTTAAGAGAGCTATTATAAATACATATAAGGATATATATTTATAGTAATGAGAAATCTCAGAAGAGAATTAGGGATGCTTAAGAACCAAATGGAAATTTTACATGTGAAAAATATACAATAACTGTAATGAAAGTCCACTGGATGAGTTCATCAGCATGCTGATGTACAAGAGTTACTGGATTGCCAATGAATTATACAAATTATACCATCTAAAATAGAAACGAGACTGAAGAAGGAAGAGCTTCAGAGACATGCAGGACAACCTCAAGTGATGTAATGTAAATTTACTGGCTTCTAGGAGACAGGAAAGCAGAAAATAAATTGAAAAAAAAAAGGCCAAAATTTCCCCAAATTTGACTTTAAAATAAAAATAAAGACACAGATTTACAGCTCCAAGAAGCTCAGTGAACCCCCAGCTAAATAAGTACAAAGAAACCATACCTAGGCACATTTTAGTGAAACTGCTGAAATTCAAAAAACAGCCAGAGAAAAAGACATTATATATATGAGAATAATGATACAAATGACAGCTGATGTCTCATCAGAAACAATGGAGGCCAAAAGACAATAAATGCTTTTGAAGTGCTATAAGAAAAAAGCTATCAACCCAGAATTCTCCATCAGTGAAATGATCCTTCAAAGATTAGTGAAAGAAAGTCATTTTCAATGAGCTCATTTTCAAGGAGTTTCAATGAGCCTAAACTTATCACAAGCAGGCCTAGATTACGGTTCTCAAAGAAATCATTCAAGCTGAAAAGGAAAGACATCAGATGTCACTCAAATATATAAGAGAATGAAGAACATCAGAAATGGTCAATATTTGGCAAATATAAAAGATACATACACTCTTTTTTCTCTTACATTTAAATGACATTTGCTTGTTTTAAGTAAAAATTATAGCATTGTCCTGTTGTGTTTATTATCTATGTAGCCGTAATATATGTGAAAAACCAAGGGAGAGGGATTGTGAATGGAACTGTACTGCTGCAAGTTTCTACATTTTATGTGAAGCTGTATCATGTTAACCCTAAGTAGACTGTAGTAGGTTAAATATGTTGTAATACCTAGCAGAACCATTTAAAATATAGTGTATGGTTTATAAACCAATAGAAAAATTAAAACACAACAGGCTGAGCTTGGTGGCTCACGCCTGTAATGCCAACACTTTGGGAATCTGAGGCAGGCGATTCACTTGAGGTCAGGAGTTTAAGACCAACCTGGGCAACATGGCAAAATCCCATCTCTATTAAAAATACAAAAAAATTAGCCAGGCGTGGTGGTGCATGCCTATAATCTCAGTTACTTGGGAGGCTGAGGCATGAGAATCCCTTGAACCCTGGGAGCTGGAGGTCTCAGTGAGCCAAGATCATGCCACTGTACTCTGGTCTGGACAAGTGACCCTGTGTCAAAAAAAAAAAAAAAACCCAAAAAAAAAAACTATACAAAGAGAAAACAAATATTCTCGATGCAACAGTCTCATCTAAAAAAAAGAGAAAAAATTCAGCCTGAAAAAAGACAGAAAAAGAGGAGCAGCAAAAAAAGCCAGATGGTAAACTCAATCTAAACATATCAATAATTGGAGTAAATGTAAATTGACAAATGCTAAGTAAAAGGCAGAGATTAGACTAAATAAAAAAGCAAGACCAAACTATACGCATTATGAGATGAACTTTAAAAACGCATAAAAATCATTTCTATTTGGCTTTGATATTAATAGCTTACATTTTTCAGTTACATGTACCTGTTTTTAAATAATGGCTTACATTCACTGAACGTCAGCTGTTAACAACCATGACCTGTAACAACCTCCATAGAGAAAAAATGAAGTAAAACAGAGAATTGAGGGTGACTTTTTTTTTAATCTTTGGGTTTCATTGACTCTCTTAATAGTTTTTCTTTTAAATGAGTCATATGGCTCCTTTCCTTCCCCTTCTAGTGTGAGTGATGAAACACTGTACCAGGGCAATCCCTCAACTATACTAAAGCAAAATGTTCAGCCTTTGATCTAGCTGTTGGAGCAAGTAATGATTCTTGATCACCTTTGCGTCACTCATTTTTATTAATGTTTGTTTTGTTCCTTGTGTTTACTTTACTAGTACTTTTTGGGTGTCTGTCTATTTCTGTGACTCTCTGAGGTGGGGCTAGACCACTCTAAGCTGAGTGCCCTACAAAGCTGTACCCCACGGGCACAACATTCCCTCAATTTTCTTACACCTCTGGGTAGTCATCATCAGTTTTTTCTTTCACTTACAAGAAAAGTCTTTCAGTTTAGCTCTTTCTACAGTAGGGACTTTCTAAAATAGTTTCAAAATTTGACAAACTTCAATTTGTAAGAATTTTCCTACATTCTTTAAACAATACTGAAGCTCTGATGCTCCCTCCCACACTTACAATTCATAGCTGGGGCAGAGCTGGAAAGAACATGACTGTAACAACAAAGAAAGCTCATACTAAGCATGACTACAAAGAATGCTTTTGTGGCATGTGACAAATCTGCTCAACCATACAAGTGAAAGGAGCAACATCAATTCCCTTCTGGCCATCTGGGCTTCGTAAGTGATTGTCCATCCCAACAAATTCCACTTGTACATAGCACTATTTTTTCACAAACTGTGACTTTGGAAAATACCTAATAAACTAACAATCCCACCATAGACAGAATCCCACTGTTTATTTCACCATTTTAGAAAACATTTTAAGATGTTTTAAAAGGTCATTTCTCTGCAAATGCTATGCTATATTTGAATAGAAATGCCTTAACTATCTGTACTACTGAAATTATTTTAAAGGGTAATGTGGAAAAAGGTCAAGAGATTGCTTGGGTTGTTTTCTTCTGAAAACTTAGCAATAACTGGATGCTTCAAGACTTTTCTTTACAAAATGGTCATGTTTTAAACCATGCAGGACAGATCAATAAGGGATTTAGTGGCTAAACACTGAAATGATTCATTTCAATTTGCCATACAGTTTAAGTAAAGTGCTAAGGGCCTGCTCTCAAGAGTAAATATCACACATCCTGTTTATGCAAACTGGCTTGTTGTCCACAGTTTTTCAAAGAGCTGGTGACACCCCCAACACTGCACCCTACCCCTCAAACTTCCTGCTCACTAGGGTGCTATATTCCTACTCATTTTTAAAAAGCACCTCCCTCAACAGAAATACTCTGAATTACAACAATTTTTAAAGAAAATACTTTATTATGTCATGAAAAAAAAGGCATCAACTAGATTCATACTTGTTTGAAAAAAAAATTGAAAATTTATTATTTAGACAGTATGTGGGCATCCTGTTCCACATGGGAATGAGAAGATGCTATAGGTTCTCTAAGTATTGCACAGTCTGAAAAAATAACAAAAACGGGGAAGGGAAGGAAAAAAAAAATCACATGATATTGGGAACCTCTCACATTATGAATAATCTACCAAGAAACATTTAAAAAAGAAAACCTTTCGTTTCTACAGTAGCTTTGAGTTTATAGTTCTTGGAATGACTGTATTACATTGAAGACATCTCAGTAACAGGAAGCTGTTTTAGCAATCCCATGTGCAAATATTAATAAAAAATATATAAAATAACGCAATTCATCTCTTGCCATCACCCCGGCAATCATGACATTTCTGAGAACGGTTTTGCTTGAAAATGGGTTAAGCTGTAAGTTTTGCCTGAAGCTCCATCTCTGCAGCCCGTTTGAGTGCAACATCCACTAGAAGCTGAAATCCGCTAAAGTCCTGGTTGAGGTCCGGTGGAGTCGGGGGAGGAGTGTTGAAAAGACCACTCTGTGTATTTGTACTTGGTCCAGATTTACACATGTCCGCTGGGTACATGAGAGAGGTGTCTGTGAAGTTGCTGGCCGCTATCTGCTGTATATCTGTGTTTTGTCCCACACCAACCGACTGGCAGAGAGAGAAAGGGACATCTTTCAACGCAGTCACAGTGGTATGGCAGATCACTGATGGACGAGCCAAAACTGACCCCGGGGATGATGGCTTAGGAGACAGTGGCCTCCCTAGGGTTGGGTTTGGCCCAGCTGTACAGGAATGAAACGGGGTCTCCTCTAGAGCTGGCATGAAGTTTTTGATGCCCATCACAGACTCCACAGAGCTCGTTTCAGAAATCTTGGCTCCACGGCGGGAAATTGTGAACTGATTTGGATCTTTGCCATCCTTTCTCAGCATGTCAGGGAGGAGCCTTCGGCGGGCGTTGATGAACCAGTTACAGACCTGAAATCATATCAGTACGCTTTAACACTTTCCTCATTCACTGAGACAACAGGCTCTGAGAATGTTCTATGGGGTACCTAATTGATCTTTCTCTCTGTATTAAAGAAAGCATGAAAAGGCTTATCCGGACTTAATGTAATTTCAAGGTATTTGAGCTCCGCCAAGCAAGAAAGCTGCCTTCTATCATATTTTTATGTATATGTTTCTAATACATATTTCCTTTTTTGTCTCTTCACTCAAACGTTTTCAGGACGAAGAAAAAGTTATAAAATCTCTGCCAGGCGAGGTGGCTCATGCCTATAATCCCAGCACTTTGGGAGGCCGAGGTGGGTGGATCACAAGGTCAGATCGAGACCATTCTGACCAACATGGTGAAACCCATCCCTACCAAAATATAAAAAATTAGCCCAGCGTGGTGGTGCACGCCTGTAGTCCCAGCTACTCGGGAGGCTGAGGTAGGGGAATTGCTTGAACCCGGGAGGCAGAGGCCGCAGTGAGCGGAGATTGTGCCACTGCACTCCGGTCTGGTGACACAGCAAGACTCCGTTTCAAACAAACAAACAAAACAAAAAAACCAAAATATAAAATCTCAAATGCTTGAAAACAATTTGAGAGAGTAAGAGAAGTTTGCCTTTTAACTCTCCCCCATTTTAACCTATCACCTACTGTCCCAACATTTAAGTTAATCAACTACAGGAAAACCTCATCTTATGAAAAGGGCCACTCCTCCCAGTAACTGATTTTTCCCAGTTCAAACGACTATGTCAACAGATATAACATGAATTACCTCACTGAAGTCTGTCCTTGTTTAAATATCAAACCAGTTTCCTGGGTAATAGAGTAAGGTTTAACCTCCTTCTAATGTCTGTTGCATAAAGAAGGTTCCTTTAGGCATTAAAGGAAATGCTATCTGACAGATAACTGTGAAGTGTTTCTGTGTTCTCTAAATAGCTAGTTATTAGCTTTTAACACTATCAAGTTTACAATAAAAAGATATTCCTTCTTTCTTGGAGTGTCAAGGAACTTCATGACTCACAGGAATGCCATAAAATGACATTGAAAATAAAAAAGCCTCTGTAAACCTCATGCTCTCTTTCTTTACCTGTAGTGTAGACAGGTGTGTTTGCTGGGACAGCAATGCTTTTTCTTGCTCGGAAGGATAGGCATTGTAACGGTGCTCATACAGCCAATCCCGAAGAATCTGCACAGACTCCTTGGGTAGGTTGCCCCTTCTCCTTCTCTTGCTTGAGCCAGCGGATGAAGAAAGGTCCAAGGGAATGTCCATACTGTCCTCATCCTCACTTTCACTGCCAGATGCTGCAACAATACCTATGAAAGGACAAGGGCCAGTTGTCAATTGCTTTTATAAGCAGAGCAACTACTGCAAAGCTCACTTCCGCGGACCAGTGTAACCATGTTTTCCCAGCAACCGAGAGCCAGAGAAGGCGCAGTGTTTTCTGTCCTGAATTCAGGGTACAAGTAAAAGTAATCTGACTAGCACCACATGGGAGATTCCCAACCAAATGCCAGACGCCTTTTCTCAGCCGCTTTCCTCCAGGATTCATTAACTTCTCACATTCCTTTTGAATGATGCTCAGAAAACTCTTTGGTCTAATCATTAGAGGAGACAAATTGCACCCAAAGTGAATAACCTGTCACATCTGAAACAGGAAGTGTGCTGTGGCAGTTGGAATGTGCCTACCAACCTTCTTTCTAAGATCAGTGCTAACTAGGAAAAGCAGCCTAACCAGTATCCGAATGCAGATTTTAAATGTTACTCTTCCTCTTTCTTCTACTGAAGGTTTGAAGTAAGAGGGGACACTAGTGCATTTTTTTTTTTCACGGATATACGGAAGGAAATTTACATACTACACCGAACTCAGTATCCTAAAGGTAAAATACATGCTAAAATTTTCTGCTAATACCATGCCTGGTCATTTAGTATTCATTGCTATCTACATTTATTTGAAATTAGACACCTGCTTTAAGTGGGCAGTAATAGTCACTTTTTATTAAATATAACCACTGATGTTTTCCGTTTCATCACACAAAAATATTTTTCTACTACTGGTACTTTAATCAGGTTAAAAGTTGCCCAATAGTAAATGAATTTAAAATGTCTCCTAAATTTCAGCAGCCAGTTAGATCTCAACCTAGAATAGAATACTACATATCAATAAGCAGAGTTTAGTTTTAAATGATTACATGACAAAGGAAACTGAATATGCAATCCCCAGAGGAAGTTCTTTTGGCTGTTTAAGTACTTTAATCCTGCCAGAAATTTTAAGAATTCACAAGCCATAGAGAATATTTAAATCACTGATGGATTGGGTTCAATAAACTACAGACCTGGCCTTTACAGATATTTAAACATCATTCTGAACTTAAAAAAAAAATTAAATAACAAACGCTATTAACTCCACCTTTCAAAAACGACAGCAGGCTACTCCGAATGACTAAAGAAATACATTCTTTTGTTTGCGGGCAATCTAGAATCTTAAAAATAGAAATGAATTACAAACAATCGCATGCCTGAAAACATCAGTACTTCTTAGGGGAAGTAACTAAAATAAAAAAATGTAAAGATATGCATTTTTAGCTTTGTATACTTTCTTTCGTCTGTAGTATGTAATTTGGTTGAAAGCATTACTTGACCTTAATTAAGCCAGTTCACCTTGACAGGAAATAAAAACTAAATATTCCCTTTAAGCTAAACACCAATTTTTTTTTAAAGGAATTTTTCCCACCCTTTTAATTGACTCTGACTTGGTGACACATTTTTAGTTTTGGACTGCAGGGGGCAGAAGTTGCTGGAGGCTATTCATACAAAAGGCAGAACTCTCCAAAGACAAAGTAAAGCAAGTTCTAACAAAGAAGTGGATCATCTTGCAGATTCACTTTAGCTCAGGGCTTAATAAACAGCTATAAATAAACCGCCCAAGAATCCTAAGTTTTAACTGTCGTGTATTTTAAATTTCCCTCCCCGGATGATTGAAATTTTGTAAAAAGTTTTTTAAAAGTGCCCGTTTAAAACTGAAACTGCTTTCACTATTGACAAGATGAGGCTTTCAAAAACCATATTTAAATTTGGGTGAAGAACTATTACAAAAAAGCTTAAAGAAACTATAGCTGAGTTCCTGTCTCACATTCGGTTTAATATTAAAGAAATCGAACTTAAAAAAAAAAGTGTCAAGTTAATTAAATGACTAAAGCAAATTTGAATAAAGCAATTTGTTTAAACTCTCCTATGTCTGAAAAGCCAGGCATTATTCTCAAGGCTATTATCTCCGTCCCTTTTTTAATCTAGAAAAAGTGTGAAAATTTGCTCATTGAACAGTGAATTCCCAACTGTAAGTTGGTAATCACAAAGAGTTTGAAACAAAAAAGCCCCTGAAGGCTGCCCTTTGATCTGCTTGCCTAGTTTGACAAGAAGCCTGATCTTTCAGAATAGGTTAGTGACACACAAAAGCAGGTTTCAGTTAAGCAACACCAAACTGCAGCGCGACTTTACTCTGTTCTCAGTTCATTTAAATAAATGAATGCCAGGCCTCTGGAACTCTTAACAAATATTTCCAATATGTGCACAAAAGCTGAAGTAACAGGAAGTTAAGACTTCAGTTCCTAGGCTACGCCAGCTGATATTTCACTGCAGTAAAACCACGTTTGCTGCTGTCAGGACTGTTTTCATTAAAACCCTCCCTCCTGGTTGTGGCTTCACTTGGAAAAACAAAGACTTTTTTCCTCCTTACTCATTTCCTATTGTAACAGAGCTTTTGAAAAGTTTCCCGGTTAAGACTTGTTTCCAAACTTCTTGCTTTGCTTACACTTCAAAAAATGTGGCGGTGGGAAGGGTGGGGGCAGAATCACAAACTTCTTTCATTCTATTCACATACAAGGAAATGTGTAGAAAGCCACAACATGGCCTGAGGATCCCAATGCTCTAAGCAGAGACCTTGTTTCTGCACTTTCTCTTTTGAGACAGAGTTTCACTCCCGTTGCCCAGGCTGAAGTGGAATGGCTTGGTCTCGGCTCACCGCAACCTCCGCCTCCCGGGTTCAAGGGATTCTCCTGCCTCAGCCTCCTGAGTAGCTGGGATTACAGGCATACGGCACCACGTCCGGCTAATTTTATATTTTTAGTAGAGACGGGGTTTCTTCATGTTGGTCAGGCTGCTCTCGATCTCCCAGCCTCAGGTGATCTGCCTGCCTCAGCCTCCCAAAGTGCTGGGATTACAGGCGTGAGCTACCGCGCCCGGCCCTGCACTTTCCTGAATAGCTCGGTAACACCGAGATGAGACTGGGGGGCAGGGAGACTCTAGTTGTGAAGAAAATCTAGAAATAAGATCGACGAGAAAAGTTGAGGTGCACAATTAGGGAAAAGCAAATTTAACCCAAGTTTCCTGATCAGAAGTTTGCCTTTGATTCGGGAGAGATGTCTCTTGCCTGTAATCCCAGAACTTTGGGAGGCCAAAGCGAGAGGATCTCTTGAACCCAGGAGTCCGAGCCCAGCCTGGGCAACACAACCGAACCCGTCTCCAGAAAAAAAAAAAAAAAAAAGGAAAAACAAAATTCAATATATCCTTGAGAGAAGCAACAGGACTCGAACACCCAAGCCATCAAATCCAAGGTGCTAGGGGACCCCAGCCAAAGAGCAATCCTAAAGCAGGAATTCAACAGTTAGAAACTGGGAACAAAAAGACTTTATTGATCCTTCTTTCAGCTTGTTTTTAAGCCATTTTAAGAGATCTTTTGGCGTCACTCCCCGCTTTCTGGGAGGACACGCTATTATCATACACCAGTCTTACCAAACCCCGGGCTTGAGAGAATGGAGTTTGAAAGTGCACTTGTTTTAAGAAAACTTTAGATAAGACAATAGGCGGGCCCGACTTCCTCAGGAGTTCTTCCAGAGCCGACCGGGAAGGCTCCCCCCTCCCAGGTAGTTTTAGAGGCGCGGGAGGAGGACCGCGGAGGAGCACGGAGAGAGGGAGGGGCCCAAGGAGGAAAGCAAGTAGCTTTTGTTCTTGAGTTCTTCAGCCCCAAGTGAAACAGGCCCGCACACTGCACGAGTTAGGACAAGGAAAGGAACTCCAGGTCCCAAAAAAGTAGAAATGAGGCCGTGAATCCCACGTTCTCAGGGGCCTGCCCACCCCAGACGACTCGCCAGGGGAACCTAAAAAGGGAAAAGAAGCTCGGGTAACCTCGGCTGCCCCCACGAACCCTGAAGCACACGCAAAGTTTCTCCTCCAGCACGTCACCTTTGTTTCCATGAGTCGGCACCGAAGAGAAGGACCCGGCGCGCCCTGGGATGTGGACCGCGGAGCCCAGCCTGTCCCCGACTCTGGGGAGAGGGCACGCGGCGGTGGGGGGCGCGCCGGGGGAGGGAGCAGGAGGGCCCCGGAAGTACAGAGGGGGTCGCCAGGGAGGGCCAGGGCGCTGGGAGAAGGTAGGGGAATGTGCCGCGGGAGAGTCGAAGGGAACGCCAGGGAAGCCGTAGAGGAAGAGCGCCGGGGTTCCAGCGGTGAGGAGCGGGCCAAGGAAAATAATCAGAGCCGCCCCGGCCAGAGCCCGAACAATGCGGGGAGCCCACCCGGGCGGAAGCCGGGCTCTGCGCTAGAACCGTGCTCCTAACAGACTCCCCGACACTTATTCCGGGGAGCCCCAGTGGAACAGACAGCGAGCCTTCCTAGACCTGTCAGTCCTCCCAAGGGTCGGCACGGCTTTCACGGAGCGTCTCGGACGCTCCCCGCGCGTTTTCTCCAGAGCCAATTCCCTGTCCAGTGTCCTCCCTCCGTCCCGCGGAGAGGGGACCACGGGGCGTTCTACCATCAATGACTACCAGTTGATCCGAGTTTCACGTTTAATTTCACTCTCACTGGGAAAGCCTGGCGGCAGAGGGAAGCTCCGCGCGTTTCGGGCCTCCCACAGAAACGCAGCCGAAGGAACCCCGCTGGCCTAGCGGCTACCCCCAAGGAACGCCCCCCAGCGGGCCGGGTCTGAAAGAATGCGGAGTTCCAAACTCCAGGCCGCTCCCGGGCATGCGCAGCAGCGCCGCCCCTCCCGTCCGCTTCCCGAGCGATTAACTTCTGTTTTGAAGCACTCCACATAAATCACAACAGAAACGCCACCTCCAGCCCACGGCGGAACACTCGGGGGACCTCCCAGCCAGGGACTTAAAAGTTAACTTCAAAAGGGACTTCACATTCTTTGACCTTTCGGGGTGTTGTGTGTGGTTTCTTCCCCCCGCCCCCCGCGGTGTATTTTGTTTTTAAACCAAACTGACGGCAAGTTTTAGTTGCAAAGCTTCCAGAACGCTTTGTGGAAACAATGACAGCCTTGCTCTTTGCACTTAAAATCAAGCCTGCTTGTCACTTTTGGACACGTTTTGACTGCACGTCGCTTGAAGCGGCTGGCCCTGTGTCCGAACTCTTCCTCCTGCCCCAAAATTCATCGTGGGAAAACTTTTAGAGACTGAGAATTTGTAAAAGTCTGGCTTTCCAGAGCTGTTTACAACCAAGGACGATGTGGGGGTCCACAATCACATTCTTTCCAGCATAAAAACACCACATCCCTGAAGAACAGTGCTCGGGCCGGGCTGAGTAGGGGGGCGGTAGGGGGGAGGTCAGGAGTGAACTTTCTTTCAGACAAAGGCGCCGCGGTGCCGCAGCCCCCGCGGCCTCAGATCGTGATCGGGAAAAACGAGGTATTGGGTCCCCCCGACTCCGACCCCATATCCCCAACACTCGAGAAAGAGCGAGCAGCCACGCGGCTGCTGGGCCGAGCGTGGGGTGTCGCCCGAGACAATGAAACTTGCATGCGCACAAACAAGGCGCTGAGCGTGTTTCTTGACAACGTGCCAGCAGCGTGGAGAGGATCGCCCCACAACAGCCCCTCGTGTTGTGTCTAGCAGGAAAACAGCCGCTGCCGTTTCAGACGCAGCCTCAACAAAGAGCACGGCCACCGCTCCAGCCTAAGCGCCTCTGAGCGGAAAAGTCCACCAAGTGACCCGGCGCGGCGCGACACGGACAGCACGTTTCCCCCGGACTCGCGTCTCCCGGTGCGCGCCGCCCGCGGCCGCCTTACCTTTCTTGCCTTTCATTCTGGAACTTCCCTCCCAGCGCGAGGCAGGGCTGGGGTCTCGAGGGCCCAGGAGCGGGAACCCAGGGGACAAGCGATCGTCTCCTTCACGGCCGACTCTCCCGTAACTTGTAGGACGTGCTCCAGCCGTTACTGCTAAACAGGGCGCTCTGATCCCTGGCGCCCGCTCCTTGGGTGGAATTCAAGTGACACTCTGGCTTCCTCCTGCCGGGATCTTCTGGCAGCCGGCCGGGGGCTCTCCCTCGCCCAACTCTCTCTCCTCCCCTCTCCGCTCCTTTGTTCCCTGCTCCTGCTCGGCGCACCTCGGCGCTGTCAGAGTGAGAGAGGCGAGGAGGGAAGGTACAGGAGGTCCTGCCTCCGCCCCCAGCCGCCCGCCCAGTCCCCCCCACCCCCGCCCCGCCGCTCCTCCGCCCCTCCCCCGCACCTTCCAGCCGGGGAGGACTGGACCGAGCGCGGTGGCGGCTGTCACTAGTATCTGGGGGGGTGGGCGCGGACGCGGGGGACGGCCGTGTCCAGAAACGCGATCCTTTCCGCCTGCCGCTCACGGACCTCCCGCATCCCTCGCCCGGCGGTGGGGGCACCAGCCGAGCGCCCCAGGTTTCTTCCTTGGGCCTTTCTTCCCGGGACTGGCAAGGGTGCCTTTGGTCAGGAAATTGCAACAGATGGAAAAAAGGACACCTCCCTCCTTCCCTCCTCTACCCCAGGGAAGAAAATCCTCCCCGTCTCGTTTTTGACAGCTACCCCGAACTCCTCTGTCCCCGCTCTAGCCGCACGAGACAGCCGCCTCTGATTCAAGGGGCGGGGCACGGGAGGAAAAGTATTCCAGACAAGAACCAACTTCTTCCAGAATGCACGGCTGCCATTGACACGCGGGCGCGGCGCGGCGCACCCTTCTCCTCCCGGGGCTCTTCCTCCAGCAACAACAGCGGGAGGTCGGCGGGGGTGGGGGGGTCAGGGTGGGATGATGAGACACAGCCTAAGCGAACGTCTGTTCCCCCGGGCTAAAGCTGCGAGTTCCGGACTGGATTGCAAGGCAGTTTCGAAATCTGACACGTTGCGGACAGACACTTGTCATGCTCACATGCTCTTTAAATGTCTCTGCCTGGGGACGGCCGGGCTCGCGCCCGCCTCGCCACTGACACCCCCATTCGCGGGACCCCGACAGCGGCGCTTTTATAGCTCAGGGGTGACCACGCCGTGGCTGCTCATCTGTTTCGGTCAACAGTGTCTACTTTTAGGACTGGAACCCTGCTAGGGGAGCCCTCCTCCCCTACGGTATTTCAAACAGAAACTAGCCATTAAATAAACACGCGTTCCTGTTGACTTATTTTGGTCCACAGTTAGGAGGGATCCAACAGGAGTTTCTTGATGAAATTGCCCTTTCAAAGATCAGATGCTGTTTGGTTGACTTAAAGAAACGCATGCCCCCTCCTCTGGTTCTAGTTTTCGCGTGGTTACGTCCCGTTGTTTTGAAGCAAACGAACTGTCACATGCCACACAATGAGACTTCCTCCATCACTTAAAAAAAAGAAAAGAAAAGAAAAGAAAAAACCCAAATGTAAATAAGCCTAGCAGAGACAGCGCCCGGGTCTACCTCCAGCCTGGGCTATGTGCTGTTTTTGTTCTGTAACCTCGGTGGAGATGACGGCAGGAACAGCTCTGCGGAAATAAGGTTAAACCTGAGGACTACTAAGACAGCCAAGGGATAACTAACTCGACTTTGGAGCGTCTGTTTCAGGATTATGCCGAAAATTAGAGCCAGCCTGCCACCCTCAAAACAAAACAAAACAAAACAAAAACAAACAAAAAAAAACACCCCCGCCCCGAGAGTGCGTGGAAGCCAGAGTTTAAAAGGCCTGGGTGGTTTTTCCAATTACAGGACTTAAAATGAATCAACAGGGAAAAAAAAAGAGTCTCTCTAAGCAGGCAGCAACCTTAACGATATTTTTTTTCTTCTGTGGTTTGCTGACTGCTCCACACAGAAGACAACACACATCTAAAACGGCTCCTGGGGAACGGGGTCCTGGGGAGAAGCCACCCGCCCGGACGCTGCACTGCAACTGCCGAGAGCGCAGTTGCTTCCTGGGCCTGGCTGCAGATGAATCAGCTGCTGCGCCCAGTGCGGGACAGATGTGGCGCGGGAAGCCGGCCAGCACCCGGGCCGCCCATTAGAGGGCCGCCTCGCTATTTCATTTGAAGGGTTGTTTGTGGCTGGGATTGGTGGCTCATATCCGCTGGGGAGCCGGGAGCGAAGGGAGGAGAGACGCAAGGAGGAGGAGTCGGGGGCCGGGCGACGCTGCGACTCCGCGGTCTGAGTGGCAGGAGCCTTGTCTGCCACCGGGCGGTTACTGGGGAGACGCTTTGTTTGCTAACTTCGAAAGCTGCTTCGGTTGCCTCGGCCGCTTTCGAAGCCATTCCACTAAACACGCTTTCGGTCGGTTTAACCCTGCCTACCCACCATCCCCGCCCGCTTTGGGCAGCTCGAGACAAAAATGTTTCCTTCTTCCCAGTGGTTCTCCTTGGCCACGCGGTGGCTTTCACTACGTACACAAAGGTAGCTTTGCTTTCGTCCAAGTGGACTTGGCTAATGACTGTGATTCTCAGGCAACCGAGATGGAAACCGAGAATTGAAGAGGGTTTATAGCTTGAAAACAAACTTTCCCGGGGAAGGGGGGAGGGGCGGAGAGAATTAAAAGTGTTTTTCAAATTAGGGAAAGTTAAAAATGGAAATGTGTCACGCCTGTAATCCCAGCACTTTGGGAGGCCGAGGCGGGTGGAT
>NW_022436969.1:14235362-14256179 GCF_009761245.1 Sapajus apella | reverse complement strand
CCCGATGGCTCATCCCTGTAATCCCAGCATTTTGGGAGGCAAAGGCGTACAGATCCCCTGAGGTCAGGAGTTCAAGAACAGCCTGGCCAACATGGTGAAACCTCATCTCTACTAAAAATACAAAAATTACCCGGGCATGGTGGTGGGCACCTATAATCCCAGCTACTCAAGAGGCTGAGACATAAGAATTAGGTTGGACCTGGGAGGTGGACGTTGCAGTGAGCCAAGATTGCACCATTGCACTACAGCCTGGGCAACAGAGTGAAATTACGTCTCAAAAAAAAAAAGTACTCATTATTATTATTTCCATATTATATTAGCTGGGCTTGGTGGTATACACCTGTAGTGCATGGAACTAGAGCCTGCAGAGCCTGGAAGTTCAAGGCTGCAGTGAGCTATATTGCACCACTGTTTCCCTGTCTGGGAAAGTGAGCAAGATTCCATTTGAAAAACAAAACATATTATTATCCGCATCTTACAGATGAAGAAATTGAAGTCTGTGGGAGTTAATTAATTTATCCTGCCAGTATAATCCACGGGCCAGTATTCTAAACAATACAAATATTCTGCAATTTGCTTTTTCATTTATTTTCTTAGTAATGAGAATTTAATTGTTTCCAATGTGTAACTCAGCACAAAAAGATAGTGCAATTACATTTGAAAGATTTAACAACTGATAGAATATGCGAATCAACCAATTAGAAGAATCCCTTCTGATTGTGTACTGGGGCATACTGATAATGAACCAGCTGGGCCCAGCAGAATGTTAGCTTGTATGCAGATCTTTCTTTTTGTTTGTTTGTTTGAGACGAAGTCTCCCTCTGTCACCCAGGCTAAAGTGCAATGGTACAATCTCAGCTGACTGCAGCCTCTGCCTCCCAGGTTCAAGCCATTCTTCTGCCTCAGCCTCCCAAGTAGGAAGGACTACAGGCACATGCCACCACGCCCAGCTAATTTTTGTACTTTTAGTAGAGATGGGGTTTCACCGTATTGGCCAGGCTGGTCTTGAACTCCTGACCTTATGATCCATCCACCTCGGCCTCCCAAAGTGCTGGGATTACAGGCGTGAGCCACCACGCCCGGCCCATAACATCATTTTTTAAAGATGTTTTTGTTTATTTAATAAAAGTAGAGATGTCTTGCTATATTGCCTAGGCTAGTCTTGAACTACTTAGCTTCAAGAGATCCTCCCACCTCAGCCTCCCAAAGTGCTTGGATTACAAGTGTGAGCAACTGTACCAGCTTGTTCATAACTTTTGCCAAATTTTCTATTGTATCAATTTTTTTGTCTGTTCTCTTTTTAAAATGATAAGAGACAGCCTGTTTTTGTATTAACTTAAAAGCTCATCTGACAAAGAGCTAAAAGCAGTGAACTAATATTATAAATGCAAGAAAGCAGTGTGTCCCCATTTTTTTTTTTAACATTGTTTGGACTAAGTACTATATTTATACAATAAAAGACCTCCAGAATACTGTACCAGTTTTTAACTTACTCCCTTTCTTTCCATTAAAGGGTTAATTCATCCACATGTTTCCATTTATCACAGTTACTTCTTCCCAAAGCTCTAGAGTAGCCATTTATAATAGCAATAAAACCATGAAATATCTAGGAATAAAATTAACAAGAAATATGTGCAACTTTTATGAAGAAAACTTTAAAACCCTACTGAGAGACATAAAGGAAGACAAGTAAAATAAAAGACAACTTATTCTTTCTAGCAAGATCCAATAGTGAAAGTTATGTAAAGATGTTTATTCTCCCCAAATCAATCTTTAAACTCAAAGTAATTTTCATTAAAATAACAACAGGGATTTCTTTTTCTTTTTAATTGATGAACAATGCCACAGTTCATTGAAATTAAAACCTCACAGCAGCTGAGGCAATTCTGAAAGAGAAGAGCTCGTATAGGGGTATTCTGGGGAAGCCTTCCAAATATTAAAGTGTATTTTGGATTGGGTGTGGTGGCTCACGCCTGTAATCCCAGCACTTGGGAAGCTGAGGTGGGCAGATCATGAGGTCAAGAGATCAAGGTCAACTGACCAACATAATGAAACCCCATTTCTACTAAAAATACAAAAATTAGCCAGGCATGGTGGTGTGCAACTGTCTTCCCAGCTACTTGGGAGGCTGAAGCAGGAGAATCGCTTGAACCCAGCAGGCAGAGGTTGCAGTGAGCCGAGATCTCACCACTGCACTCCAGCCTGGGGGACAGAGCGAGACTACATCTCAAAAATAAACAAACAAACAAATAAATAAATAAAAAGCATATTTTGCAGTTTATAATTTATATGTAAAAGTTTTTTGGCTGGAGAAATAATAAAGAAGAAACAACAATGAGGCAGATTAGCCTATAATAGGGATTCAGGTTTTGGCAAAGGTGACTTTTCATATCTGGGATGAACTGAATTGGGATAATTGACTACTTTTGATTAAAAAAATGAAGCTAGATCTCCATTTCTTAACATAAATACAATTCATCTGAATGAAAGAGTGAAATGTAAAAGTAATTTTAAATGCACCTGTGTATATTCTAGAATAGTGGTTCTCAAAGCAGGGTGTGTGTGTGGCAATTTTGCCTTCCAGGGAACATTTGACAATGTCTGGAGACATGTTTGGGGACTGCAACTGGAGAGGAGGAGTTGCTGCTGGCATCTAGTGAATAGAGGCCAGGGATGCTGCTCAACATTCTACCCCGCACACCACAGCCCCCCACAAGAATTCTGTTCAAAACGTCAGTAGTGCCAAGGGTGAAACACATGCTTCTAGAAGAAGGCAGGGGCAAATATATGATCTTGGAGTGTGGAAGCTATTTTTAATCAGAGCACAAAATCAAGAAATGTTAAGAGATAGAGATGTTTGGCCGGTTGCAATGGCTCACGCCTATAATCCTAGCACTTTGGGAGGCTGAGGTGGGTGAATCACCTGAGGTTGGGAGCTTGAGACCAGCCTGACCAACATAGAGAAACCCCATCTCTACTAAAAACACAAAATTAGCCTGGCGTGTTGGTGCATGCCTATAATCCCAGCTACTCCAAGGGTGAAACTCCATCTCAAAAAAAAAAAAAAAAAAAAAAAGAGAGAGATATTTAGATGTTTATTTTGTTTCTTAGAAAGAATTAATATTTTAGGAAAAAGTCTATAAAATTTTCAAATGCTAAGAAACTTGGAAAAATAGTTGTAGTACATGTCATGCATAAGCCCTGATTGATTTAATTTATGAAGGGCTTATACAAACCACAGGAAAGAAAAACTCTGTGTTTAAAAAGTTCAACAGCCTATAGATTCATAGTTTACCAAAAGAAGAATCCAGATAACCAAAAAACATGGGGGGGAACATGAAAACTTTATTTTGCTATCATTACAACAATAAAGTAAATCAGATTGAATTGATATGGATAGATGTTAAGATGTTTCATTTAAAAGCAAGATATAGAACTCTATAATATTATCCGTTTTGCAGAAAATTTTTGTATGCCTGTATTTTTCTGGAATATAGGTACAGAAAGACTAACCGTGACTACCTCTAGGGTGAGATAAGGTTGGAGAAGACACCAGCCCAATAAGACTGGCCCAGAGAACCTACATTTTTAATGACAATTAATAGTCCATTGTAACTAATGGAAATAATTTATGTACCAATGCCCAGTTATCGGACATTTAAGTTTGGTTCTCATTTGTGTTAGAGGAGATTTTCACAAATCTTGTATAAAAACCTGAGCAGGGATCTGAAATGGGATACAGTTGTATTTAGAGCCGGGAAGGCCTTTCTAATTGGGGTAGAAAAGGGTAAGTTGAAGTCTTGTCTCTGGAGTCCAAGAGCCTGTGGTGGTTAATCATTAGCAAGTGTGAATAACCCCTAATGACACTCTGGGAGCCAATTATTCATTGCCTTTTACAAGAAATTAGAACAAATACTGTGAAACCATTTACCAATCCAAATGGCTTTGAGTTGAGATGACCAAATCTACAAAATTGGAAATGTTAATCCTGATGCAGGTAATTTTTTTTTTTTTTTTTTGGGGATGGACTCTGGTTCTGTCACCCAGGCTGGAGTGCAGTGGTGTGGTCTCGATTCACTTGCAACCTCTGCTTCCCAGGTTCAAGCGATTCTCCTGCCTCAGCCTCCTGAGTAGCTAGGATAACAGGCATGCACCACCACACCTGGCTAATTTTTGTATTTCTACAAAATTTGTAAAATTTCGGTGGGTTTTGTCCCATTGGCCAGGCTGGGCTTGAACTTCCAACCTCAAGTTATCTGCTGCCTCGGCCTCCCAAAGTGTGGGATTATAGGCATGAGCCACCATGCCTGGCCACAGGTAATTTTTATAGATTTGGCCAACCATTACAACATGGAAAAATCGGGCAAGATGCTTTTTTTCTCAAATGAATTAATAAATGCTGTGGGCCAGGCGCAGTGGCTCACGCCTGTAATCCCAACACGTTGGGAGGCCAAGGCAGGCAGATAACCCTGACGTCAGGAGTTTGAGACCAGCCTGGCCAACATGGAGAAACCTTGTCTCTAACAAAAATACAAAAATTAGCCTGGCACAGTGGTGGGTACCTGTAATCCCAGCTAATAGGGAGGGTGAGGCAGGAGAATCCCTTAAGCCTGGGAGGTGGAGGTTGCAGTATGCCGGGACTGTGCCATTGCACTCCAGCCTAGACAACAGAGCGAAACTCTGTATCAAAAAAAAAAAAAAAAAAATGCTGTCAGTGTATGGATGATGTCAGCACATTCCTTGAAAGGCAGAAACATTTAAGTAAAAGCTTTCCAGTCTAGTGGCATATTTGTAAATGAGAGCAATCTATTACCTTCCAATGTGTTTATTAAGTTGCCACAGAATGTCAGGCAAAAGCCAATACAGTTCTTCCATACTACCTTAAAAAGGAGGAAAACTTACTCATTTCCAAATGATTTGTGTAAACTTTATGTTTAAAACTGAGGGCTGGGTGCAGTGGCTCATGCCTGTAATCCCAGGACTTTGGGAGGCCAGAGACCAAGAGTTTGAGACCAGTCTGGGCAACATAGCAAGACCCCAATCTCTACAAAAACTAAAAATTAGCTGGGCATAGTGGTACATGCCTGTAGTTCCTGCTACTTGGGAGGCTGAGGCAGGAGGATTGCTTCACCCCAAGAGTTTGAGGCTACAGTGAGCAGAGATCACACCACTGCACTCCAGCCTGGGTAACACGGCAAGACCCTATCTCAAAGAAAAAAAATAGATAGATAAATGAAAAAAAAAATTTTTTTTTTGAGACAGTCTTGCTCTGCTGCCGGGCCCCATGCTAGAGTTCACTGATACAATCTCAGCTCACTGCAACTTCCGTCTCTCGTGTTCAAGCAATTCTCCTGCCTCAGCCTCCCGAGTAGCTGGGGCTACAGGTGTGCGCCACCACACCTAGCTAATTTTTGTATTTTTTAGTAGAGAGGGGGTTTCACCATGTTGGCCAGGATGGTCTGGATTTCTTGACCTCGTGATCCGCCCGCCTCGGCCTCCCAAAGTGTTGGGATTACAGGCGTGAGCCACCGCGCCCGGCCTAAATGGAATTTTTTAAAAAGCTTTAGATATATTTTATTTTCCCAACCTCATTTGGAATCTTTCCTTAGCAACACATTTACAGAGTAGGTTAGTAGAGCTCCTCTTCAAGAGTGAAACAAATATTTAAATGAGTTGTTTTTTTTTTTTTTTTTTTTAAGGCAGGGTCTCCCCGTGTTGCCCGGGCTGGAATGCAGTGGTGCCATCTTGGCTCACTGTAACCTCCGCCTCCTGGGCTCAGGTGATTCTCTCACCTTAGCCTCCTGAATAGCTGGGACCACAGGCGCCCAACACCATGCCTAATTTTTAACTTTTTTGTGGAGACCGGGTTTCACTACGTTGTCCAGGCTGGTCTTGAACTCGTGGGGTCAATCGATTCGCCCACCTCGGCTTCCCCAAGTGCTGGGAGTACAGGCATGAGGCACCATGCCTGGCCTGGGCCATATTTTTCTTTCTCCTTTCCCTGAGACAGGTAAGAATTCACACGTCTACTAGTCCTGAATACATTTTATTTTTTAAAAATCTTAGGGCTGGGCGCAGTGGCTCACGCCTGTAATCCCAGCACTTTGGGAAGCCGAGGTGGGCAGATCACCTGAGGTCGGGAGTTTGAGACCAGCCTGACCAACATGGAAAAGCCCCGTCTCTACTAAAAATACAAAATTAGCTGGGCGTGGTGTCACATGCCTGTAATCCCAGCTACTCCGGAGGCTGAGGCGGGAGAATCGCTTAAACCCGCGAGGGGGAGGTTGCGGTGAGCCGAGGTCGCACCATTGCACTCCAGCCTGGGAAACAAGAGCGAAACTGCATCTCAAAAAAATAATAATAATAAAAAATAAAATAAAATATTTAAAATAGCGAAGTGACCTCAGAAACAAGGACTCTGTTGTCTCCAGAGTGTTTTTGTTTGCTTTGCTTTTTTACTTTTTATTATGGAACATTTTAAATATATCCAATAGTGAGGAGATCCTAGTATAACAAATTCCCTGTTTCACTTTGCTTTATTTTTCCTGTTCACACTGCAGAGGTTAAAAGGTGTGAAAGGGAGAACTTGCAAAATGCTTGGTTCCTGAGGATCACGGGTCACCAAGCATGCTTGGGAAGCAGCCTAAAGTCTTCGCTGTTGTCTAATGACTGTACTGTTTACCTCCTGAACCTACTCATAACCTTATTTATTTATTTATTTTTGTTTTTTGAGACAGAGTCTCACTCTGTCGCCCAGGCAGGAGTGCAGTGGTGCAATCTTGGCTCACCGCAACCTCCACCTCCCAGATTCAAGCAATTCTCCTGCCTCAGCCTCCCGAGTAGCTAGGATTACAGGCATGCATGCGCCACCTCGTCCAGCTAATTTTTTTTTATTTTTAGTAGAGATGGGGTTTCACCATGTTGGCCAGGATGGTTTCAATGTCTTGACCCCGTGATCCGCCCACCTCAGCCTCCCAAATTGCTTTGATTACAGGCGTGAGCCACCATGCCTGATCCATAACTATTATTTAAATATTAATATTAAATATTTAAATAATATTTAAATCCAAACTATTATTCTCACTTTGATTGGCAAGATGGTACAAGATCTCTGGTAAGGAAGAAGGCTGTTCCTTAAATGTTTTTAAAGAATGAAACTGCATTTTGTAATCAGTTCTGGGGAAGAAGTGCTGATACTATAGAGTTAAAGTATACCTCTGTCAACCCTCATTTATTTTTTTTTGTATGTGTGGTAAAATATACTTAAATAAAGCATACAATTTGGCCATTTTTAAGGGTACAGTTCAGTGGCATTAGGTATATTCACTTGGCTGCGCATTATGACTATCCATTTTCAGAATTCTTTTTATCTGGCAAAACTGAAACTCTTCAAGGCTGCATTGAACTATGATTACACCATTGCACTCCAGCCTGGATGACAAAGCGAGACCCTGTATCTAAAATTAAAAAAAAACAACCTTCACTCATAAACACTAAATCATCTTTCTCCCCTCCCCATAGTCCCTGGTAACCTCTTCCGTATTCTAGTTCATTCCAAAATGGATGTTTTGTGTCTCCATGAATTTGACTATTCTAGGTTCTTCATAAAAGTAGAATCACAGTATTTGTCCTTTTGTGTCTCGCTTATTTTACTAAGCACAATAGTTTAACCTTCAGCCATGTTATAGAATATATCAGAATTGGCCAGGCGCGGTGGCTCACGCCTGTAATCCCAGCACTTTGGGAGGCCGAGGCGGGTGGATCATGAGGTCAAGAAATCGAGACCATCCTGGCCAACATGGTGAAACCCCGTCTCTACTGAAAAAAAAAATTAGCTGGGTGTGGTGGCACGCTTGTAGTCCCAGCTACTGGGGAGGCTGAGGCAGGAGAATTGCTTCAACCCAGGAGGCGGAGATTGCAGTGAGCGAGATTGCACCACTGCACTCCAGCCTGGCACCTGGCAACAAATCAAGACTCTGTCTCCAAAAAAAAAAAAAAACCTTTTTTCATAACTTTTAATTTTAATGTGATTTTAGTCTCATAGAAAAGGTGTAAGGGATGGATACAGTAGCTCATGCTTATAATCCCAGCACTTTGGGAGGCCAAGGCAGGCAGATCACATGAGGCCAGAAGTTGGAGACTAGCCTGGGCAACACGGTGAAAGACGTGTTTGGTAGACAGGTCTCTACCAAAAACACAAAAATCAGCCCAGCATGGTGGCACGTGCCTGTAATCCTAGCTACTTGGGAGGCTGACGTGGGAGGAGTGCTTGAGCTCAGGAGGCGGGGGCTGCAGTGAGCTGAGACTGCCCCATTGCACTCCAGCCTGGGCAACAGGGCAAGAATCAGTCTCAAAAAAAAGAAAAGTCATAAGAATGGTATAAAGAAGTCTCATATACTCATCACCATCCAGATTCTCCAGATTTGATCCATTATTTTCCATATAGACAAACATAGGCACACACACAGGCATAATCATTTCCCATATATATGTTTTATTTCTGAATCGTTTTGAGAGTAAATTGCAGATATGTTGCCACTTGTGCCCTAAATACTTCAGTGTGTATTTCCTAAGAACAAGGGCATTCTCTTACACATAAGAGAATGCATTACAACACAAGTATCAAAATTAGGAAATTAACATTGATATAATGCTATCACCATATTCATATGACCATATTTACATTTTTTAATTGTCAAATAATGTCCTTCATAAGAAAGCAAAAATTTCCAGACTAAGATCCAATCTAGGACCACACATTGTATTGAACAAGCCTATCTCTTTAGTGTCCTTTAATCTGGAATGGTCTGTATTTGTCATTCATGACCTTGGCATTTTTGAAAGTAAAGGCCTGTTATTTTACAGCACATCCCTCACTTTGGCAGTCCCACATTTCCTCATGATTAGATTGAGGCTGTGCATTTGCTTTTTTTTTTTTTTTTTTTTTTTTTTGGAGACGGAGTTTCACTCATGTTACCCAGGCTGGAGTGCAATGGCGCGATCTCGGCTCACCGCAACCTCCGCCTCCTGGGTTCAGGCAATTCTCCTGCCTCAGCCTCCTGAGTAGCTGGGATTACAGGCATGCACCACCATGCCCAGCTAATTTTTTGTATTTTTGGTAGAGACGGGGTTTCACCATGTTGACCAGGATGGTCTCGATCTCTTGACCTCGTGATGCACCCGCCTCGGCCTCCCAAAGTGCTGGGATTACAGGCTTGAGCCACCGCGCCCGGCCAAGGCTGTGCATTTTTGACTGATAAATCACAAAATTGATATTATGCCCTCCTTAGCCTTCTTAGTGCATTTTATTAGGTGGCACGTGATTTTCATGTGGGCTTGTCCCCTTACCGGTAATATTAACTTTGATGACTTGATTAAGGTGGTGTCTGCCAGGCCTCTCCACTGTAAACTTATTTCTCTCTTTGTAAATGATAAATATTTTGAAACAAGGTAGATGCCCTATTCTTCAAACTTTCACCCTCTATTTTTATCATCCATTATTTCTTCTACATTTATTTGTTGGTTTTTCTACTCTACGGAAAAGCTTTTCCTTCTCCATTTGTTTGTTTGCTTATCTGTATCAGTATGGATTTGTGGAGTCCTATTTTATTCACTAGGTTAAAATCCATTACTATTATTTATTTATTTATTATTTAATTAATTATTATTATTTTTTAAGACAGAGTCTTACTCCTTGCCCAGGCTGGAATGCAATAGCACGATCTTGGCTCACTGCAACCTCCACCTCCCGGGTTAAAGCAGTTCTCCTGCCTTAGCCTCCCAAGAAGCTGGGATTACCAGCACCTGCCATTACACCGGGCTAATCCTTGTATTTTTACTAGAGACGAAGTTTCATTATGTTGGTCAGGCTGGTCTTGAACTCCTGACCTCAGGTTATCCGCCTGACCTGGCCTTCCAAAGTGCTGGGATTACAGATGTGAGCCACCGCCCCCAATTATTATTTATTTCAATGCTCAGATTATCTTGGATTTGGCCAGTGGGAGCTCCTCAAATTGGGTGCCTTATCCTTTCAATACGCCTCCATCACTCTTTGAGGGTTTTCTTATTTTCTGGCATAACAAAATGTTCCAGGTTCATATCGTATTCTCCCTGCCCTAGCCCTGGAATCAGTCACTTCAGATCATACAGACATGTGCGTATTTTTTGTTATACAGTAAGCAGTAAGTCTCAGATTGTTTTAGGCCCAGGATCTCTTCCCCCTATTAAAAGCTATTGAAGAGCCAAAAAGCTTTTGTTTATGTGGACTATATCTATTGTATTTACTGCATTAGAAATTAAAACTAGCTGGGTGCAGTGACTCATGCCTGTAACCCCAGCACCTTGGGAAGCCCAGGCAGGTGGATCACCTGAGGCCAGGAGTTCGAGACCAGCCTGGCCAACATGGAGAAACTGTGTCTCTACTAAAAATATAAAAATTAGCCGGGCATGGTGGCAGGTACCTGTAATCCCAGTTACTTGGGTGGCTGAGGTTGGAGAATTGCTTGAACCTGGGAGGCGGATGTTACAATATATATTCTGGGCCGGGTGTGGTGGCTCACACTTGTAATCACAGCACCCTGGGAGACCAAGGCAGGCAGATCACTTGAGGTCAAGAGTTGGAGACCAGCCTGGTGCACACCTGTAGTCCCAGCCACTTGGGAGGCTGAGGCAGGAGAATCACTTGAACCTGGTGGGGTGGAGGTTGCAGCGAGCTGAGATTGTGAAACTGCCCTCTAGCCTGGGCGACAGAGTGAGACTCCATCTCAAAAAAAAAAAAAAAGAATATATTCTGGAAATCACTTCATATCAGTTTATAGAGATCATCCTTATTAATTTTATCATTGCATAGTACTCCACCGTTTG
This sequence comes from Sapajus apella, assembly GCF_009761245.1. Lineage (NCBI taxonomy): Eukaryota > Metazoa > Chordata > Mammalia > Primates > Cebidae > Sapajus > Sapajus apella. Next base: position 14,245,316 of record NW_022436969.1, on the reverse strand, counting down.
GATGTACCATGGTTTAAGTAGTTTCTGATGTTTGGCATTTAGACTGCAATTCCAAACAGCGCTGCAAAGAACAATCTTGTTCATATGTGTTTTCATATTATTGAAGCTATATCCTCAGAACAACTTCCTAAAAGTGTGACTCATGTCGAAAAATAAACATGTGTGGCTTTGTCAGATATTGCCAAATTCTACTTCGCAAAGTTTGTACCAATTTGCATTTCCACTAGCAATGAATGGGAATTTCTGCTTCTTTCTCCACAGTCTTAGCAAACAAAATACAATATAGAAGACAGACATGTATTAGGCCCACAGGGTGGCTGCACAGCTAACACCAGTCTTTTCTGAGAACTTTCTCCATTATCAATCTATGGGTTGATTGAATAAGTGGACCCTAGCTAGGCCAGGGGCAGTGACTCGTGCCTGTAATCCCAACACTTTGGGAGGTTAAGGCAGGCTGGAGGCTGGGAGTTTGAGACCAGCCTAGGCAACATGGTGAAACCCTGTCTCTACACAAAACACAAAAGTCCACCAGGCATGGTGGTGTGCATCCATAGTACCAGGAACTTGGGAAGCTGAGGTGTGAGAATTGCTTGAGCCTGGGAGGAGGACATTACAGTGAGCCAAGATTGTTTCTCTGCATTCCAGCCTAGGCAACAGAGAAGGACCCTGTCCCCACCGCCCCCCTCAAAAAAAAATCAACCCTTGCCAGAGCTGGGCCTGAGATTAGGGCTAAGGTCTTAGTGTGTCTCAGGAAATTCAAAGTTGGGGCCTCCTCACTCATACATGGCCATATTCCAACCAAAATAGAGAAAAGGATATCTGTAAAATACTTTCTCCTACTGTATTCTCACAACATAGGATGCTGCTGTGACCAAATGTGGGGCAGGGGTGGGGCGGGGTGGGGCGGGGCGGGGCAGGGGGAGGGTGCGGGTTTCCTCACACACCAAGCAAGCACCAACTCTGGAACAGATTTTCCAACACCCACCAGTTGGATGTCTTTGTAACTGCCTGATGGGTTCTTCCAGCACAGACCCAAGCCACTGAGCCCATGGCATTGCAGTCAAGAAAAAGTTTAGAAGAAAGAGTTTAGTTGACATGATGCTGGCACTACGCAGGAGACAGTTATCCCCCAAATCAATATCCCAGAATACTTGGAGGTTAGGGATTTTTCAAGGATAGTTGGTAGGCAGGAGGCTAGGGAAGAGGGCATGCAGATTGGCTGGGGATGCAATCATGGCGGTGTGCAAAACAGTCCTTGTGCACTGAGTCGGCTTCTGGGTGTGGACCCCCAGAGGAGTCACTGGTCTGGGTGGGGCCATCCAGTACTTAGAAATGCAAAAGCCTGAAAAGACATCCCAAAAGGCCAATCTTAGGCTCTAGAATAGTGATGTTATTTACAGGATTAATTGGGGAAGTTCCAAATCTTGTGACCTTCAGAATAATGGCTGGTAATTATTTATTTACAGCACCCACATCTTAGTAGCATTCTGGCCCCTCTCTTCCTCCTAACTTCATGGCTGTTCATCAGTTTTACAAGAGTAGTTTAGTTTTTCAAAAGGGCGACCATCATGTAAACTGTAAACTAAATTTCTCCCATGGTTTGCTTGGTCTGTGCTGAGGTATGAGCAAGGACAGCCATTCTGTGAGGATAGAGGCAAGATGGAGTCAGCCATGTCAGATTTCTCTTGCTGTCATAATCCTGCAGAGGCAGTTTCATCCTCTAGAATTCAATTGAGTTCTGACACCATCTATCTGAAGGTAGCATCAAATCTCATGGATTGAGAGTTCAGTCCCACAAGACTGCCCTAATTCAGACATCACAAGTAGTAGCTTGTCACCAATACTTCTGACTGGCTGTAAATCAGGGTTCCCATGCCCCTTCCACAGGTTTGATTAAAGCTCTGTTTGATTTGCTAGAGCAGCTCACAGACCTTTGGGAAACACACACTTATGTTTACCTGCTTCTTATAAAGGATATTAAAAAGGATACAGATGAACAGCCAGATGGAAGAGATGCATAGGGTGAGGTATGCGGAAGGGGTGCAGAGATTCCATGCCCCCTCCAGACACATCACCTTCTCAACACCTCCAAGTGTTCAGCAATCCAGAAGCTCTGATCCAATCTCTGTCCTTTTGGGGTTTTATGGAGGGGATCTTTAAATACGCATGATTGATTACATCCTTAGCCATTGGTGAACCATTCAAACTTCAGCTACTCTCTCCTCCCTCAGGCTGGGGTGGGGCTGAAACTTCCCACCCTCTAATCATATGGCAACCACTGTCCTGGGGCTATCCAGGACACCACCCACCCAAAGGTCAACTCATTAGCATACAAGGAGATTCCAAGGATTTTAGAAGTTGCATGCCAGGAAATGGGTAGAAGACCAAGCTGTATTTCACAATATCACAGGAGAGCAATCTGGTTTGCAGAAGCTGATATGAGAATGACCTCAGTTACTGATGGCTTCTCTATTTCCTGTTCCAGAACTTGCAAGGCGTGGCTGAACTTGCCACCCTTAGATTGCAGTAAAAACTTAACTGCATGTGATCCTTTGTAGTGATGATTGGGTTTCACACTCTTGTGGGAGATAGGCCTCCCTCAAACCTCCCCACATTATCCATAATCTGACATTTAAAAAAAAACAAAACCCAGGTGAGGTGGCTCAAGGCTATAATCACAGCACTTTGGGAGGCTGAGGTGGGCAGTTTACCTGAGTTCAGGAGTTGGAGACCAGCCTGGCCAACATGGAGAAACCCCGTCTCTATTAAAAAAAAAAAAAAAAATATATATATACACACACATACACACACACACACACACACACACACACACACATACATATATAAAACTTACTTTGCTGATATTATTATTACTGATTACTTATAATAAAATAATCATAACTAGAGAAATAGCTACAATACAATGAGCTATGTACTTGATCATAAACCTACATTAATTAGGTCGCAGCTTGAGTTGCTCTCACATAGACCCAAATAAATACGAAATAATTTGACTTCTCTCTGTCACAGTGTGAATTTAAGCACTCCAGGGCTGTGAAGGCAGCTCTATCGTGTGGGTGACGCAGACTCCTTCAGTGTTGTCACTCCATCATGGCTGCTTTCTTTAGTTTAAGATAGCTGCGAAACGCCTGGCGCAGTGGCTCACGCCTGTAATCCTAGCACTTTGGGAGGCCAAGGCAGGTGGATCACCTGAGGTCAGGAGTTCCAGACCAGCCTGGCCAACATGGCAAAACCCCGTCTCTACTAAAAATACAAAAACTAGGCCGGGCGCGGTGGCTCACGCCTGTAATCCCAGCACTTTGGGAGGCCGAGGCGGGTGGATCACGAGGTCAAGAGATCAAGACCATCCTGGTCAACATGGTCTCTACTAAAAATACAAAAAATTAGCTGGGCATGGTGGCGCGTGCCTGTAATCCCAGCTACTCAGGAGGCTGAGGCAGGAGAATTGCCTGAACCCAGGAAGCGGAGGTTGCGATGAGCCGAGATCGCACCATTGCACTCCAGCCTGGGTAACGAGCGAAACTCCATCTCAGAAAAAAAAAAAATAAATAAATAAATAAAATTAAAATAAAAATACAAAAACTAGCCAGCATGGTGGCAGGCGCCCATAATCCCAGCTACTCCAGAGGCTGAAGCAGGAGAATTGCTTGAACTCGGGAAGCTGAGGTTGCAGTGAGCCAAGATCGTGCCATTGCACTCCAGCCTGGGTGACAGAGTGAGACTTCATCTCAAAAAGAAAAGAAGAAAAAAAAAAAAGAAGTGGTTTTTGGGCTCACACCTATAATCCCAGGACTTTGGGAGGCTGAGACGGGCATATCACTTGATGTCAGGTGTTTGAGACTAGCCTGGCCAATATGGTGAAACCCTGTCTCTACTAAAAATACAAAAATTAGCCAGGTGTGGCCAGGTGTGGGTCATGCCTGTAATTCCAGCACTTTGGGAGGCCAAGGTGGGTGGATCACTTGAGGTCGGGAGTTTGAGACCAGCCTGACCAACCTGGAGAAACCCCAACTCTACTAAAAATACAAAATTAGTAAGGCGTGTGGCACATGCCTGTAATCACAGCTACTCGGGAGGCTGAGGCAGGAGAATCACTTGAACTCTCAAGGCGGAGGTTGTGGTGGCCTGAGATAGTGCCATTGCACTCCAGCCTGGGCAACAAGAGCAAAACTCAGTCTCAAAAAAAAAATTAGCCAGGAATGGTGGCGGGCACCAGCTACTCAGGAGGCTTAGGCAGAAGAATTGCTTGAACCTGGGAGGTGGAGGTTGCAGTGAACCGAGATTTACACCATTGCACTCCAGTTTGAGCAACAAGAGCAAGACTCTGTCTCAATAATAATAATAATAGAAGAAACATAGCCTTTGGTTGAATAGCCTTGTGCTAGAGAAAGAGAGCACAAGAGAGACAACTAGCAGTCTTGGTTACAGTTCACTCCTGGTTACCCAAGTATTTATGCTCCCCCTTCATTTTTCTACATATAAAACATCCTTTTCTCCCTTCCAAGTAAAATAATGCAGTGTTCCATCCAGCATTCCGTTCAAAATCTAGGATGTCAGTGATATTAAGTTCACTTCATTAGGACCACCTATAACTCAGAAGAGCATCTTCTTCTTCTTCTTTTTTTTTTTTTTTTTTTTTTTTTTTGTGCATGTGTGAGATGGAGTTTCACTCTTACTGCACAGTCTGGAGTGCAGTGGCATGATCTCGGCTCATCACAATCTCCGCCTCCCAGATTCAAGCAACTCTCCTGCCTCAGCCTGCCTAGTAGCTGGGATTACAGGCATGTGCCACCTTGCCTGGCTAATTTTGCATTTTGAGTGGAGATTGGGTTTTTCCATGTTGGTCAGACTGGTCTGGAACTCCAGACCTCAGGTGATCCTCCAACCTCGGCCCTCAAAGTTCTGGGATTACAGGCGTGAGCCACCACACCTGGTCTCAGGCAAGCATCTTGTAAAAGACAAGTTATCTGTCTGTCATCCCACCTCCACCCACCAAAAAGATAGTGATAAATTAGGAATAGGTTAATTAAAGCCCTCTTTCAGAAAAGAAAAGAAAGGAGGGAAAGAACAATCACTGGACTACTGCAATGATAAAATTCCTATTGAGCTTAAATTGCAGATTTCCCAGCATACTATTGCCAAGTACATTTGATTCTGATTCTGTCAAGGAATGTCCTTGTTCATTGTTCTTCCTGGCTCTTGGCTCTCCCATTAGTTATTCTCCATAGCCACATCTAAAGTGATATTAAAGAGTGTGCTCTAGTGTAGGTTCTGTTTGGGTGGCTGCAGGGGATGCTTTAGAAGTTGAAGAGCTACAGATTATTAAAGGCCAGCCTTGTGAATTCTCAATCTATTTCTGATGTATTTTCTTCTGTTCAGTTCTTTGGTCAAGTAACCACAGCCATAAATCTTTTCTGGAAAGAGTTCTTAGGGCTGAAGGCTTTCCTCTTTTACTCACTAGCTGGTATACGGCACAAAGTTCACACTTGAAATATTATGATGGATACTCTGAGGCTGTATAAAGCAATATCCTGGGGCTAGAAGGCAACTTTATTATTCTGGCTGGCTCTCATTGTCTGGTTTGGTAAAGAACACTTGAGAAGCCTTTACAAACCTGCCTGTGAGGAAATGTATTTTATTCCAGTCTGCTTTCCAACTGGCTAATTCTTGCCATGGTTCATCAGTCTCACATAACTTGGCTAAAAGCAGCAAAAAGCAGTCAAAATACATAAACATTGATATTTCTCAAACACCCCTCCTAGAACTAAGGGCCTGACTGACATGTGAACTGTCTTCCAAGACATTGCAGGAGATAATTTGTCCAAAGCTAATATAGCTACCATAGCTTTTTTTTTATTAGTGTTAGTGTGGCGTATCTTTATTCATCCTTCAACTTTACATCTGTGCCTGCATATTTAAAGTGGGTTTCTTGTAAACAACATATAGTTGGGTGTCGTTCTTTTATCCACTCTGATAGTCTCTGTCTTTTGATTAATATATTTATGTATTAGATCATTATTTTAATTAGATTTAAATTTATGTATTTATGTATTAATGTATTAATGTATTAGATCATTCGCATTTAAAGTGATCATTGATATAGTTGGATTAATATGTACTGTAACTGTAGTTTATTTTATTTCATTGCTCTTATTGTGTTTCCTTTTTGTTTTCCACTCTTTTTCTTTCTTGTTTCATTTTATTAATATTATTATTATTTTTTGAGGGGGGCCTCACTCTGTCACCCTCAGAATGCAGTGGTGCAATCTTGGCTCACCAAAACCTCCACCTCCTGGGTACAAATGATTTTCCTGCCTGAGCCTCCTGAGTAGCTGGGATTACAGGCACCCGCCATCACACATGACTAATTTTTGTATTTCAGTGGAGATGGGGTTTCACCATGTTGGCCAGAATGGTCTCAAACCCTGACTGACCTCAAGTGATCCACCCACCTTGGCCTCCCAAAGTGTTCGAATTACAGTCTACAGCCACAATGCCTGGAGATTTATTTGGTTTTAATTGAGCATTTACATGATTCCATTTTTTTCTTCTTTCTTAGTATATCAATTATACTCTAAAAATGTTTCCAGTCATTGTCCTAGAGTTTGCAATAAACATTTAGCAATAATATATGTCCACTTTCAAATAACACTCTACAAAGTCGTGGGTAGTACAGGTACGTTATAGCATAGTGTTTCTAATTCTTTCTTCCCATTCCTTATAATGTTGTCATATATTTCATTAATCCATAAGCTATATATCATCCAATATATCGTTGCTACTATTTTGAATGAACTGTTTTTCGTTAGATGAATTAAGAATAAAAAAATGACATTATTTTACCTTCATTTCTCAATGCTTTATTTCTCAAACACTTTTTTTTTTTTGAGACAGAGTCTCACCGTGTCACCCAGGCTGAAGTGCAGTGGCGCAGTCTTGGCTCACTGCAACCTCCACCTCCCAGGTTCAAGCAATTCTCCTGCCTCAACCTCCCAAGTAGCTGGGATTAAAGGCACCTACCACCGCGCCTGGCTAACTTTTTGTATTTTTAGTAAAGGTGGGGTTTCACCATGTTGGCCAGTCAGGTCTTGAACTCCTGACCTCAGATGATCCACCCACCTTAGCCTCCCAAAGTGCTGGAATTACAGGCATGAGCCACCATGCCTGAACCTCACACACTTCTTTTTACACAGATGCAAGTTTCTGACCTATAACACTTCTCTGAAGAGCTTCTTTTAGCATTTCTTGCATGGCAAGTCTGTGGGAGATAACATTTCCTCTATTTGTATTTGTTTAAGAAAGTTTTTCTTTTATTGGATACAGAATTCTAGGTTGCTGGTCTTTTCTTTCAACACTTTAAATATTTTATTTCACTCTCGTCTTGCTTGCATGATTTCTGAAGAGAAGACGAAGGCAATTCTTCTTTTTTTTTGAGACGGAGTCTTGCTTTTGTCGCCCAAGCTGGAGTGCAATGGTGCAACCTTGGCTCACTGCAAACTCCCCCTCCCCAGTTCCAGCAATTCTGCCTCAGCCTCTTGAGTAGCTGGGATTACAGGCGTATACCACCACACCTGGCTAATTTTTGTATTTTCAGTAGAGACAGGGTTTCACCATGTTGGCCAGGCTGTTCTCAAACCCCTGACCTCAAGTGATTTGCCTGCCTCGGCCTCCCAAAGTGCTGGAATTACAGGCATAAGCCACGGTCCTTGGCTGTAATTGTTATTCTTATTCCTCTATACATAAGGTGGTTTTCTTTGCCCTCTGTCTTCTTTCTAGATTTTCTTCTTGTTTTCGACTTTATGTAGTTTGAATACGGTACATCCAGATTCAGAATTTTTTTGTTGATCCTGCATGATACGATCCTAACTTCTTGGATCTGTGATTTATTGTCTTTCGTTAATTTTGGACAATTCTTAGCTATTATTACTTCAAAAATTTCTTTTGTTTCTGCTTCAGGAAGTCCAATTATGCATATGTTACACCTTTTGTAACTATCCCACAGTTCTTGGATATCCTGCAGTGGTGTGATCACAGGTCACTGTAGCCTCAAACTCCCAGGCTCAAGTGATCCTCCCACCTAAGCCTCCCAAGTAGCTGGGACTATGGATGAATGCCACCATGCCCAGCCAATTAAAAAAAAAAAATTGTAGAGATGAGGTCTCACTTTGTTACCCAGACTGGTCTCAAAGTTTTAAAAAAATTGTAGTAAAAAACATATATAGGCCAGGCACAATGGCTCATGCTTGTAATCCCAGCACTTTGGGAGGCCAAGGCGGGTGGATCATGAGGTCAGGAGTTTGAGACCAGCCTGACCAAAGTGGTAAAACCCCATCTCTACTAAAAATACAATAATTAGCCGGGCATGGTGACACACACCTGTAATCCCAGCTACTCAGGAGGCTGAGGCAGGGGAATCTCTTGAACCTGGGAGGCAGAGGTTGCAGTGAGCCAAGATTACACCACTGCACTCCAGCCTGGGCAGCAGAGCAAGACTCCGTCTCAAAATAAACAAATAAATAATAAATAAAAAACACATATACAATTTACCTTAACTATTTTTAAGTGTATAGTTCTGTAGCATTAATTACATTCACGGATCTCTGCAATTTTTTAATCTTGCAAAATTGAAACTTTATATCCATTAAACAACAATTCTGTATTTCTACCTCTCCCAAGCCCCTGGTAACCACTATTTTACTTTCTGTCTCTATAAATATGACTCCTTTACATGCGCTATATAAGTTATATCATAGAGGATCTGCCTTTTTGTGACTGGCTTATTTCACGTAGCATAACATTGTTAAGGTTTATACATGTTACAGCACTTGACAGGATTTCCTTCTTTTTTTGTTTTTTTGAGACGTAGTTTTGCTTTTGCTGCCCAGGTTGGAGTGCAATGCTGCAATCTCAGCTCACTGCAACCTCCGCCTCCTGGGTTCAAGTGATTCTCCTGCCTCAGCCTCCTGAGTTGTTGGGATTACAGGTGTGCACCACCACACCCAGCTAATTTCTGTATTTTTAGTAGGGACAGGGTTTCACCACGTTGGCCAGGCTGGTCTAAAACTCCTGACCTCAGGTGATCCACCTGCCTCAGTCTTCTGAAATGCTGGGAGGCGTGATCCACTGTGCATGGCCAATTTCCTTCTTTTTAAGTCTGAGCAAGAGTCCATTAAATATTTACACCACGTTTTGTTTATCTATTAATCCATTGATGAACATTTGAGTTGCTTCCACCCCTTGGCTGTTGAGAATAATACTGCTATGAGCATGGGTGTGCAAATATCTCTTTGAGGCCCTGCTTTTCGTTCTTTTAGACACGTACCTAGAAGTGGAATTGCTAGACTATATGGTAATTCCATTTTTATTAATTTTTTGAGGAACCACCATACTGCTTTCTATAGTGACTGCACCATTTTATATTCCCACCATCAATGCACAGGGCTTCTGATTTCTTTACATCCTCATCAACACTTATTTTATTTATTTATTTATTTACATATTTTTATTTTATTTCTTTTTTTAAGATGGAGTCTCACTGTGTTTCTCAGTGGCATGATCTTGGCTCACTGCAACCTCCACCTCCTGGGTTCAAGCAATTTTCCCCCCTCAGCCTCCTGAGTAACTGGAATTACAGGGGTGCACCACCAGGCCTGGCTATTTTTTGCATTTTTAGTAGAGACGGGGTTTCACCGTGTTAGCCAGGCTGGTCTCTTAACTCCTGACCTCAGCTGATCCTCCCACCTCCGCCTCCCAAAGTGCTGGGATTATAGTGGTGAGCCACCACACCTGGCTTTATTTATGTATTTATTTGTTTTGATAGTAGTTATACTAACGGGTGTGAGGTGATATCTCATTGTGGTTTTGATTTGCATTTCTCTAATGATTATTGATATTGAACATTTCTTTTTTTTTTTTTTTTTTTTTTTTTTTTTG
>NW_022436969.1:14095314-14235262 GCF_009761245.1 Sapajus apella | reverse complement strand
AGTAGCTGGGATTACAGGCACGCGCCACCATGCCCAGCTAATTTTTTGTAGCTTTAGTAGAGACGGGGTTTCACCATGTTGACCAGGATGGTCTTGATCTCTTGACCTTGTGATCCGCCCGCCTCGGCCTCCCAAAGTGCTGGGATTACAGGCTTGAGCCACCGCGCCCGGCTGAACATTTCTTTACATTTGTTGGCCATTTGTATTTCATCTTTGGAACAATGTCAGTCCTTTACCCATGTTTAAATTAGGTTATTTTCTTTTCCTTCCTTCTTTTTTTTTTCCCTTTTTTTTTTTTTTGTGTCTGTATTTTGGTCTGTCTCCCAGGCTGGAGTACAATGGCATGATCTCGCCTCACTGCAACCTCCACCTCCTGGGTTCATGTGATTCTCCTGCCTCAGCCTTCCAAGTAGCTGGGATTACAGGCAGGCACCACCATGCCCCACTAATTTTTGTATTTTTAGTAGAGGAGGGGTTTCACCATGTTGGCCAGGTTGGTCTCAAACCGCTGACCTCAGGTGATCCACCTGCCTCAGCCTCCCACAGTGCTGGCATTACAGGCTTGAGCCACTGTGCCCAGCCTGCTTTTTTCTTGTTGAGCTGGAGATTAATTTTTATATGGAACATATAGAATCAGATACACAGCTAGGGTAGTCCAGTGATAGAAATTAGAAGTCATTATGTGGATTATTAGATTTGTGCATTTTATCTATCAACAAAGAAGATCAACATAAAAAAAAGACTGCTTCATAAGAAAGGATAGAAAAAACCGAACCAAGCAACTAACAAACAAAAAAAATAGAAAGCATTCTTTTGACCTACTACTACCATGGTGTCTTCTACATGTGGTGTAGGGTTTGCAGTTCTGGTTGCTGGATGTCAAGGAAAAGATAATTAATCTCAGTAAGGTCCAGAAATCTGTGGAATGGGGAACGAACTAAAGCAGAGGTCATAATCTGGTTGCCATTTTCATCTATATTTTCCTACAGAAAGTTAAGTCTTTATATGAAATGAAGTTTGTCATTTAATCTTTGTTTTCTCCAAATGTTTTCTAATCTCTCAACATTATTGATTGAATAATTTATTTTCCTCCATCCTAATTTATATGCTTTAATCTTATATGAATTTCAGTGTGTTTATGGTAGTCCTAGTCTTTTTATTTATTTCTGTACCAGAATCACAGTATTATAACTATTGTAGATTTTTATTGTTAAAAAAATTCTTTTCGAGATGGAGTTTTGCTCCTGTCACCCAGGCTGAAGTGCAGTGGCACGATCTTGGCTCACTGCAACCTCAGCCTCCCGGGTTCAAGCATTTCTCCTGCCTCAGCCTCCCGAGTAGCTGGGATTATAGGCACCTAGCATCATGCCCAGATAATTTTTGTAGTTTTAGTAGAGAGAAGGTTTCACCATGTCGGCCAGGCTGGTCTCAAACTCCTGACCTCAGGTGATCTGCCCACCTCTGCCTCTGAAAATCTGGGATTACAGGCATGAACCACCTCATCCAGCCTAGATTTTTAATATCTAAGTAAGTGTCCAATGAGTCCACCTGTCACTATTTATTCCTACTGCTCTTTAGTAATAATCCCTTCCCACTAAATTTTAGCTGAATACATACACACACACATGCACACACACGCACACGGAGTTGGCCCTGGGTTCCATGGGTTCCATATCTGCATATTCAACCACCTGTGGATAGAAAATGTAGTTAGGCCTACTATAGTTGCATCTGTAGTGAACAAAATATAGTATAACAATTATTTATATAGCATTCACATTGTATTAGATATTATAAGTAATCTAAAGATGATTATAAGTATAAAGGAGGATATGCACAGGTTATATACAAATACTATCTCATTTTATTTATTTATTTTTATTTATTTATTTATTTTTTGAGACTAGGTTTCACTCTTGTTGCCCAGACTGCAGTGTAACAGCTTGATCTCAGTTCACCGCAACCACTGCCTCCCGGTTCAAGCAATTCTCCTGCCTCAGCCTCCCAACTAGCTGGGATTACAGGAGCCCGCCACCATGCCTGGCTAATTTTGTATTTTTAGTAGAGATGGGGTTTCTCCATGTTGGTCAGGTTGGTCTCAAACTCATGATCATGTGATCCGCCCGCCTCAGCCTCCTAAAGTACTGGGATTACAGGTGTGAGCCACCGTGGCTGGCTACTAGGCCATTTTATATAATGAACTTGAGCATCTGCACATTTTAGTTTCTGAGGTGGCATCCTGGAACTAATCCCCTGTGGATACCAAGGGACAACTGGATATGGCTGACAGCTGTAGACTATAAATCCCAGCCTGCCTTCTTGACTGGTGTGGTCATGTGACTAGATTCAAGTCAATGGTGAGTTAAAATTAGTGTGCAACTTCCAGCTCATCCCCTTAAAGAAATAACTACTTAGCTTGGACTCGCCCTTGGACTGGAATGTGGAAGTTGAGGTTAGTCAGCTTCTACCATGTGGAAAAGACAGCAACTCAGATAACAGCAGCACAAGATAGAAAAAATCAGGACCCCTGAATAATTTTGTGGAGTACAGCTTCATTGTAACACTGGACCCATTCACCGCTAGATAATTTGGGGAGAGGAAAGAGAAAAACAACTTCTATCATATGTAAGCCCTATATTTTGTGTTTCTCTGCCTTTAGCTTAACTAACAAAAAGCTGTTAAGAATAACTCCCCACTTTTTTTGTAGAGACAGGGTCTTGCTATGTTGCCCAGGTTGATCTTGAACTCCTGGGCTCATGCAATCTTCCTACCTCGGCCTCCCAAAGTGCTGGGATTACAGGTGTGAGCACTGCACCTGGCCAGAATAACTGTTTTTCTATTCCGAAAGTGGTATATGTCAATTGTAGAAAATTCAGAAAACAGTGAACAAAAAGAAGAAATATAATATATTTTTTAATAATTCCATTATTGAGAAATGAATATTTGGAAGTATCTATTTTTGTTTTGTGTGATCTCAATAATGATAGATATATATGTGAATAGGTAGCTAAATAAATTTACAAAAACAGTTGTATAGACAAAATAAATACAGTTATATAAACACAAATGGGATTATACTTTACATGTTGAGTTGTGATATACTTTTTAAATCTAACAGTGCACCATGAATGTTTCCATGTAATGAAATATTTTTCTGGATATAATAGAGTTTATTTAACAGGCTGGGTATGGTGGCTCACGCCTGTAATCTCAGCATTTTGGGAGGCCAAAGTGGGCAGGTTACCTGAGGTCAACAGTTCAAGATCAGCCTGGCCAACGTGGTGAAACCCCATCTCCTAAAAATACAAAAATTAGCAGGATATGGTAGCACACGCCTGTGATCCCAGCTACTCAGGAGGCTGAGGTTGGAGAATAGCTTGAACCCAGGAGGTGGAGGTTGCGGTGAGCTGAGATCGCGCCACTGCACTCCAGACCAGGTAACAGAGTGAGACACTGTCTCAAAACAAACAAACAAGCACACAAACAAAAAACAACACCTATTGGACATCTACAGTGCTACAAAATTTTAACCACTATAAATAGTATTAAACATCTTTGTAAAAATATATTTGTGCTTATCCATGATGATTTACTTAGGATAAATTCCGAGTGAGATTTCTTGTTTTAAAAAGAATATCAAATAATTTTATTACAAATCTTTTTGTTGTTGCTGTTGTTTTTAAATAATTTTCACTCTGTCGCTCAGGCTGGAGTGCTATGGCATGATCTCGGCTCACTGCCTCCCGGATTCAAGCGATTCTCCTGCCTCATTCTCCTCAGTAGTTGGATTACAGGGGTGCACCGCCATGCCCAGCTAATTTTTGTACTTTCAGTAGAGACCGGGTTTTCATCATGTTGGGCAGGCTGGTCTCGAACGCCTGACTTCAGGTAATCCTCCCACCTTGGCCTCCCAAAGTGCTGGGATTACAGGTGAGAGCCAACCAGCCTAGCCTTATAAATCTTAAGCCATTTATTGACCATTAGTTTTTCTTAAAAAACACAAATGTGATAAACTAAACATACCCCAGACTCAGTAGCCCTTGCAGGACAGGAAGAGGGCCTGGACAGCGAGCCTGCAAATGCTTTTCTTTTCTTTCTTTTTTTTCCCCCCTTTTTTCTTTTTTTGAGATGGAGCCTCACTCTGTCTCCCAGGCTGGAGTGCAGTGGCGCAATCTTGGTTCACTGCAACCTCCACCTCCTGGGTTCAAGCCATTCTCCTGCCTCAGCCTTCCGAGTACCTGGGACTACAGGCGTGTGCCACAACACCCTGCTGATTTTTGTATTTTTAGTGGAGACGGAGTTTCATCATGTTTTCCAGGCTGGTCTCAAACTCCTGACCTCTGGTGATCCACCCACCTTGGCCTCCCAAAGTTCTGGGATCACAGGCATGAGCCACCATGCCCAGCTGCAAATGTTTTTCTTTATACCTAATGTCAAGCCTCCTCACACATTCTAGGGTTCCGTGTTTTGTCACCTCTTACAAAGGAAAGGAAACCAGCTAAAAGATTCATGTACAAGAAGGTCATAACAACTTTCAAGATATCTGACGCTAGTGGTTTCTACATTCTAGTTTGCAACCCTGAGAAACAATATCAAATAAACACTGTCAAATACCTACTCCCAGCTACCCTTTATGTTGTTATTGTTCTTTGAAATTATCTTTGGGACTGGTTATGTTCTCTCACTGTAGTTTTTGTGTATTCCACATACCCTAAAGTCCACACAGTCTCCATGTTCAAATATAAAAGTCTGTTTTGGGGCAATCCCAGGCTACTGTAGTGTTTTTTTTTTCTCTCTCTGTTGTGTCTACTGGGTGTCCTATCCTTGAACAGGCTGGTCAAAAGGCAGCACAATGCAGGGGACAGCACTGTTAACTTCTCCACTGCCAAACTTGCTCCCCATTCAAACTGGACACTGCCCATAGCCAAGGCTGAAATCTTGAAATCAATGAGACCTTGGCCTGTCTTCATTCTGAAGTTGCACTCTCATGTAACCAAAGTCACTTCTTCACCAACAATTAAAAGGAGCTTTCAAAAGGGACTGGGCATGTTCCTGGGAAGCACCCTGGGATGGAGCTGGAGGGTCCTGGTCTAGGGGGCTCTGGAGGGGGCTCTGGCACCATTGCTGTCTTCTGGGCACCCAGGAACTCATGAATTCCTCATTCTATTGGTGGTCTGAGGATGTGGTTTAATTCTGGATTCAGTACCTGAGAAATAACCCTGTCTACTCCAGCCTCCAGTGTCCCTGACTGAACCACACTTTGCCTCAGACCATTTCGCAATAGGCTTTTGTGCATCAGAAGATTCCAGTCCTGCTCATCCAGGTGTGTGGACACCAAACGCTCAGCTTTCCGCCTTGGGTTTGGCTAAGTTGGCTTGGTGTCCACAGGGGCCAGGTAGCATCAACGGAAGCTGCCGAATGGGCCTGGCTCTTGAGCTGCTCCAGGATGCGAGCAGTGAGCTGCGGGTGGCCGGAAGGCAGAGCCGGGATCATGGTGCCTGCGTTGCCTCTGTCTCACCCATTGAGGGAGACCAAATATGGCTTCTTCTCCAGGACAGAGGTGGTGACAGGGGTGAAGGAGAAGGAGGCCAACAAGTGAGATTTGTGAGTCAAGGAATATGCAAAATTTCTTACATGTACTGTCAAATTGCCCTTTAGATAGTATTTAAAAGTGTAGTGTACAAGAATATCACTTTCTCCTTGATTTTCCTGACATTAGCTATTGGGGCTTTCAATATTTTTATTTTTTAGAGATGTGGGAAGAAGAGGTCTCTTTACTTTGCCCAAGCTGGCCTTGAACTCTTGGGCTCAAGTGATCTTCTCATCTCAGCTTCAGAGTAGCTTGGACGACAGCTGTGCACCACCATGCTGGCATAGATATTACAAGGTTTTGATGAATAAAAATGCTTGAAATTCTTTATTTTCCGTTTTCAGAGATATTTGAAAGGGATGTTGAGAGAGACTTCATCGGGATCTGTTGATAAAAGGAAACTGGACATAAATAGGATGGGGTTCTGAGGTCTAGAGAGGACACAGATGGGCCAACTCTTTATTTAAGTTCACTGGGTAGAGCCAAGGGACCACTACTGAGAGCATGTCATAAGAAAATACCAGATTAGATTCATGGTAAACAGGATCACCAACCCAACCGGGGCTATACTTAGAGATGAACTCTGGCTGCAAAGCCAGAAAACTGAAGGGAGGTGGTAGAGAAGGTCTGAAGCACGTGGACCATGCTAGAGTGACCTGGAACGTGCTAGAGCAAGGTGCAGTAGCTCTTGAATTAGTTGTGCAATTGAGAATATCAATTCTAGACTCAGACTGCCTGGGTGCACGGTAAGTGTTAGGGATTACTGCGATCATGATCTCCACTGACGACAGCATCCTATGCTCATATCCACTGAGTGAAAAAGGGTTTAGAAGTACTTAAGGGAGAATAATTGCTTAACATTTTTATATAATTATGACCAGTTCACTAAAGTGTAAAACAAAAATTGAACATACAACCCTCGGGAAGAGGTGATAAAATTGCTATTTTGTCTAAATGATATGATTGTGTATCTAGAAAGCCTAAGAGAATTAATTAGTGTTTAGTAATGAACTGTGTGACCTTGGGCAAATTATGTCATCTCACTGGGCTTGTTTTTCCATCCATACATTAGGATAATAACTATAATTAACTTATAGGATCATTGTGAAGATTTGCTGAGAAAATACATTTAAAACCCACGACATAGTGCCTGCCATTTGACAACTGCTCAACACTATAGGATACAACTGTGCTTTTTCATCACTTTTGTTATTTTTATTATGGCAGCTATAGGGTGAATTTGTAAAAATCATTACCTTAACTATATATCTTCTATAAACGGTTAAACTATGATGGAGAGAATAGTCTCACTTGTAGTCAGAAAAAAAAATTTTTTTTTAATTGAAAAAATCATAGAGATGAGGTCTCCCTGTGTTGCCCACACTGGTCTTGAACTCCTGAGTTCAAAGGATCCTCCCACCGTGGCCTCCCAAAGTGCTAAGATTACAGGCGTGAGCCACCGTCCAGGCCAAAAAAAAGTCTTATGAAATTTTCAAGAATAATTTTTATAAAAAATACTAGACTCTATGAAAATCAAAATCCTTTTTCACAAGATGGCCGTGAAAGTGAAGAAGGAAGCTCCTGCCCCTCCTAACACCAAAGCCAAAGTGAAGGCTTCAAAGGCCAAGAAGGCAGCGTTGATAGGTGTCCACAGCAACAACAACAAAAAAAAGATCCTCACGTCACCCACCTTCCGGCAGCCCAAGATCCCCAGAAGAGCGTGCCCGGGAGAAACAAGCTTGGCCACTATGCTATCATCAAATTTCCGCTGACCACTGAGTCGGCCATGAAGAAGATAGAAGACAACAACACACTTGTGCTCACTGTGCATGTTAAAGCCAGCAAGCGCCAGGTCAAACAGTCTGTGAAGAAGCTCTATGACATGGTGGTGGCCAAGGTCAGCACCCTCATTCAGCCTGGTGGAGAGAAGACAGCTTATGTTCCACTGGCTCCTGATTATGATGCTTTGGATGTTGCCAACAAAACTGGGATCATCTTAACTGAGTCGATCTGGTGAATTCTAAATATATGTGTATCTTTTCACAATAAAGAAAGAAGAAAGAAAGAAAGAAAGAAAGAAGGAAGGAAGGAAGGAAGGAAGGAAGGAAGGAAGGAAGGAAGGAAGAAAGAGAGAAAGAACTCCAAATCTACTTAGAAAAAATAAATAAGCAAAGGAAACTACCATCTTCTGGAAAGTTTCAATATTATAAAGATGTCAAGTTTAACAAAATTTGAATCAAATCTCAACCAAACTTTGGGGGAGGAACTTTAATGATGTTAAAGCTCTGCATTAATGAGTGCAAATGAGATAATGGTAGTTAGCAAACTTTATTGTGCAAGGGCCAGGTCAAGAAGAATAAAAATGTTCATAAGCCACATTTCCCTCCTTTAAGTTCCAAGAATTTAATTAAAAAATAAAAAATATTTGGCCGGGCGCATTGGCTCATGCCTGTAATCCCAGGACTTTGGGAGGCCGAGCCGTGCGGATCATGAGGTTAGGAGATCAAGACCATCTTGACTAACATGGTGAAACCCCGTCTCTATTAAAAAGACAAAAATCAGGTGAGCATGTGGTGTGCAACTTTAATCCCAGCGACTCAGGATGGGGAGGCAGGAGAATTGCTTGAACCCGGGAGGCGGAGGGTGCAGAGTCCAGATTGCGCCACTGCACTCTAGCCTGGAAGACAGAGCGAGACTCCGTCAAAAAAACAAAAAACAAAAAACAAAAAAAATCATTCCTTTTTACTCTATTAAATAAAATAATGCTAACAAGAAAATTAGTATTTCTTTGCAGACATTACACTATTAATAACCGAATGTATTTGAGAGTTACATATATTTTATCCCCAGCATTTCTGATTTCTCCAAGGGACATTCAATACATTATCTTAGTCATACTTGGAAGAGCACTGTGAGGTTTTTGGTTTTGAGGGACAGGGTCTTGTTATGTTGCGCAGGCTGGAGTGCAGTGATGTCATCACAGCTCACTGCAGCCTTGAACTCCTGGGCTCAAGTAATCCTCCTGTCTCAGCCTCCCAAGCAGATAGGACTACAGGCATGTGACGCCACACTCAGCTAATATTTTATTCCCTTATTTTTTGTAGAGACAGGGTCTCCCTATGTTGCCCGGGCTGGGAAAGTCTGTTTATCAGCTCTATCAAGAGAGGGAAAAACAGACTTAGGCAAGGAAACTTGACAAGGCCAAAGAGTGAGGCAACAGCAAAGGCCGGAATGCGTTCAAGCCACTCAATATAAGGAACTACATCCTGTGCCGGGTGCTGGGGATACAGCGACGAGTAAAATGCGGCCACGTCCTCCTACCTGGGTTTCTTGGTGAGTGGCTGCTGCTGCAAGGAGACACCCCGCCCAGCACGGAGCATGCGCAGGCCTCGGTATCCGGCGGGACCGGAAGCGCAGGCTCGAGTCTCCGGCTCCGTGCAGCCCTCGGGGAAGGCCGGTCTCTTCGATCAGGCCTGGCCTTTGTCCCGCTGAGACAAATCACTGTTGTCCTGAAGGATTCTTTCCCCCCTTGTAATAGATATGTTTTTGAAGGATTCCTGACCGTGCTTCCTCAAGATAAGCTGGTCTGTGTTTCCTGAACGCTCCCCACCCCGAGGTGCGGGCGGGAGTCACCCTCGGTCGGAGGAGCGTAGGTTGGATGCTCTTCCAGACTGCAAGACGAGAAGCAACGCCCACCTCTGCTGCTGGGGTCACTGCAGGTAGCCAAAAAGATCGGGGGAAAGGGATGGATGGTTAGGTGTTCCCATCGTCTGTCTGGGGCTGAGACGGAGGAGGATGGAGTATCATTGTGCAAGCTGTTCTTGGTCCCCAACAAGTGTCACCAGGCTCGGAAGCTCCTGCAGGTCTTATGGATGGGGAAAGACACAGGTGGCTGACTTGAGGACCAGGGTCCTGTGGGTACCCAGGGAACAAGGGCGAGAGGGCTTGACAGCAATGGCTTGGGTGGATCCAATAGGGGAGAGTTTTGGTGGGGGATGTGGTATAGGCTCAGAGGGAGTGACTTTACTGGAGACAACCCACTGGGCACTGACCAAGCCACGGCTTATCCTAGCAGCAGATTTCACCCCCAACAGCAGCAGGGCGAGCAGTAACCAAGTAGACATGGGGCATTGCCTCTGAGACCAGAGGAGGCCCCAGACAACATACCACTCAGGAACCTTTTATCCCACAGGCATCACAAGGATGTAATAAGTCCTGCCCTTTCTACCAAGTCAAGGAAGAGGAGGAGGAGGCCAAATTTGAGAGATAGAGTATTTTGCCTGAAAACATTTACTCAACCAGATAAAGATTTTCATTAGTCCCAGTGAGAAGCTGAACTTCGAATGGACCAGATGTTTACACTGAAACAAGCCTGTGTAAATGGGAAGAAATGAAAATATTGTGCTGAGATTAAATCTAGCCTTTCCCCTGCTACCTGGAAGGTGAAGGGAAGCAGGTGTGCTTGTAAATGAGCAAGCACAGGGAAAATGCACTCTTAAATTCTTTGCACATCTGGGTGGTGGTAGGAATAATTTTTCCAACTTGCTATATCCTGTGTCCCATGTGTTGTATGAAGTGAAAGACTGCATTTAAGATTAAGTGGGCTGGCCACGGGTGGAGGCTCACACCTGTAATCCCAGCAGTTTGGGAGGCTGAGGGGGACAGATCACTTGAGGTCGGGAGTTTCAGACCAGCTTGGCCAACATGGTGAAACCCTGTCTCTACTAAAACTACAAAAAAAAGTTAGCCTGACATGGTGGTGGGTCCCTGTAATCCCAGATTCTCAGAGGGCTGAGGCATGAGAATAGTTTGAACCCAAGAGGCAGAGGTTTCAGTGAGCTGAGATCGTGCCACTGTACTCCAGCCTGGGCAACACAGCAAGACCCTGTCTCAAAAAAAAAAAAGAAAAAATTAAGCGGGCCTTTGGGAACTGGGGGTACACACACAGCCCGTGGATTTTAGATTGCTTATCACTGTCTTTTTTTTTTTTTTTTGAGACGGAGTTTCACTCTTGTTATTCAGGCTGGAGTGCAATGGCACGATCTTGGCTCACCGCAACCTCCGCCTCCTGGGTTCAGGCAATTCTCCTGCCTCAGCCTCCTGAGTCGCTGGGATTACAGGCACACGCCACCATGCCCAGCTAATTTTTTGTATTTTTAGTAGAGACGGGGTTTCACCATGTTGACCAGGATGGTCTCAATCTCTTGACCTCGTGATCCACCTGCCTCGGCCTCCCACAGTGCTGGGATTACAGGCTTGAGCCACCGCGCCCGGCCTGTTTATTTTTTTTTTTTTTTTTTTAAGACAGTGTCTTGCTCTGTCACACAGGTTGGAGTGCAGTGGTGTGACCATAGTTCACTGTATCATCAACTTCCTGGGCTCAAGTGATCCTCCCACCTCAGCCTCCGGAGTAGCTGCTACTACAGGTCCACACCACCATGCCCGGCTAATTTTTATATTTTTAGTAGAGATGAAGTCTCGCTCTGTTATCCAGGCTGGTCTTGAACTCCTGGCCTCAAGCGATCCTCCTGCCTTGGCCTCTCAAAGTGTTGGGATTATATGCATGAGCCATGGCATTCCAATCTGTCACTGTCTTTAAAGAAATTAATTGTAGCAAAAAGAATAGTGGTTACACACCAGGAGGCAGAGGTTGTGGTGAGCCAAGATCACACCACTGCACTCCGGCCTGGTGACAGAATGAGACTCTGTCTCAAAAAAAAAAAAATAGTCATTACTATCAGGGGATTACTACAAGTTTCGTTTATGTATGCAGTGTAATACACACTGGAAGAAAAGAGAATTCAAAAAGGAAAAAAAAAGGCTACCCCCACGTGATGTCAACTGTTCATCGCTTTTCTGGTCAATCTATAAAAATATGTCTGTGTAGTCCTTCATTGATATTTAACCAAGATAAACTCATCTGAGACTTTTCTATCCTAGGTAATAATCTTTTGTGTTATGTTTTTATAGTAATTTAGAATTTATCTTTTTTTTTTTTTTTTTGAGATGGAGTTTTGCTCTTGTTGCCCAGGCTGGAGTACAATGGCACGATCTCGGCTCACTGCAACCTCCGCCTCCCAGGTTCAAACGATTCTCCTGCCTCAGCCTCTGAGTATATAGATTATAGGCATGTGCCACCACACCTGGCTAATTTTGTATTTTTAGAAGAGACCTGGTTTCTCCATGTTGTTAAGGCTAGTCTCTAACTTCTGACCTCAGCTGATCCGCCCGCCTCAGCCTCTGAAAGTGCTGCGATTACAGGCATGAGCCACTGTGCCTGGTCTAGAATTTACCTTTTTTATCTTATTCACAAAGTTAATCTTGTGACAGGTGAAAAAGGTACCGTTATCTCCATTTTGTAAGCGAGGAAACTCAGTCAAAGAAGTAATATGACTTGTTCATGGTTGTAGAGCCACCAAATACATGAGAAAAATAATGATCAAACTCAAGGCTTCTGAGTCCTAGCCCAGTGTTTATTTCACAATACCAGTGGTTTTCAAGGAGTTTACTATGAGAACCTTCTCCCCCCCAAAAACTAACTGTTTAATGGATCCTTAATGTATAAGACCATTTAAACAATGAGCTATTCCAGGCCGGGCCTGGTGGCTCACACCTGTAATCCCAACATTTTGGGAGGCCAAGACTGGTGGATCACTTGTGATCAGGAGTTCAAGACCAGCCTGGCCAACATGGTGAAACCCCGTCTCTAAAAATACAAAAATTAGCTTAGGGTGGTGGCATATGCCTGTAATCCCAGCTGCTCTGGAGGCTGAGGCAGGAGGATTGCTTGAACCCAAGAGGCAGAGTTTGCAGTGAGCCGAGATTGTGCCACTGCACACCAGCCTGGACAACAGAGTGAGACTCTGTCTCAAAAAAAAAAACAAAAGGCTACTCTTGATTCAAATGAGGTAGGATCCAGGGTCCTGACCACTCCCTGGGACACCTCCATGAAAGTATCTTCACAGCACCCAAAGGTGCCACCGGAAATGATCTGAAAACTGCTGCCCTGCATGTCACTCCACTCCCAAACCACTTCAACCTGCCCCATTTCCACCCATAATTACTTGGTGTTGAAAGCAGAGAGTCTGACATCAGCTTTTGGGTACAGAGTAAATCACAAACTGGACAGTATGGTAAGAGGAAACATACCAGCTAAATGTGAAGACATAGACATGGTTTAATTGACCATCTTACAACATACTAACTACTATTACTGTTTGAACAAGTGCTTTGGGGCCAATGATTATTGAAATATTATGACTTTCCAGGATGCGAACATTCAGCTGCCTGGTCAGAACTGAGAGGCTGATGAGGAGGATTCCCCGGATGAGAACATCCATTACCCATTAAGGCTGTGTGTTCGACATCTGAATGAGAGAGCAGGGTGGTCGAGAGGGAATTCTGCAAGAGGTGACAGCAGCAAGCCTGCCAACAGACGCTCTGAGCTGTTCCCATTCACCCAGTACAGCTGTCCAGAGGATTATGCCAATGAGGAGAGGGCCTTTTGTCAGAAACCCTGTCCCATCCAACCATTTGTAAAGCTGCCTCACAAGACAGGCTGGTGGAGGTTCTGCAAACATTCTGGTGACTCCTTCCTGGACAAAGCAGAGCTTCACAAAGAGACTCTCAGAGTGGGAGGACTCTGCTCCACCTTGTGTATAGCCTCTCTGAAAGCATAATTTTTAAATTATCCATTATAAGCATGCATGCCCTAGGAGTACAGAAGGATTCGTAATGAAAATCAACAGCTCTCCTCACCGTCCTCATCCCAAAAGGGAAAAATTTTTTTAACTTAGTTTAATTGTCTCCGTTTTCATTCTTATGGTGATTGCCTTATATCCTTAAATAATATGCTATCGCAGGTGTTGTTTTGCTTTGGTTTTTGTTTTTGTGTCAGGGTCTTGCTCTATCACCCAGGCTGAAGTGAAGTGGCATGATCTTGGCTCATTGCAGCATCAGCCTCTCTGGCTCAAACAGTCTTCCCACCTCAGCCTCCTGCGTAGCTGGGACTACAGCCGCGTGCCACCCTGCCCAGCTAAGTTTTGTAATTTTTTGTAGAGATCAGATTTCATCATATTGCCCAGGTTGGTCTCAAACTCCTGAGCTCAAGTGATCCACCTGCTTCAGCCTTCCAGAATGTTGGGATTACAGGTATGAGTCACTGTGCCTGGCAGTTGTTTCTTGATACAGTATATTACAGTTTTGTTTGTTTCGTTTTGTTTTTAGAGACAGGATCTTATTCTGTCACGCAGGCCGGAGTGCAGTGGCACAATCAGAGCTCACTATGTGACTGAAATTCTTGAGCTCAATCCATTTTCCCACCTCAGCCTGATGGGAGATTACAAGCATGCATCATCACGCCCAGTTAATTTGAAAAATAATAATAATTTTTTTGGCTGGGCACAGTGGCTCAAGCCTATAATTCCAGCACTTTGAGAGGCTGAGGTGGGTAGATCACCTGAGGTCAGGAGTTCGAGACCAACCTGGCCAGCATGGTGAAACTCTATCTCTACTGAAAAAATAATGGAAAAAAAAAAAAAAAACTACCCGGGAGTGGTGACCGAATGCCTTTAGTCCCAGCTACTCAGGCAGCTGAGGCAGGAGAATTGCTTGAGCCTCGGAGGCGGAGGTTACTATGAGCTGATACTGCGCCACTATGCTCCAGCCTGGGTGACAGAGTAAGACTCCATCTCAAATTAATTAATTAATTAATTATTATTTTTGTAGAGATAAGGGGCTTGTTATGTTGCCTCCAGGCCTTAAGCAGTCCTTTAGCCTCAAGCCTCCCAAAGCCTTGGGATTACAGGCACACACCACCTTGTCTGGCCTTACTATAATATTTTTGGAAACTATCTACTGACTTTTCTTCTATGCAAAATGAAAATTTAGTGCACCTTTACCCAGCCCCTTCTACCAATAGAATTATATTCTTATTTTGAATTCCTCTTTCCTTGCATTTATGATTTTAAATTAGCAGCTTCATTTTTCATGATGTCACCTATTAACATTATCTCTTCCCATATTCTTTCATCTCTCCTCTTTTTAAGTTTCTTTTTTTGAGACAGAGTCTCACTTTGTCTCAAAAAATCAAAACAAAACAGGTTGCTGGGATACATTCACACACATTTTGATTCAGCAGGTCTGGGTCGAGGCACAAGAATATAAATTTCCAACAAGTTCCGGGGTGATGCTGGTGCTCTCAGTATGGGAACCATACTTTGAGAACCACTGGTCTAAGTGAAGCATGGCCATTGAAGTAATGAGGATATTGCTTTGGCTACTTTAGGAAGTTTCTTCTTTTATTTTTTATTTTTATTTTATTTTTTGAGACAGAGTTTCACTGTGTTACCCAGGCTGGAGTGCAATGGTGCGATCTTGGCTCACTGCAACCTCCACATCCTGGATTGAAGCTATTCTTGTGCCTCAGCCTCCCAAGTAGCTGGGATTACAGGTGTGTGTCACCACACCCAGCTAATTTTTGTATTTTTAGTAGAGACAGGATTTCAACATTTTGGCCAGGCTGATCTTGAACTCCCGACCTCAGGTGATCCACCGACCTCAGCCTCCCAAAGTGTTGCGATTACAGACATGAGCCACAGCACCCCCAACTACTTTATTTATTTATTTATGAGACAGAGTCTCACTGTGTCACTCAAGATGGAGTGCAGTGGTACAGTCTCAGCTCACTGCAACCTCCATCTTTCAGGTTCAAGCGATTTTCATGCCTCAACCTCTTGAGTAGCTGTGATTACAGGCAACCACCATCACATCTGGCTAATTTTTGTATTTTTAGTAGAGATGGGGTTTCGCCATGTTGGCCAGGCTGGTCTCGAACTCCTGATCTCAAGTTATCTGCCTGCCTCAGCCTAACTAACTGCTAGTTAGAATTCCTAACTAGCAGACAATGTAAGAGGACAGAGGGGCTGAGTATCAAGAGAATGTCCTGGGTCCTCAGGATTCTTCTACCCATGGCTCTGAGGGCAATTCCCAATACCCTTGGGAATTGCCCTCATCATCATGTTTGAAGCTGACCCACTACCACCAAATCTTCATACTAGACAGAACTGAGGAATTGAGCCAGTGGAGAGCACACAACTTCTTTTAGAGAAAAATTTACAAATTTTTCCATGGCAAAACTGGAAGAGTCTACAATGTTACCGAGCATGCCGTTGGCATGTTGTAAACAAAGAAGTTAAGGGCAAGATTGTTGCCAAGAGAATTAATGTGCCTATTGAGCCAAAGAGAAGTCAAAGAGAAAGGTACCTGCGTTTAAGTGAAGCGCCAGCCTGCTCCACCCAGAGAAGCACACTTCCTGAGAACCAATGGGAGGGAGCCAGAGCTACTGGTAACTCTTTCCTATGAATTCATGTGTAATGGGTGTTGTAAAAGACCTCTAGACTGAAAAAAAAAAAAAAAAAAAAAAAAAAAAAAAAGGCAGATGTAAATAACCTGTGCATTTGAAGAATCAGATACTGAATTAACCAGTCAACTGAAGCTTCCCTGCCTATAAACCCCTTGTTATGTCAGATAGTAAATGTCTTATTTTTAATCCTCCTTGGTCTGGTTTTCCTGCTGCTTGCAGTCAAATTATCCTAACTAATAAGGTGGCTTTCTACTTGTCTTCCTTTCTTTTTATTTTTGCATTGTTGGTCTCTTTCTATTATTACAAAATCTCCAAGTTAGTATGAGATTTTGAAAAATACTCAACTCTCCTTTTTCCCCGAGATAACTTCCTCCTAAGGCCTTTGTTACTTGCTGCCTTGATCTGCTGCACAACTGTCACCCAGGGACTTCCCTTAATTGCCTACCTCATTTGAAACCACTGTTTCCTGGATCCTGGTGTCTTTTCCTTGGCTTACTCTTTTGTATTGTTGAGGCATATTGCTAAGTAACTTGCAAAGAAAAGAAATGTGGGAAGTGAGTTTTCTGAACCCTTGCACGTTGGGTCCTGCGGGCAGATTGGTTTCCTTCTCAGGTGTGGTCTCTCCATGCGTCCTTCTGGTTGGAATTCCCTTTATAGAGTAAGCAACATTTTGTCTCCACCCTTTTAGGTAGAGATAAAATGACTGAGCCTGAGAATTAAATTGATGTAAGCTGTAGCAATGGAAGAAAAGCGTGCACATTTATTTAATGCAAGTTTTACACGGCGGGAGCCTTCAAAAGGAAATGGAGACTCAAGGATGCAGTTAGAGATAAACACAGAGATACTGAATTAGACACCGTGAAGTAAATTGTGGAAATGTGACAAGGCAAAGGAACTTGAGCTAGGGTGTTTCATTGGATAGAGAAGTGGCTAGGATATAAGGATTAGTCTAACACAGTTTGTTGGTACAGATTTTCCTTGGCCTCAACTTCTTGTCTTTGATGATGATAAGAGTGACATTTTCATTCTGGTACAGGGAGACATTTGTCACACAGGAAAATCTTCTGCTCTTAAGCAACATAGGAAGGTCAGAGTGATCTTGTCCTTGCTGTTTTTTTTCAAGATCCTTAACTCAAAATAGTCAATTTGCCAGAGTGGCATATTTTGAGTTCCTTCACCTCCACTGTGTTTCTCTAGTTATCACTTCCTTCTCTGTCTTCTACAAGTTTATTGTAAGATTTAGATCACCAATGATTCTCTTAATTGCCCTTTGGCCTTTGATTATGCCCTTTTAATTTCTTTACTATCATTTTAATGGGGTCTCAGAAGGATAATTACGTAAGTAATATGTCATTCCCCCATATTGAATGACAAGTTTTATCCCTTTCTAATGAGACTAATACATAATTCAGACTTTGAAACTGAGTCATTAGATTGGATAATTCATATTACAGTACTCTTGGAAAGACTATCATCTTACTATTTCTAAAAAAATGTGTGTATTTTAGCATATTCAACATATAATTAGAGGAATAAACTTTATTTGCCTGGGAGTTTTTATCCACCACATCTCTTGTGTGGGATACTCCCGTTTAAGAATGTTTTTTAAACTAGGAGACTAGAGTTTCTATGACTGAACAAAACTGTAGAGCACTTAAAGTGGTTGGCTATTTCCCATTAACTATGAATAATTCATTTTTTATCATTACTGCCAAAATTGGTACTGAACATCCAGATCACTAGAAGTTCAGATTTATAGATACTATATATTTTTTAATTATTCAAAATAAAAAAGCTCTTAATTTCTATGGCCACATAAAATAATATTAAGAGATGGCTTAAATGAGCTCATGTATAAAGGTTGTAAACTAGTATTTTTTGAGAACCTACGTGCCCCATAACTTTTGTATATTTACCAGTCACCAGTTGATACCCTCACTAATTTTTTTTTTTTTTTTTTTTTTGTGAGATGGAATCTTGCTATGTTGCCCAGGCTGATCTCTAACTCTGGGCCAAAATGATCCTCCTGCCTCAGCCTCCTGAGTAGCTGGCATTACAGGCATTCACCACCATGCCCAGCTAACTATCTTGTGAAGATCTTATTTCTATCATGTTGCTGAGGAAATGGGCTACGTTAATTACCCTGTGTAAAGTCACATGGGAAGGAATTGACTGGGTTGGAGTTAATTTCCACTTCTGCTGGACCCCAAAATCTGTGCCCTTTGTACTACTTCATAGACCCAAAGACAGGTGGATACATCTATTCCCATCTGTTATTATTCCCCAGAATTGTAGTAGCAAAATATCACAGCTGAGTGACTTCAGAACACAAATTTATCATCTCATAGTTCCAGAGGCTAGAAGTCTGAAATTAAGGCGTTGGTAGGGCCACACTCTCTCAAAGGCTCTAGGGAGAATCTGTTCTGTGCCTTTCTCTTAGCCTCTGATGTCACAGCAGTGCCTGGCTTGTTGCTGCATAACTGTAGTCTCTGCCTCTGAAGTCACATGACATTCTCCCTGTGTGTGTCTGTTTTCACATGGTTACCTTCCCGTACCAGTTATAGTGGATTAGGAGGCCTTCGCGTTCCAGTATGATCTCATGTTACCTCATTAGATCTTCAATGACCCCTTATTCAAATAAGGTCACATTCTGAGGTTCTAGGGATTAATATTTCAACATATATTTTTTTGGGGACACAATTCAACCGCAACACTGTCTTAACTGGGTTTCCTTCTCTAAAAGGACTTGATTTCAGTCACTTACTGATGAATAAATGTATGATTAGCTATACATTCTCAAAATTAATTTACATAAATGCCTACACTATTTCCTAAAAGGAGGGTAAACTTCCTTTTGAAGGAAACCTGATGTTTTAATCTTGAATCTGTATTGGAATCCTATCATTGAAATATTTCACACCAGTAGATGGTTTTTATTTTGAGTTAACATTTTGCAAAGATGAAATGTACCCAGGAGTTACTGCTACCACATTAGAAGTAACAGAATTACATTAATTCCTAAAAAACATAATCTCACAGACAAGTAGTTTTAGGGTATTAAACAATGCATTATGATAAAAACTAGGTCTTTTTTAGAACGTAAAGATTTCTTTGGAGTACTTCCTTCTTTGTAGAATCTGAAGAAAAACAATAACTAAAATCAGTGTGGAACGCACCTCAATGCTGAGTCTAATTATTGTCTTGCAAATATCTGCAATACTATTGTTTTATTGCAGATGGCTCTTCCAGAAATGTCAAGCTGCCCATTATGACTGTATGTACCTACTGTATACTAATATTTTCTTTCTTTTAATAGGTAGTAGATTATTTCAAATAAATAAACAGGATTATTTCATATATGTAAATAATTACAGGCTGTTTTTTGTTATTCAGATATCTACTGTATTCCTTATAAATATGAATGTCAACAGAACCTGAATTCACTGAGTTGAAACAGTGATCTATCTGGGCTATAGCACAGGGCCCCTCTCAGATGTCTAAAACTATTAGGAGTGACAAAGTTGTACTTTCAAAAAGGCACATATTTACATATGGCTTGCATAAATAATTTCCCCCTTAGTTGCAGTTCTGTTACTTCTATGGTTTCATTTCCCTTCACTTACTATCAATCACCGTCCCCCATCTTCCACAAAGTGTGAGTATGAGGTAATATCATTTTCTGGTTTTATATATTTCTCTTCTAAGATTCAGGATATGTGATAGTTCATGTATTTAACAAAAGTAAACTGAATCTTCCCCAGGTCCTCCAGCTTTCAACATGCTTGTGCGCGTACGTATGCACTTGGTGTGTGTATGGTGGGCAAGGGAACACTTCTATTTAAAGCCTATACAAAGCACCTGAAACTCCCACCCTGCTTGTCTGCAGCAAGTCCAGTTTCCTCCCCAGCCTTTTCTGAATCTCCTTCGGGGTGGGTGAGGGTTGCTTCTCTTTTTCACACTTTCTTTTTTTTTTTTTTTTTTGAGACAGAGTCTCACTCTGTTGCCCAGGCTGGAGTGCAGTGGCATAATCTCAGCTCAGTGCAACCTCTGCCTCCCAGGTTCAAGTGATTCTCCTGCCTCAGCCTCCCGAATAGCTGGGATTACAGGTGCCCACCACCATGGCTGGCTAATTTTTGTCTTTTTAGTAGAGACGGGATTTCACCATGTTGGTCAGACAGATCTTGGACTCCTGACCTCAGATGATCCACCTGCCTCAGCCTCCCCAGGTGCTGGGATTATAGGTGTGAGCCACAGCGCCTGGCCATTCTTTTCACACTTTTATTCTGGTTATCTTGTCTCAGATCTTATATTTTCCCATATGTCAAGTCTTCTCTGCCATTCACCTCTGACTGTTTCATAACCGTTTCTCAGCCTGCTACCCTTCTCCCTTAACTCTTCCCCTCCCACACTAGGTGCCTTATTCTCAAAGGATAAAAGGCAAAGCTACCGTGTTTAAGACTTTACATGGGTAGGGATGGATACAAGGGAACTGTTCTGCAGAAAAGGGAACCTTAAGTCTGGGTATCTGTTACCACTGCTAGTGGCACCCATTGGCCACACTCCTTCGTTGAAGTCCCCTTGGGCCATCTGTTTTCCATCTCCAGCCTGCCACTTTGTTGTTCAGGCTCAGTTCCTCCTCTTTATCTCCCTCACTTCTACCACTTTCAGGTACAAGAAGCAAAAGTCTTGCAGAAATTACCAAGAAAATCTCTGCTCAAGACAAAGACCCCTGTCTTAGTCTGTTTTGTTGTTGTTGTTGCTTTAACTGAATACCTAAGACTGGTAATTTGTAAAGAAAAGATATTTATTTCTTTTTTTTTTTTGAGACGGAGTTTCACTCATGTTACCCAGGCTGGAGTGCAATGGCGCGATCTCGGCTCACCGCAACCTCCGCCTCCTGGGTTCAGGCAATTCTCCTGCCTCAGCCTCCTGAGTAGCTGGGATTACAGGCACGCACCACCATGCCCAGCTAATTTTTTGTATTTTTAGTAGAGACGGGGTTTCACCATGTTGACCAGGATGGTCTTGATCTCTTGACCTCGTGATCCACCCGCCTCGGCCTCCCAAAGTGCTGGGATTACAGGCTTGAGCCACCGCGCCCGGCCAAGATATTTATTTCTTATAGTTCCAGAGACTGGGAAGTCCAAGAGCATTGCACCAATGTCTGGTGAGGGCCTTCTTGCTACTTGATAACATGGAAGAGAATATCACATGGTGAGAGGGCAAGAGGGTAAGTGTCATCTGAGGCTTCTCCTCCTCTTCTTGTGTAGTCACCCGTCCTATCGTGGGGCTCCCACCCTGATGACCTCACCTGATCCTAGTTGCCTCCTAAGGCCTCATCTCCAAATCAACATATGAATTGGGGATTAAGTTTCCAGCACATGAAGGGGCACATTCAAAACACAACATTCTGGACCTTTTCATTATGGAAAGTCATATTAATGACAGCATTATATTATTAAACAACACCTACTATCTCAGTCTGAAATATATGCATTTAGATTATTCAATTGCTAGCTGTCCTTAAGAAAAATGAACTGAAAGGGCTCAGAAAAGGTCCCTTCTAGAACAAAATAAAAACCTCTTCCAAGCCCTTCTACTTCAGAATGCAGACACCGCTCCAGTTTTAAACCACCTCTTTAAAATTCTTTCTGCTACTGAAATCTTTTTTAGTTTTTTTTTTTTTTTTTTTTTTTTTTGATATGGAGTTTCACTCATGTCACCCAGGCTAGAGTGCAATTGTGTGATCTCAACTCACTGCAACCTCCACCTCCTGGGTTGAGTGATTCTCTTGCCTCAGCCTCCCGAGTAGCTGGGATTACAGGCACCTGCCATCATGCCTGGCTAATTTTTCTATTTTTAGAGAGACAGGGTTTCACCATGTTGGCCAGGCTGATCTCAAACTTCTGACCTTAGGTGACCTACCCGCCTCAGCCTCCCAAAGTTCTGGGATTACATGCGTGAGCCACTGTGCCTGGTCTCTGTTACTGAAATCTTTCAATGATATCTATTAAAGTTCTCTTATGGGTTATGTATTACCATATTAGTGACATGAGTGATCCCAAAGAATAGGGACTTTTTCTGGCCTCCAGAGGTTCCATCACATGAGACCACTCACTGAATTTCGATTCTAGTCCTGGCTGTGTTATGTGTTGGCTAAATGACCTTGGACAAGTCACCTAAGCTCTCAGAACTTTAGGTATCTCACCTATAGAATAAGGAGAATAATACCAGCCTCAAAATGCTTTTGGAGTTTTGTAAGGAATAAGTGAGTACATTTGTTTAAAAAAAAAGGACTTGGGCTGGGCACGGTGGCTCACACTTGTAATCCCAGCACTTTGGGAAGCTGAGGCGGGTGGATCACAAGGTCAAGAGATTGAGACCATCCTGCCCAACATGGTGAAAACCTGTCTCTACCAAAACAAAACAAAAATTAGCTAGGTGTGATGGCATGCGCCTGTAGTCCCAGCTACTCCAAAGACTGAATCAGGAAAATTGCTTGAATCCAGGAGGCGGAGGTTGCAGTGAGCCAAGATCGTGCCACTGCACTCCAGCCTGGGCAACAAGAGCAAGATTCTGTCTCAAAAAAAAAAAAGAAAGAAAAAAGTAAGGAAGGACTTATAAAACTGTGTGCAGCCGGGCGCGGTGGCTCACGCCTGTAATCCCAGCACTTTGGGAGGCCGAGGCGGGTGGATCACGAGGTCAAGAGATCGAGACCATCCTGGTCAAAATGGTGAAACCCCGTCTCTACTAAAAATACAAAAATTCAGCTGGGCATGGTGGCGTGTGCCTGTAGTCCCAGCTACTCAGGAGGCTGAGGCAGGAGAATTGCCTGAACCCAGGAGGCGGAGGTTGCGGTGAGCCGAGATCGCGCCATTGCACTCCACCCTGGGCAACAAAAGCGAAACTCCGTCTCAAAAAAAAAAAAAAAAAACTGCAAATATACAGTTATAAGTACTAAATCTTGGTTTATTTTAAGAGGTTCTTGTGATGAACAGACATTGTGAAAAGTATTTTTTATGGATTCCAGGATGTTTCTTGAAGCTGTTTAGAAGCTGGACAGAAGAAAGGGGGACTTTTTGAGTGCAGAGTCACTCATAATATCTCTGCCGGCTTCCCCAACGTTATGTCAGACTCCTGGGCAGATTGGAGCACTGTAATTGTGTTAGTCAGGATTCTCCAGAGAAACAGAACCAATAGGAGGTAGATATACATAAAGATGCAGCTATAGATATAGATAGGATACAGAGATTTACTATAAGGAATTTGTTCGCATGATTAGAAGGCCAGGAAGTCCTTGCCATCTGTAAGCTGGAGACCTAGGAAAGTGGGTGGTGAATTCCAGTCCTAGTCTGAAGGCCTGAGAACCAGGGAAGTCCCTGATGTAAATCCCAGTCCAACAGCAAGAGAAGATCTCCCCCAACTCAAGTAGCCAGGCTGGAAGCAAAAGAGGGCAAATTCTTCCTTCCTCCACCATTTGTTCTTTTCAGGCTGGAAATGAATTGATGGTGCCCACCCACATTGAAGAGAGCGATCTACTTTACCAAGTCCACTGATCCCAATGCTGACCTTATCCAGAAACACCCTCACAGGCATACCTAGAACAATATTTATTTATTTGTTTATGGCTTTTTTTTTTTTTTTTTGAGATGGAATTTTGCTCTTGTTGCCCAGGCTGGAGTGCAATAGTGCAATCTCAGCTCACTGCAACCTCTGCCTCCTGGGTTCAAGCAATTCTCCTGCCTCAGCCTCCCAAGTAGCTGAGATTGCAGCACCTACATCTATGCCCGGCTAATTTTTGTATCCTTAGTAGAGACAGAGTTTCACCATGTTGGCCAGGCTGGTCTTGAACTCCTGACCTCAGGTGATCCACCCTCCTGGGCCTCCTAAAGTGCTAGGATTACAGGCATGAGGCACTGCACCTGGCCCCCCAGAACAATGTTTAATCTGAGCATTCCTGGCTCAATTAAGTAATTTTAAGATATGTAAAATTAACTGTCACAATAATAAACTAAAAAGGGAGGCCAAAGAACAAGCTTTCAAGTGTGTGCATTGTATGAAAACTGGAGCTCCAGCTGGTGGTGGTGGCTCATGCCTGTGATCCCAGCACTGCGGGAGGTCCAGGAGGGTGGATCACTTGAGGCCAGAAGTTCAGGATCAACCTGGGTAACACAGTGAAATCCCATCTCTACTAAAAATAGAAAAAACTATCCGTGCATGGTGGCCCACGTGTGTAATCCCAGCTACTCAGAAGGCTGAGACATGAGAATTGCTTGAACCCAGAAGGTGGAGGCTACAGTGTGTTGTGATCTCACCAGTGCAGTCCAGCCTGGGCCACAGAGTGAGACCCTGTCTAAAAAAAAAAAAAAAAAAAAAAAGAAAGAGAGAAAACAGGAGCTCCAGTCTCCTGGGTAACTGCTGGGCTTCCTGGATTCAAAATCTTGCCATGACTCTAGCAGCAAGACCTTGGCCAAGCTACTTAAACTTTGTGTCTCAGTCTCATCATTTGTAAAATGTGTATCCAAGCACACCTATTTCATAGTGTTTCTGTGAGGAGTCAAAAAGCTAATATATCTAAGGCTTTGAGAGGGTGCATGACAATGGGATAATGCAACAAATGTTAACCACTATTGTATCGGAACAGCTGGAAGACAGAGCTTATCCCAGACTGGAGGAGACTTTTCCCTTCCCAGTTAAGTTCAGAATGCTTAACTTAAACCTTTGAATTTGATCATTGGCCCTTATGCTTCTGCCGGCAAATGGTGGGAACTAATCCCCACAATAATTTCCTTCTCACTACCTTCCTACTTCTTTAAATGCAAGCATTCACGTATTTACTGATTACTATTGCACTTGTACAAAACATCTTAGTTTTTATTCACTCTCTCCTCACAATTTGTTTTCCTGACTCTGCTATAATTGTGGTTCTGTCTGCAACAATACTCGACTTGTGTCTTCACTAGAGAGGACCAGAAAAAGAGATAGAATTGTGTTACAGACAATGCTTTCATTGAACATCCTCAAACACTGTGTGTGCCTGTTTCTGTTGCTTTGTTGACTCATATCCAGCTTGTGGCCTGCTTTCTTTCCCAGACTTCCTTCCCTGTTTCATCTAATCAATGGCTTTCCAGTTTGTGTTTATGGAATGTATTCCTTCCTTATCCAAAAAAATTTACCTCCACAAACTCAAAGTGTATGTGGCTGTGACTGTCTGAAGCAAACAGTAGAGGCGTTGTGTCTTGGATCCAACTTATAAGCTGTAGGAGGTCCTGGGACCTGGGCATTTCGTTTAGGCCCAAAAAACGAAAAGCTGGTATCTTTGTGGAATGCTCTCAAAACTCTCTGGGCTGAGGAAATGGGAAAGGTTGATAGGCAGTTACAGGTTGAACCTGTTTGGTTTCTTTTCGCTGAGCAAGACGAGCACAGTTTAGGGTTTGGTTTCTCTGCTCTGAAGTTTCAGAGCTTCCGTGGTAAACTTGGAGGTGAACGAGGTAACTGAGATCAACATTTCACTTTGTCTAAACAGGGGGCTACTTTGTAAGCCAGACGATCAGCCTAGTAGTATTCCAGCCGAGAGGGGCAAGTTCTGCAAAAGTCAGAGATACTCAGAAAAGCATCCCCTTCCCTATGCCAAGGTACTTGATAAGCTTCGGAATCATAAGCCAGCTCTGCCGTACCCAACAAAGGCAGCTAACTCTGCTACCAAATATTTTTACCGAAATAGAGGAATCTATCATGTGTC
This sequence comes from Sapajus apella, assembly GCF_009761245.1. Taxonomy (NCBI): domain Eukaryota; kingdom Metazoa; phylum Chordata; class Mammalia; order Primates; family Cebidae; genus Sapajus; species Sapajus apella. The sequence continues at coordinate 14,209,567 of NW_022436969.1, read as the reverse complement.
TGTCTGCTCTGGGATCTCTCTACCTCTGGTTCTTGACACTGATGCAGAGAAGTCTATATTTTCTTGCCTTTCTTTCCTGTTTCTAGAATTCTTTTGATTATCTCTTTTTCCCTTTTTTTTCGTTTTTCTGATTCTTTTTTCTTCTTTTTAGGTACTGTCTTGCCCTGTTACTCAGGCTGGAGTGCAGTGGCACAATCTCAGCTTACTGCAGCCTCAACCTCCCAGTCCTGAGTAGCTGGGACTATAGATACACACCATACACCCAGCTAATTTTGTATTATTTGGTATATACGAGGTTTTGCCATGTTGCCCAGGCTGGTCTTGAACTCCTGGGCAAAAGCAGTCCTCCTGCCTTGACCTCCCACAGTGCTGGAATTACACTGTGCCCAGTCTTTTATCTGTTTTTTAGTTTTAACTTCATATTACCTTCTAATCATTTTAAAATGCACATTATGCTCATTTAATATATGATGCATTTAGAGTTTAATTATGCTTTTCTTTTTTTTTTTCCACTTAGTATATTTTGGGGATTTCTCCATGTAATCAAAACCTTCTGAAAATATAACTCTTGATGATTATTTAGTATCAAAACATGTAACATAATTGCTTAACCACTCCTTTTTCTGACATTTAGATTGTCACTTTTTTTTAAAGAGTTAAAGTCTTTCCCTGCCTGTATCAAAACATTTCATGTATCCCATAAATGTATATATACCCACACTTACCCACAAAAATTAAAATTAAAAATTAAAAAAAACAGAGTCAGGTTTCACTATGTTTCCCAGGCTGGACTCCAGCTCCTGGGCTCAAGCAATCCCCCCTTCTAGCTTCCTGAGTAGCTGGGAGTACAGGTGCATGCCACCAAGCCTGGCCTGTCACTTTTCGATACTGAGCTCATTCAGATGTTGACTAGCTTTGTCACCAGCATGAGATGACTCTCAGCAAGTCCTCTGCCAGCTGTCACACAAAATTCAATAAAGTCATATTAACAAATTAATGAGATCATGCATTTAGGTATGTCTGTGTTGAAGGCCAATGATCTTCACCAGTGTTCACATCTTCTTATTTCATTTTATTTTTTTTTCTGGTTGACAGTGAGGATACTTATTGAGGGTTTATTGGGTGCAGGGAGAAGTGCTGGATGACTTGGGTTGAGAGGAGAGACCTCTCCCCTGGGATCCTACAGCTCCAGGCCCCCATGGTTGGCGTGAGGACCAGGGCATTCTGAAGGGGCTATCGTCTTCTCCATGGTGCTCCCTTCCTGCATGGCCCGGCAGCTGTAGCTGCTGCGGGATCTCCACTGTCAGGCATCAGGCTCAGGTAGCTTCTGGCTGCATACTTGTTGCTCTGTTTAAAAGATTTGATGGTCTCCATGTCCTGGGTGATGATGATGCCATCTGCCTTCCAAGCCACTGTCATGGTGCTCAGATAGAAGTCACTCATGAGACACACTAGGGTGGCCTTGTTAGCTTGGAGCACCTCTGAGGAGGGCAGGAACAGAGTGACCAAGTGGGGAGCCTTGGGCTTACCTAGGACAGTGAGCTGGGTCCAGCTGCCAAACATGCCACACAGTGAATGATGCTTTGGATTGAAACCCCCAGGGCCAGAACCTGGGGCCAGTCCAAGAGCCGGGCTGGAGTAGAAACAATCATGGCGGAAGGGAAACAAACACGTCCTTCTTCACATGGCATCAGGAGAGAGAATGAACATTGACATCCTCTTCTAAGGAGACTTCTGCCTCTAATAAGCTCTCCCACACCACTCAAAGGTGATTGGACCAAGGATGGACACCTGACTTAAGGCAGGCCAGATACTATGGTGTGGGCCAATGGGAAAAGGTGAACTGGGTCATGAAGAGGAACCATATGAGAGCAGGAAGCAGCTACCCAAGGGAGCCAGAGATGAGAACATGCAAAGAAAAGCCATGAGGAAGAAACTACAGTTGGAGAAAGACTGGAGATTACAGCTTCCAACCTGGCTCTGCCAGTTGGTTTTGTCCCTCAGCTTTATTGAGCTATAATTGACAAAGAAAAATTATATGTATTAAAGATGTAATGCGATGTTTTGATATACGCCATGAAATACATCATGAAATGATTGCCATAATCAAGCTGATTAACAATATGATCTTACCTCACATAGCTATCATTTATGTGGTATGATGAGAACATTTAAGATCCACTCTCTGCAAATTTCAAGTATATAATACAGTATTGTCAACCATAGTCAGCATGCTGTACATTAGATCTCCAGAACTTAATCATTTTTTAAGTGAAACTTCATACCTCTTAACCAATATCTCCCATTTTTCTTACCCCCCAGCCCCTGGTAACCACTGTTCTACTCCCTGGCTCCTATGAGTTTGACTCTGTTAGATTCTTCATATAAGTGAGATTATGGGGACACTTCTGTGTCTGTCTTACTCAACTTAGCATAATGTCCTCCAGGTTGTCACAAACGGCAGGATTTCTTTCCTTCTTGAATCCCAATAACACTCCATCGCACATACACACCACATTTTCTTCACCCATTTATTCATCCACATTTGTATAGGGTGTTTCTGTACCTTGGCTATTGTGACTTAAGCTGCAATAAACACGGGAGTGCAGATATCTAAGAAACTGCATTTATTTCCTTTAAATTCTGCCACTTGACCTTGAGGAATCAACATAGCCCCTTAAACCTCTGTTCTCATCTGTAAACTGGAGATAATCACACTTTCCTGATAGGGTTTTTTGGAGGATTGGAGATAGGGTAGATAAAGTGTATATAACACGACAGGACCTCACTAAATGGTGGCTACTTTACACATAAAAGCATTTTTTAAAAAGGAAAAGAAATACTGTAAAATCTAAAATCATCACTTACAATAACAAATAGAGTGCACAGAGGAAGTAAAAGATATATTCAACACAAAAGCAAGATTTTAAGCTCTTAAAACATTATCTGTTTTAATCACCCATGTTTATACTCAGTATTTAGCTCAGTGCCTGGCAAATCTTTAAGTGCTTAATAGGTGTGTATTGCTTTCAATGTATAGCTTCAAAGCAAGATTTTTCTTTGACTCAGATATATAGCTGATTGGGCATTTTTACCCATGGAATTGCCTGGTTGTAACTCACTGAGCCCCTTGTATGTGAACCCACTGCAGCAACTCTAATTTCCCTCGGAAAGATTGGCATTTATGAGGTCATTTTCCCTTCAGTCGTCCCCCATTCTTATTTATTCCACCATATTTCACAGGCAAGCAAAACAAAAACAAACAAAAGACCTTTCATAAAAGTAACTTCCCACTGTTAACTCCTCTCCCTGAAATCTGCTGGGAAGACAGAAAAAGAAAAAAGAATCACAAAAGAGATGAAAACACAAGCCCATGCAAGTTCCCCACATCTTTAACAGGATACACACATATATATTTAAATGAAAAGGTTCTGAAAGGCTGTGAAAATAACTCCTAACTAGAGGCAGGATGATCCACAACAAGGAAGGGGAATACAGCTAGGGCACATCTCCATACCAAACACCATGAGGTGTAGTAGACATCTGTTGCTTTTGTCTTCTCAACAAAACGCTCCTCTTTACACTGGAGAATTGGTCTTCACAGATCCCGTATGATTCTCATGGGACTGGCTATGGAGTGGGTGTACAATCCACCCCCGTCCAACCACACCACCCCAGCCGTATTTACACAATGCAATTGGGCATTGACCCAATCAAGTCCAGTCATATTTCTTTCAAGAAATTTAATATAGAAAATACTGGGAAAGGAAGGGAGTGTCTCACTTTTATACCATGAATTGTAAGGTTATACACAGGATTGGGACTACCAGAAGCCATCTCTCCTGCCACACGTAATTAACATATTTGTGTTGGAAGAGAGTGAGGCCAAATGCAAAAAGAGGCAGAGACAAACATAACCTGAGAGGAAGAGTGGGAAACAGAATCTTGATGACATCATTTGAACACCTGAGTTCACCTGTAACTAAAGCCTTCAGTTGAGCAGGTTGTAAGGGTAGAAATGAGTTCTAAGTTCCCCAACCCCACCCCATACCCAATTCAAGGCTTGGTAAATTGGTAAGAAGGTTTTAAGGAGAGAAGTTACTCTGCACACACAGCGGGGGCAGAATTTGTGACTGGGGCCACCATCTATGATAGAGGAAACAAGGAGCAGAAGGCCACAAACCCTCAAAGCTTAACTAAGCTGCTATTAGTTGATTTCTTGGGAAAACCAATTTTTTAAAAAAGGTATGAGGATTTTTTGTTGTTGTTTTGTGGTTTTTTTGAGACGGAGTCTTGCTCTGTCACCCAGGCCTGGAGGGCAGTGGCACAATCTTGGCTCACTGCAACCTTTACCTCCCGGGTTCAAGTGATTCTCCTGCCTCAGCCTCTCAAGTAGCTAGGATTACAGGCACCTGCCACCACACCCAGCTAATTTTTGTATTTTTAGTAGAGATGGGGTTTCACCAAATTGGCCAGGTTGGTCTCAAACTCCTGACATGGTGATCTGCCTGCCTCAGCCTCCCAAAGTGCTGGAATTACAGGTGTGAGCCACCGCACCCAGCCTAGGTATGAGTTTTATGGCTGTGGGAATATGAAGAGAAACAGAGACAGGATTTAGTTGAAATTGTGAGGCCTATGGTTTTTTATAGGTCTTGGAGCTGGCTGGGACTTAACCAGTAATTTAGATCTCAAAGGGCCACATGACTTTAGCTAACATCTGAATCACAGATGTGAAAAGAAACAAGGACGATTCAGCACACACATAATACACATTCCCAGGGAAAAACAAACAAAAATTTGGAACAGAAAATTATTCAAATATTTCATAGGTGATTCTCCTGAAAGCAAAGATCTAAATCTTCAGGTTAAAACAATCTACGGAGAAAAAAGTCATGAGTTCTACCAAGATTAAGACATTTCTGATGAAGTAATTTCAAGGATAAGAAAAGTTTTAGAAGCATCCAGGCAGAAGAAACTTGTCACCTTTAAGGGGAAAGAATATATATCAGGGAGGCTTTAGACTCCACAGCAACACTAGATGAACAAGATAATGGGAAATGTTGAGAAGAAAAAATAGAACACAAGAATTCTTATGTAGCCAGGATATCTGTCAATTATAAAGGCATGGGAAATACATTCTTAAATATGCAAGAACCTTATAATTTTAGCCTTAATAAAATCTTCCTGAAAAAATGTCCATGAAACAGCAACTCTGCTGTCTGAAAGAATAACCAAATTAAGAATTTACAAATGGAGGCCAGGCATGGTGGCTCATCCCTGTAATTCCAGCACTTTGGGAGGTTAAAACAGCAAGATAAGTAGAGCCCAAGAGTTCAAAACTAGCCTGGGCAACATAGAGAGACGCTGTTTTTATGAAAAATCAAAACATTAGCCAGCTGTGGCAGTGCATGCCTGTGGTCCCAGCTACTCAGGAGGCTGAGGTGGAAAGATTACCTCACTTGGGCCTGGGAGGTTGAGGTTGCAGTGATCCCTAATTGGGCCACTGCACTCCAGTCTGGGTGACGGAGTGAGACCCTGTCTCAAAGAAAGACAAATTTTTAAAAAGATGCCAAAGACAATAAAATGGCAGAGTGCTAGAAAGCAAAGCAGACCAGACTGCAAAGCTACAAGTAAATATGGAAGATATAGACACGTTTTCAGGACAAAAAAAGGGGAAATACCACAGCCTAAAATATCAGATGGAAGAGAGAATTTTCCTGAAGAAGCCTCTGGAGAAGCTCTACAGTCAACAAATTCAAAGCATTGGAGAGAGGCAGCAGCCCAGTTCAAGGCCTGGCCTTGGAGAGGACAGACAGTTTCCACTTCCTTCCTCTTGAAACTCTCAGCCCAAGCTGTCATGCTGTGGAAAGTAGAAGCCACATAGAAGGGCCAAGTGAGGGTCCTCCAGCTAACAGCCAGCATCCCTGACAGCATTGGAGGGAGCCGTCCGTTTGAAATCCCTGATGAGTTCAGAAGCAGCCCACATCACTGGGAGCAGAAAACCAGCCCAACTGAACCCAATTAACCCACAGAATCATTGGAGATAGTAAAATAAATGGGCATTGCTTTATGCCACTAAGTTTTAGAATTATTACATAGCATATACAACCAAAACAAGGGCCATGGGGCAATCATAAGTTATTTAAGAATGTCACTGGAATTTTTGAGCCAGTTTAACTCTATCTCTTTTTCCCCTCCTTTCTCCTTCCATTTTGCTTCTCTCTTCCCTTCCAGAGAGCTTTTGAAACTACATTTCTAGTTCTAGTCTTACTGGCATCAAAGTGGGAGAAGGGGAAAAGGTTTCTTCTGACATGTAGGAATTTTAAAAACTATGCAACTCCTAATGAAAACTTTGCTCCTGTAAAAGGAAAAGGGGGAAAAAAATCAAATTCGAACAATATGAAATCTTTTGAAGCAGTGACAGATTTAAGGGGGTCCAGGAAAAAAAAAAGTTCCAGGAGAATCTATGGAACTGTGGTGCTGGAGACAGTTTCCTTTGAGTGGCAGGGAAGGCTTTAGTGTCATAGAATGACAGTTTCCTCCCTAAAGATCTCTCTGATTCTACGGAAAATGTTGTATATATGGTTATTATACTAAAAGTGGGGTCCTAGTGTTTTTAAAAAATTCAATAAGCAAATAATTTTTTTTTTTTTGAGATGGAGTTTCACTCCTGTTGCGCAGGCTGGAGTGCAATGGTGTGATCTTGGCTCACCACAACCTCTACCTCCCGAGTTCAAGCAGTTCTCCTGCCTCAGCCTCCCAAGTCACTGGGACTACAGGCATGCACCACTACACCTGGCTAATTTTGTATTTTTAGTAGAGACAGGGTTTCTCCATGTCGGTCAGGCTGGTCTCGAACTCCTGACCTCAGGTGATCTGCCTGCCTCAGCTTCCCAAAATGCTGAGATTACAGGCATGAGCCACTGCACCCAGCAATAAAAAAAATTTTTTTAAAGGATGACAGCAATATTCTTTTTTAAAAGAAATAAATGAATAGCAACAAAAAAAAAATTAATGAATTAGAGGACTCATTAAATAACTCTAATCAGTTCTTGAAACCCAACAAAAACAGAACCTATCCTATAAAACAGAATAGATGTAGACTAGTCATGGGAATCAGTGGAGAAAGCCTAAATATACAAAGAACCACAAAGGAGAAAACCTAAATGGACTCCTCCATTTCACTTTATTAGTCTGTGACTCCTAGCAAGAGCACCATTTCTTCAGGTGTCTCATTTGTGAAGTCACAACACAGGGAACTCTGGCATCAACCCTGACAGAGGCAAATTCTGAGAAGTGAGTCAACCACTAAAACAACAATCATATTAATGTGAAGTCCTCAGGGCAGAGTATTTCTCTGGTGCAGAGAAATGGCCAGGCATGGTGACTCAATTCTGTAATCTCAGCACTTTGGGAGGTCAAGATGGGTGGGTTGCTTGAGCCCACAAGTTCCAGACAAGCCTGGGTAACATAGCAAGACCCTGTCTCTACAAAAATAAAAAATTCATTAATTAAAAGAAAAGAAAAAGATTGGAAGTCACACAGCTGTAAACTAATAAAAGCTGACTTAGAGCAACAGGCTTTGTCATGGGGAAAGAGCAAATCCTCCTCTGATTCACCACTGATCAGACACCCTTGCAGGCACCATTGGAAATGGATGTGGAAGCCACAATTGATGTGATCTTGCAGTAGCAAAAGGTGTTGACTCAAAAACAAAAGCTCTGCCACTTCTTACTGTGGAATATGATGTCAAAATAATATTATCATGTTGGGAAAATATGATTTAGCTTAGTCACATCTTGACAAGTTTTTCTGTTTATTCAGTCTCCCATCACTTCTATTTTTTCTTCTTTTTTAAAGGTTAATTTTTTTTTTCTTTGAGATGGAGTCTCACTCTGTTGCCCAGCCTGGCGTGCAGTGGCATGATCTTGGCTCACTGCAACCTCTGTATTGTGGTTCAAGTGATTCTCCTGCCTCAGCCTGCCGAATGGCTGGGACTATGGGTGTGTGCCACCATGCCTGGCTAATTTTTGTATTTTTAGTAGAGATGGGTTTTCACCATGTTGACCAGTATGGTCTTGATCTCTTGACCTTGTGATATGCCTGCCTTGGCCTCCCCAAGTGCTGAGATTGCAGGCCTGAGCCACTGTGCCTGGCCAGCTTTTTTTTTTTAGAGACGGGGTCTTGCTATGTTGGCCCAGGCTGGCCTCAAACTCCTGGCCTCAAGTGATCCTCTTGCCTTGGCCTCCCACAGTGCTGGAATTATAAGTGTAAGCCACCACGCCTGGTCTTACTTCTCTTTCTTTATAGCTAATAGATTATCTGGAATATGTGCCAGATAATTGTTGAAGTGTTTGCTATTTCATTTTTTTCTTTTTTCTCTTATTAATTTCAATGGCCATGATGATAAAAATCAGCAAAAAACAAATCCATTCAAGGAAAATGTCACTTTCTTCCATTAGTACTATGTCCCCTGTACATTTATATGTAACTTCATGCAGTCTATAACTTCATAAGGTTAAAAAACAAAATTTATATGCCTTTCCTTCATGGGATAAAAATCATTGTTTTTCTTGTATCATTGTAAAACCGAAGCTTAATTCATTTTTTTTTTGTGTGTATATATGTCTACAATAAAAAAATTTTGAAGGAAGTTGATTCTAGAATCTAGTTCTTCCTCTGTGTAATGCATATTAATGTTTAAATACATTTATAGTTAAAATTCCAAGTATCTTGATTATTTAGAGTTTAAAATTTCATTACTAGTTTTTTTGTTTTAGCAGATTGTAGTTGGATAATGTATGCTATATATTTTCTGCTGTTAAATTTTATCAGTATATTCTTTGTTGACTAGTACATTTCATTTCCATTGGGAAAAAAGTATATTCTCCATTGTATAACATAACATGCAGCTATTAAAGTAAGTTTGTTGATTTTATGGTAACATCCATAGTCTAGTTTATTTGTTGCCTGTGAAATTTGTCAGAGACTGAGAATGATAATTAAAATATTCCATACTGTAGTCCCAGCTACTTGGGAAGCTGAGGTGCAAGGATTGTGTGAACCCAGGAGATCAGGCCTCTGAATAGCCACTGGACTTCACTCTGGGCAACATAGTGAGACCCCCATCTCTAAAAAATAAATCAATCCTGTAGCATTCTATTCATTTCTTCTTCCACATTTATATTTGGACACAATAGTATCCACTGTGTTCAAGTACATAAAGTGTAACCTTTATTAAAATATGGAACAGTGGTTTCCTTTCAGGAACATCTGGGCTTATGGCTGTGGCAAAGGCAAAATTAAACTTTAAATTTTATAAGGTTATATATTATCGTTGCTCCCTAGAGTACAGTTTCTCTCTCTAAAGAAGCAAAAAATAAAGTGAAATAAAATAACCATTTGTATCTCCTTTGAGGCTTTTGCCTTGATTTCTTCTCTATATATTAGTATTGTTACCGTTGCTTTCTGCATTTACTTTTTGTTTAGGCATGTCTGATAAATCTTTGACCATCTTTTCTTTTCTTATTTCTATCAGAAACTACAGAACAATTCAATAGTAGAAAATTTATTACCGGCATGGCGTGGTACTCACACCTGGAATCCCAGCACGTTGAGAGGCCAAGGTGGGAGGATCACTTGAGGTCAGGAATTCAGGATCAGCCTGGCCAACATGATGAAACCCCATCTCTACTAAAAGTACAAAAATTAGCCAGGCGTGGTGGTGCGTGCCTGTGATTCCAGCTACTCAGGAGGCTGAGGCACAAGAATCGCTTGAACGTGGGAGGGGGAGGTTGCGGTGAGCAAGATTGAGCCACTGCACTCCAGCCTGGGCGACAGAATGGGACTCCTTCTCAAAAATAGAAAGAAAGAAAATGTATTACTATAACGTGTTATATTAATAGTCTAACACAGTTGTTTTTAAAGCAGCATACTTAAGAAAGCATAAAAAAAATTCAGCGTCTCACTTTTAAGTTTTTAGAAAATTAGGAAATAAAGCACTTTTAATGTTTTCTGATTTTTTTTTTTTAGGCTGTTGCCCAGCCTGGAGTGCAGTGGTACAGTCACTGCTCACAGCCACCTCTGCCTCCCAGGCTCAAGTGATCCCCCCACCTCAGTCTGCAGAGTAGCTGGGATTACAAGCCTGCGCCACTATAGCCGGCTAATTTTTGTATTTTTTGTAGCAATGGGGTTTCACCTTGTCTGCCTTGGCCTCCCAAAGTGCTGAGATTACAGGCTTGGGCCACCGTGCCTGGCCTCTGATACTTATTTTTGATGACATCCCGGTAAAATACCATACACTTGGAGTTGGATGCTGTTTTTTCTAGTCAGTCTGAGAGTCTTTGTCCTTTCATAAGGACTTTATTTATACTCATAATTGATAGCTGATCTTTCTTGTGTTATTTTATCTCATAACTGATTTTTAAATTCTGCTAGCGACTACCTTTAAGCTTTTCAGCCGGGCACGGTGGCCTGTGCCTGTCATCCCAGCACTTTGGGAGGCTGAGGTGGGAGGATCACCTGAGGTCGGGAGTTCGAGACCAGCCTGACCAACATGAAGAAACCCTGTCTCTACTAAAAATACAAAAATTAACCGGATGTGGTGGCACATGCCTGTAATCCCAGCTACTTGGGAGGCTGAGGCGGAAGAGTCTCTTGAACCCAGAAGGTGGAGGTTGTGGTAAGCTGAGATTGTGCCATTGCACTCCAGCCTGGACGACAGAAGTGAAACTTCATCTCAAAAAAAAAAAAGCTTTTCAAATAAATCAGCATTTCTGTAAATGACAAAGCCAAAAGTGAAATGGTGCTATGCCCAACTCTCTACCCCCATTCAAGATAAGAGACATAATACATGTCTGCCTTTCTTAAAAGCCAAGTATTCCTTGGTTTTTGTTACTATAACACATGCATTTAAATCTAGATTATTGTTACTTTCATATTTTTTTATTATATGTGATTTCCTTCAACTCCATGAATATAGCTGAAATATTTGTAATAAAATATTAGCAAATAACATTCAACAATAAACAAAAAGGGTAATATATCCTCACCAAGATAATGCAAGCTTGGCCTACTGTTTTTAAAAAAATCAATCTGCTGGGTGCCATGGCTCATGCCTGTAAACCCAGACCTTCGCAAGGCCGAGGAGGGTGGATCATGAGATCAGGAGTTTGAGATCAGCGTGACCAACATGGTGAAACCCCATCTCTACTAAAAACACAAAAATTAGCCAGGCATGGTGGTGTACGCCTGTAACCCCAGCTACTCAGGAGGCTGAGGGAGAAGAATTGCTTGAACCCAGGAGGTGGAGGTTCCAGTGAGCCAAGATCATGTCACTGCACTCCAGTGTGGGAGACAGAGTGAGACTCCATCTCTAAAAAAAAAAAAAAAAAAAAAACAGCAGCAACAACAACAAAAAACAATGCAATTCATTATTTTAGCAACAACAATAACAAAATAACAACACAAAAAGGAGAAATACCATGAAAAACATTTCAAAAGAAGCCAAAAAATGGCAAATGATATGAATGGTTGATCTTTTGTTATAGTCCCAATAATACCTGAAACCTGAAGCTTGTTTTTTTTTTCTCTCTCTCTGTCATTAGGTTAATCATTTCTTTTGTTCTGTCTTCAAATTCACTAAATCTTCACTTTGTCACTTCCATTCTGCTGAGTTTTGAAACTCAGCAGTCCATCTATGAGTTTTGAAACTGTTTGGTTATTGTATATTTCATTGCTCTCCAGCTAAAATAACAATACAAAATTAAAACATTGAAACTTACAAGAGCAAAGAGAATGGGAAAAGGACACAGCAAATATCCACAAATATTTGCAAGGTGGTAAGCTTACGAAGGAGTTTCCACTACCTTGGCAGGGAATTTGGATGTGCTCCTAACCCTGGCAGACCAGGGCATCAATGAGAAGTGAGACAATTATCTCTAGAGAAACGGAGAAGCCCAGGACTCAGAGGCACCAGGAAGGCTCTATGGAATGTGAGTGTCTTCAAGCAGAGCCTGAGATATCTGCTCAAATGCAGATCGTTGATGTTGGGAGGTGGTTCTAATAGTGGGAAGAACTGGAAAGGATGAGATAGGGGAAGGGTGCATTTTCAAACTGTTCATTGCTCTAGGTAACTGGAGCTTAATCCTGCTGAAAAGTCTCTGAGGAGCCATATATAACACCCCAGAGTAGTCCCATGGCAGGACAGAGGGGATACTATTTATCAAGGATCTCCCAGTCCCCTCAGATCAAAGGTCACTTCCAGAGGTTGTACATGTCAGAATGGCCCAGAAGATACTGAGCCACGTAACAGCAAAACCCATGCTGTATTCATAACTGTTAAACCGAGCTTAGCCTAAAGCAGCCTGCTTACATATTTTAACTTTGGCCTAAAGGTTTCTCTGTACATAGTGAACCATAACTTAAACGGAAGGGTAAACAGACTAACCTACTCTTGTGTCAATCACCAAGTTTTGGCAAATTAAAGAGGGCCAACTGTTCAAAGTGTGTTCAAATAAGGCAAACACGGAGCTGTAACCAGTCTGACCGTCTCTGTATGTCACTTCCATTTTCTGTTTGTCACTTTCCTTTTTCTCTCTATTAATCTCTTTCCAACATGTGGCTGTGCTGGAGTCTCTTTGCGCCTCCTCTGAGCTCGGAAGGCTGCCCAGTTCACGAATTGTTCTTTTCTCAATTAAAGTCTGGTAAATTTAATTTGGCCAAGGTGTTTCACTTTCTCCGTAACCTTTAAGATCTCTTCCAGCTTTAAAATTCCTGACCCCAAGTTCATCTTCTCATTCACCATCCAGCCATGCAACATGATGGCCCGTGATGGCCACATTCCAACAAGGTGGAAGGCTTGCTCTTTACAATTTCCTTGATTTACCAAAAGAATAAACTTCAGGCCATGGGATTTAACTGTATTAATTGTCTATTTAATGTGGTCCAAAATAATTACTATGTTTAAAGTACTAGAAAATAACTTACAAGCCTCAACATAAAATTTCACAAAGACAAGGTCGAGAAAAGCAAAGTTGGGTGCGGTAGCTCGTGCCTATAATCCCAGCACTTTGGGAGACCAAGGCGAGTGAATTACAAGGTCAGGAGATTGAGACCATCTGGGCCAACATAGTGAAACCCCATCTCTACTAAAAATACAAGCATTAGCTGGGTGTGGTGACCTGTGTTTGTAATCCCAGCTACTCAGGAGGCTGAGGTACAAGAATCGCTTGAACCTAGGAGTTGGAGGTTGCAGTGAGCTGAGATTGCGCCACTGCACTCTAGCCTGACGACAGAGCAAAGACTCCGTCTCAAAAAAAAAAAAGAATTTTTTTCCAAGAGTCAAGGTCTCACTCTGCCACTCAGGCTGGAGTGCAGTGGTTTGATCATGGCTCGCTGCAGCCTCAAACTGCCAGATTCAAAAGGTCCTCCCGCCTCAGCTTCCTGAGTAACTTGGGACTACAGGTGTGAGCCACCATGCCTGGCTAATTCTTCAAATTCTGAGGTTATGGGGAACGAGACCTCCCTATTTTGCCCAGGTTGCTATTGAACACAAGCAATCCTTCCACCTCAGCCTCATGCTTGCCACTGGGATTATAGGATTGAGCCATAATACCTGGCTTAGAAAAAAATCTATTATCTGAGGTATGCAAGTCTTTTTAAATTATCAGGCCCAGAGAGCCATTAAAATGAGACAACAGGCATGTGCCCCTTGAGCTACGTATTCATCTCTTGAAACTGCTTGCTATTGCCACAGGTACCTATAAATTAACCTAATAATGCCACACTGGGCAGTATAACACAGGCCCTATAGTTTAACAGTGTATAGCCAATCACTAATCCCTGTTATTTCTGTAAACCAATGAGAATTTTTGACAACACCTTTGTATCAGCTCACTCTCTGTCCCTCTTTTTTTGCCTTTAAAAGCTTGCTTGTAACAAAGGCTGAAGGGAGCTCACATTCAAGGTTTCTTGGGTCTGTGTCTTCTGGGCAGCTGTCTACTCTTTGGCTCAGGGAAACTCCTTAAATCATATTTTGTGCCACAGTCTTCTCCTTTTATGTCAACAAAGGTAAGACAACGTTAAGCAAAAATATGGATAAATAGGCCGGGCGCGGTGGCTCAAGCCTGTAATCCCAGCACTTTGGGAGGCCGAGGCGGGTGGATCACGAGGTCAAGAGATCGAGACCATCCTGGTCAACATGGTGAAACCCCGTCTCTACTAAAACTACAAAAAATTAGCTGGGCATGGTGGTGCGTGCCTGTAATCCCAGCTATTCAGGAGGCTGAGGCAGGAGAATTGCCTGAACCCAGGAGGCGGAGGTTGCGGTGAGCCGAGATCGCGCCATTGCACTCCAGCCTGGGTAACATGAGTGAAACTCCATCTCAAAAAAAAAAAAAAAAAAAAAAAAAATATGGATAAATAAACCAAGCATAGTAAAGAAACTTTTACTAGAGTTTTGTTAATGTAATTTTTCCCAACCTTCTTATTTTGAAAAATTTTGGACCTATAGACATGTTAAAAAAATGGCACAAAGAATTTCCATTGTTAAACCATATTCGTATTTAATTCCTCAGTCCTAAGAAAAAGGATCTCTTCCTATGTAACCACTATACCTTGATCACATTCAAGAAATTTGACATTGATATACTATTATCAAAAATTTACAGGCTGGACATGGTAGCTCACGCCTGTAATCCAAGCACTTTGGAGGCCAAGGTGAGCGGATCACCTGAGGTCGGGAGTTCAAGACCAGCCTGACCAACATGGTGAAACCCCGTCTTAAAAAAAAAAAAAATGTTACTTACTATTGAAATAGTTAAAGTAACCACCAATAACCAAGTTTTCCCAGTTGTCCCAATAATGCCATTCATAAATTCTTCTTTTTTAAAAAAATCAGGAATTCAGTCTAGGATCAAGTATTGCATTTAATGTCATGTAGCTTTCATCTCCTTTAATTTTAAGCAGCTCTGCTGCCTTTTTTTTTTCTTTTGAGATACAACCTGTAAAGTGTCCATGTCCAGGTCAGTTGTTTTGTAGATTGTCTCAGAATTAAATTCAGATTATTCACGCTGGCCCAGGCGGTAGTGTGTTCTTCCTGTACCAGCAGGTGCGTTATGCCAGTTTGCCGTAACATCAGGGATGTCATAGTTGATCATTTGGCTAAGATATTGTGTGCCAGATATCTTCCTCTCCTCTTTGCAATTAATCAATAACCTGTGATATCTGGATTAGCGTGTATCCACTGGGTCCCCGCAATTTTTACCTATAGGTTTAGCATCCGTCGTTGATACTTGCTGGAATCAGTCATCAAATTGGTGAAGTAATAGGGATTTTCAAAATCTATGATTCCTTCTGTATTTCTTAGCTGAGATTCTTCTGTAAATAAGAGCCTCTCCTTTCCCCACCTTTTGTTGGAGAATCCTAGACTCCTGTTTTAATTCAATTTGCTTTAATCTGTTGCCAACACTTTTTTTTTTTTGGATGCTCAAAATTTTCCAAATTTGGCCAGCAGAAGCCTATTCTAGTAGACTCCTGTGTCTTTTTTTTTTTTTTTTTTTTTTTAATTAAATGGAGACAGAGTCTTACTCTGTCACTCATGCTAAAGTGCAGTGGTTCACTCACTGCAGCCTCCAACTCCTGGGATCAAGGGATCCTCCTACCCTAGCCTCTCAAGAAGCTGGGACAACAGGTGTGGACCATGATGCCCAGTCAATTAAAAAAAAAATTTATAGAGATAAGGTCTTACTATGTTGTCCAGGCTGGTTTTGAACTCTTGGCTGCAGGCGACCCTCCCACCTGGGCCACCCAAAGTGTTGGGAATACAGGTGTGAGCCACTGCACTCGGCTCCTGTGTCTTTTGGACTTGTCTCTGTGTTTTGAGCACTTTCTTATCGTCTGGAACAAAATGATTCAGGCCTACCTTGTTGTACTTTCCCTGCTCCAAAACTGAAATTAGACATTTTTCTAGGCAGCCTGGTTCGTTTTAGTGGGAATGCTATTTAGATTAATGTGCTTTAATATATAATATTTTTATATTGTAAAAAATTACTTTGGATAGTTTGCAGAATTGTGATAATTTACCTTAGAATCTATCTTTTCCATCATACATCAATGACTATGTACTTGCTAATTATGGCAATAATTTCTGATAATTTCCTTTCTTTCTTCTTTTTTTAAACAGAGCCTCACTGGTCACCCAGGCTGGAGTACAATGGCACCATCCTGGCTCACTGCAACCTCCACCTCCTGGGTTCAAGCAATTCTCATGCCTCAGCCTCCCGAGTAGGTAGGAGTACAGGGCTATGTCAGCATGCCTGGCTAATTATAATTTTTAAAAAAACGTTTATCATTAGCAAATACTTTTCCTTAAAGTAGGAATAGTATTTAGTTTTCCCTAGAGCAGTCTGTATAACTTTTATAAAATAATGGTTCACAGATTTAAAATGTATTATTCAAAGTGATAAGACCGGGTGCGATGGCTCACACCTGTAATCCCAGTACTTTAGGGGGCAGAGAAGGAGTATCACTTGAAGCTGGGAGTTCAAGACCAGCCTATGTAACATAGCGAGAACTTGCCTCTACAATAAATGTAAAAATCAGTTGGGTGTGGGGGCATATGCCCATCGTCCCAGCTACTCAGGAAGCCGAGGTGGCAGGATTGCTTGAGCCCAGGAGTTCGAGGTTACAGTGAGTCATGATAATGCGGCTGTATTCCAGCGTGAGCAGCAGAGCAAGACACTGTCTCAAAAAAAAAAAAAAAAAAAAAAAAAAAAGTGATGAGATAGAGAGGAAGCATTTGAAAATTTTTGGCTTCTGAATGAATAATTTTAGTACACCATCTTAAAGTTTTCTTCTAAAGCAATGTGATGTGATTTTGAAATGAATGGCGGCTTCTACTGGAAATGATCATGTCATTGCTTATTTAATGATTCACTGACTATGACACATAAGACAATTATTTCTGTCACACTATGGTATTGTCTGTCTAATGTTGTAGTTTAGCTAAACACAATGCATGAGAAATCCTTTTTTTTTTTTTTTCCAGACAGATTCTCTCTCTGTTGCCTGGGCTGGAGTGCAGTGGCGCCATCTCGGCTCACTGCAATCTCTGCCTCCCAGATTCAAGAGATTCTCCTGCCTCAGCCTCTGAGTAGCTGGGATTACATCCAGCTAATTTTTGTATTTTTAGTAGAGATGGGGTTTCACCATGTTGGCCAGGCTGGTCTTGAACTCCTGACCTCAGGTGATCCCCCTCCCTCGGCCTCCCAAAGTGCTGGGATTACAGACGTGAGCCACCATGCCCGGCCAAGAAATCCTTCTTTGCTTAATCATGAGAACAATTGTGCAAACTCTTGCGTATATTTTAATACTTCTAAATATTTAAACATTTAATAGCAATATTTCAGGAATTTTCCCTTTACCCACTTTACTTTTGTGTATGTGTTGGGGGGGATCGATTTCTTAATGCATGGAAAAAAATAGGAAAAGATAAAGTATTATCAAGAGAATATTAACGGACAGAATTTCTGGGTATGCATAATATTGGCATCTTTTCAGTACAAAAACATTTTAAGCTTTTTTTTTTTTTTTTTGGTAGAGGGGATGGAGTCTCATTCTGTCATTCAGGCTAGAATACAGTGGCACAATTTCGGCTCACTGCAACCTCCGCCTCCCGGGTTCAAGTGATTCTCCTGCCTCAGCCTCCCAAGTAGCTGGGACTACAGGCGCGTGCCATGACACCTGGCTAATTTTTTATTTTTAGTAGAGATGGGGTTTCACCATGTTGGTCTTGAACTTCTGACCTCAGGTGATCAGCCTGCCTTGGCCTCTCAAAGTATTGGGATTACAGGTGTGAGCCACTGAGCCTGGCCAACAGTTTAAGCTCTTTAGAAAATTTATCTCTGCTAGAGATGTTTATAGATCTAGAGTCCTGCTCTTTTAAGATTCAATTAAACGTGAAAAATAGGTGTTTTTGCTTTGTTGCCATTATTGCGGTGTGGTAAAATATTGTTTTAACCATTTTTAGGTGTGACAGTTTGGTAATTTGCAGCAAGTACATTCACACTGTTATGCAATGAAAAAGGCATGGTTGTAAGTGGCAGGTATTTCCCCGTGGAGGTCTGTTTTCATTTGCGTCAATCACAGGGGGAAATCTCTTGGAATAGAAACAGAAACAGGAATCAACATACATAACATTTCATCTAGTGATGACAAATACTTCATATATAAAATAAGAACACTTTAAAGAGAAATAACTTTTTATTATATAAACCACTTAAAAATAGACAACTAAAGCTTTTGGAAACTAATATACAAAGGGAAAATGCTATAGACAAGCCACAAAATATAACAATAATAATAAGATAGTGCTATGAATGACCAGGAACAAAACTGTATTGTGCTTTATTATAGGTCAAGCACTGTTTTGGCATAAAAGCATTTGGTTCTATTCTGTTTTTAATCCCAGTAACAATCCTATTAGGTAGACACTGGTACATTGGAGAAGCTGTGCCGGGTTAAGAACATAGTTACTGGCCGGGCGTGGTGCCTCACGCCTGTAATCCCAGCACTTTGGGAGGCTGAGGTGGGTGGATCACTTGAGATCAGGAGTTTGAGATCAGCTCGGCCAACATCGGGAAACCTTGTCTCTACTACAAATACAGAAATTAGCCACGTGCGGTGGCCTGCGCCTATAGTCCCAGCTGCTTGTGTGGCTGAGGCAGGAGAAATACTTGAAATGGGGAGGCAGAGGTGCAGTGAGCCGAAATCACATCACTGCACTCCAGCCTGGGTGACAGAGTGAGATTCTGTCTCAAAAATAAAAATAAAAAGGCCAGTACAGTGGCTCATGCCTGTAATCCCAGCACTTTGGGAAGCTGAGGCAGGCGGATCACAAGATCAGCAGTTCAAGACCAACCTGACCAACATGGTGAAACCCCATCTCTACTGAAAATACAAAACTTAGCTGGGTGCGGTGGTACAAGCCTGTAATCCCAGCTGCTCAGGAGGCTGAGACAAGAGAATCGCATGAACCTGGGAGGTGGAGGTAGCAGTGAGCCAAGATCGTTCCACTGCACTCCAGCCAGGGAGACAGAGTGAGACTCTGTCTCAAACAAAACAAAATAAAATAATAAAATAAAATAAAATAAAAGTAAAGTAAAAAGAACTTAGCTACTGCAGCCACAGTTCATCACCTGGGCTTAAGTCCTTGTCCTCCGCGTGCTGTGTGGCTTTGGGAGAGTTACTTAACTTCTCCATACTTTAGTTTTCTTGTCTGAAAGACGGAGACTATATCAAAAATAGTACCTACCTTATAAGATTGTTGTGGGCCGGGTGCAGTGGCTCAGGCCTGTAATCCCGGCACTTTGGGAGGCCAAGGTGGGTGGATCACCTGAGATCAGGAGTTCAAGACCAGCCTGACCAATATGGAGAAACCCTGTCCGTCTCTACTAAAAATACAAAAATTAGCCAGGCATGGTGGCACATGCCTGTAATTCCAGCTACTCGGGAGGCTGAGGCAGGAGAATTGCTTAAAACCTGGGAGGTGGAAGTTGCAGTGAGCCGAGATCACGCCATTGCACACCAGCCTGGGCAACAAGAATGAAACTCCATTTGTTTTTTTTTTTTTAAAAGATTGTTTTGAAGATTAAAGAAATCACTGTGTGTAAACATTGGGAAACTTGAGCCAGATTCCTTTGACTTTAAAGCTCTTGGCCAAGCTAAGTGGCTTACACCTGGAGGATGGCTTGAGGCTGGGAGTCTGCAGAGAGCTATGATCGCACCGCTGCACTCTAGCCTGCGAGGCCGAGGGAGACCTTGTCTCTAGAAAAATAAAAATAAAAAATACAGCTTTTACTCACTTTAATATGCTCTTTCAGTCATCCATTCATTCCACAAATATTCACTGAGTATTTACTGCCATGTGAGGCACCATGCTAGGTGCTGAGTTAGTAGTGATGAAGAAAGCCAAAAACAGCTTCCAACTTGGGCCCAGCAGAAGGACTCCAGCAAACAAGGGTGGCAAGAAGAAAGGCCATTCTACCATCAATATTCACAAGCATATATATAGAGTGGGGGTTTCAAGAAGCATGCCCCTTGGGCACTCAGAGAGATCCAAAAACTTGCCATGAAGGAGATGGGAACTCCAGATGTGCGCATTGATGCCAGACTCAACAAAGTTGTCTGGGCTAAAGGAATAAGAAATATGCCCTACCATAGCCGTATGTGGTGTCCAGAAAACATAATTAGGATGAAGATTCACCAAACAAGCTCTATACTTTGATCACTTTCAAAAATCTACAGACAGTTAAAGTGGATGAGAGGTAAGCACTGATCACTGAATACATTAAATAAAGTTACAAAGTCACCAAAAAAAGGCCAAAAAATCTCTGTCACTAAAACTTACACTATGGACATTGTTCAGCCTCAATGATATCCAAAGAAATGAAAATGGTGTTAAATGCTAAAAGGCAGTATCAACATAGGTTTACAGAAGGTAATATTCTAATATACAGGAAATGAGTATGAAATTACTATAGCTATTTTAGAAAACAATATAGCTACAGGTGTTAAGTCATAAAATATTATATGATTTATTCCAACAATCCCAGTGAGAAATCCAAAAGATAAAATGATGTCTAAAAGGTGTCTGTTGTAGTATCACTTGTTACAGGAAAAGAAAAACTGATGCCAGGAGTGTATCAAGAAAATTTTAAATAAAGTATGATGTAGCTACTTAAAGTAGTGTTTTGGACTGAGTGCAGTGGTTCACGCCTGTAATCCCAACACTTTGGGAGGCCGAGGTGGGCGGATCACCTGAGGTCAGGAGTTCAAGACTGGCCTGGCCAACAAGGTGAAACCCTGTCTGTACTAAAAATACAAAAATTAGCTGGGTATGATGGCACACGCCTGTAATCCCAGCTACTCGGGAGGCTGAGGCAGGAGAATCACTTGAACCCGGGAGGCTGCAGTGAGCAGAGATTATACCACTGCACTCCAGCCTGGGTGACAGAATGAGACTCCCTCTCAAAAATCAAAATTGAAAAAAAAAAGTGGTGTTTTGTAGCAATAAGGACATTCAAAATAATAATTGTAGCAGGCAGATGAATGTCCTCCTGAAGATAGCCACATCCTAATCCCCAGAACCTGTGAGTATGTCAGGTTATGTGTCAGGAGGGAGTTAAGGCTGCTGATGAGCTGACCTTAAAATAGAGAGATTATCCTGGATTACAGGGATAGGCCCGATGTAATTACAAGGGTCTTTAATGTAAAAGAGAGAGGCAGAGGACCCAATATTGGGTGATGCATTGGGAGAAGACTTGATCGGCCACAGCTGGCTGTGAAGATGGAGGAAGGGACCATGAGCCAAGGAGTCTCGGCAGCCTCTAGAACCCAGAAGAGGTGAGGAAGCAGATTCTTCCTGGAGCATCTAGAAAGGAATGCAGCCCCTCCAGCCTCTTGATTTTAGCTCAAGAAGACCCATTCGAGACTTCTAACCTCCAGAACTGAAACATATTAAATTTGTGTTAGCAAAGTCCAGCTCTGTCGCCCAGGCTGGTGTGTGATCTCCACTCACTGCAGCTTCGATTTCCTGGACTAGAGCAATCCTCCCACCTCATCCTTCTGAGCTAATCTTTTTATTTTTGTAGAAATGGGGTCTCACTATGTTGCCCGGGCTGGTCTTAAACTCCTGGGCTCAACTGATCCTCACTCCTCGGCCTCCCAAAGTGCCGAGATTACAGGTATGAACCACCATACTCAGCCAATTAGTGTTGTTTTAAGTCAGAAAATGTACAGTAATTTGTCACAGTAACAATAGAAAACGAATGCAATAATCTCGGGTGGGAAGGTATCAAAAATTTACTTCCTGTTTCTTGGCTGCATCTCAACTGAGTCTTTAAAGTGAGCCTGGCCACTCTAGTGGGAGGTGGGGAGGGCATGGCAGATCCTGAAGAGAGGGAAGAGGATGGGCAGGAAGATGGTTTGAGCTCTGAGTTCCAACTTTATCTTCTGCTGAATCCTTCATTTTCCTTCCTCCACTAATACTATTCCTAGTTTGACAAATAATATGGCTTTTCAAATTCTGGTTGGCTTCAGACAACCAGATATACTTCTCTGAAGTAAAAAGATCTCTAAGGAAAGCTATGTTTTCTTCCTTCTTTTCCTTCAGCTGTGTTTGTTTCTTTACTGTAGCTCCTTCCTGAAGGCAAAAGATGCATGCAACGTCCTGAGTTTTTCCCACTAATGATGCAGTTCCACTCACTGATGCAAAGACGGGCATTCGCTTTTTTTTTTTTTTTTTTTGAGACAGAGTCTCACTCTGTTGCCCAGGCAGCAGTGCAGCAGCGCGATTTCAGCTCATTGCAACCTCCACCTCCCAAGTTCAAGCGATTCTCCTGCCTCAGCCTCCTGATTACAGGTGCACACCATCACGCCTGCCTAATTTTTGTGTTTTCAGTAGACATGGGGTTTTGCCATGTTGACCGTGCTAGTCTCAAACTCCTGACCTCATGTGATCTGCCTGCCTCGGTCTCCCAAAGTGCTGGGATTATAGGCACGAGTCACCACACCTGGGAAAACAGGTATTCTTTGGCACAAAATACTTTTTAACACTTTTGGCCTTTCTGAAATATTTAGGAGTGCTAATTTCTGGCCCAGCCCCTGCAAGAATCCTACAGTAAGAATGAGAAGGGGACCTCCTTACCTCTCCTGGAATGACTTTCTGGTAACATGTTTTTAAAAGTTCTCTAGGCAACACAGCTGCAATTGAGAACGAGTCTCTCTTGTCATAACTTTGGATTTAGTTTCATCAGCTGCTTCTAATTATAGACATTTTGTTAAAATAGATATCAGTTTAAATAATGTAGTATTCTTTTGTTGTTGTTGTTGAGACAGTCTCGCTTTGTCACCAAGGCTGGAGTCCAGATCATGGCTCACTACAAACTCCGCCTCCTGGGTTCAAGTGATTCTCCTGCCTCAGCCTCCCAAGTAGCTGGGATGACAGGCATGTGCCACCTCACCCAGCTAATTTTTGGAGTTTTAGTAGAGACAGGGTTTCACCATGTTGGCCGGGCTGGTCTCAAACTCCTGACCTCAAGTCATCTGCCTGCCTTGGCCTCCCGAACTGCTGGGATTACAGGCATGAACCACCATGCCTGGCCAATAATGTAGCATGCTAAGTATGCTTTAAGGCTATGATTTAGCCCAATACTTTGGAAGGCCAGAATGGGCCAATTGCTTGAGGCCGGGAGCTTGAGTCCAGTTTGGGCAATATAGTGAGACCCTGTCTCTACAAAAAATTAAAAAATAGCTGGGTATGGTGGCCTACACTTGTAGTCCCAGCTACAAGGCTGAGCTGGGATGATCACTTGAACCCAGGAGTTTGAGGCCATATGATCGCACCACTGCACTCCAGCCTAGACCACAGAGTGAGACCCTGTTCCAAAAAGAACAGGCAATGATTTACCGACACATGTTATATATATTTTATAGGGATACTAAATCAGCAGACCCTTACTCTGCCAAAGTAATAAACTCTATTAAACATGCTTAATTTCTGAATACATTGAACAAAATTCAAATTATTTTTGGAATTTTCCTAAAATCACAGGATATTAAGGACCAATAGCATCTGTGCCAGACGTTTACTTTTAGTAGCTGCAAAGACCAATTCTAACAGCAACTAACAGTCTGACTCCTCATACCTCAGTGCTCAGAAGCCTGTTTCTTCTGAGCTAAACTGGAGGGGAAGGAGTTGTTATGTGGTCCAAGTAATTGTGCTGAATTCACACAAATCCCTTTAGAACTTTGGGCTGGATTTTCTCATTAGTAAAACAGTGATGAAAAGTCTGCCTTCACTTTCAAGAGTTAAAATCCTTGTTAATTTCCCATTGCCTGTCCCAGAGAAGCTCTCTCATGTGGCTCAGTAATTCCTGTAGTTTACAGACGAGAAAGTTCCAGAAACTTTAAGAACAAATTCGGAAAGATCTGTGAGCAAATGATGCTGAATTTAAATATGGCTTCTTAAAGTCACACTTCATTGTCCTAGTCAAGGCAGAATTATTAAGTAATTATTTTAAATTCATTTTTAAAATTAGCAACTTCAGGTATTACGATTTTGAAACTAGAATAGATATTTATTTTATATTAATAACAATGAATTGTTCCCCCAAAAAGATACTCAGCCTCATGGTAACCAGAGAAATGTGGATTTAAAACACAGCAAGAGGCAAGTACTAGAAACAAACTTTAAAACTCAGTTCAGCTACTTCTATGCCCAGTTCTGCTATGACATGGTCTCATGCCCACCCTTTGCAGTCACTATTATTGATGGGTAGACACCCTGATTGGAGCACTTCCCACTCCTGGCGTCAACTGGGAAGCATCTGGTGCTGCAATTGAGGCACCCCCAGAATCACTGCACTGAGTAAAGGGAGAAATCTTTTCTTCAAAGGAAGGGGTGCTTGGCAGAGGAAAATCAGTGCTCCCATCGTAGCATTCAAGTAAATAAATTCAAGGTAAGTAAACTGTTGTGAACTTGAACAAATCTCTTTACATTTTCTCATTGGTAAAAGAATGATCAAAAGTCTAAGCTCACTTTGAAAAGTTGGTATCTAACATGCATCAATCTTTAAATCTGACGACTGTCATGAAGTCAGCCTCAGAGGCGACTACATGCCCTTGTCTTATTCCAAAAAACGTCCCACCCCTACCTCAACAATAAATTAAAATTAGAGGCATAACAAATTTTATGTTTGTCATTTGGGGATCTCCAGCTATGATAAGGAGGTGTCATAAAAGATGAATTTTAGGGTAAATGTCTGGTGTCCGACATAGCCCCCTAATGAGGAGCCCTGGCTTGGAAGGGGACCATGGTGTAGCCCTGACAGCTACAGGAGTGTAACCTCTGAGCCAGCAGGGAGCAATTCAGCATCAAGGTATCCCCCCCCAACCACACACACACACACACACACACACACACACACACACACACACACAGAGCTCTGCGCCCCAGGTATTCCCCCACCCAGCCTGCATTCCCAGCTGGAGAAGGCAAGAGTGAGTCACCTGTCTCTCCTCATTGCCCAGCTGAGCTGTTGGAGCAGCTACAACCACAGGAACACTCCCGAGAAAGGTAATACCTGTGTCCTCAGGGAGGGCTTGAAGGGGTAAAGAAGGAGCCTGGACAAGGACAGCTCGATGGGTCTTTGTTTCAAGGAGACACCAACACGATTCAGGAAGTCCAGTGACCGACCCCTGGACAGCAGGCAGCAGGAATGACTCCAAACATGCTTTAAAACCATGGTTTAAAGTCACACAAATTTTATCAAAAAAAAAACTTCCTGGAACTCAAACATCCAAAAGTGGATCCAGCTTCAGGCAAATCTGGACGTTGGGAGCCTGGCAGTGTCATCATGTGTTGTTTGCTTGTTTGTGTGTTTTTGTTTGTGTACGTGTGTCTTTGTGTTTTTAATGCCTCCCATCTTGGGCCTCTGCTTGTAGATAGTCTCCTCATGAGGTTGGGAAGTCAACTGCCAACATCCTCAGATTCACTTTCTCTCAGTTTGGGGACCAGAACAGAATAAAATCCCAATTCAGCCCAGCTGAAGTACTGATATATTTTGTCCCCTCCAAGTCTCACGTTGAAATGCAATTCCCAGTGTTGGAGGTGGGGCCTGGTGGAAGGTGTTTGGATCATGGTGGTGGATGCCTCCTGAATGGTTTAGTCAACCCCTTGGTGATAAGTGAGTTCTCTCACTGAGTTCAGAGATCTGGTTATTTAGAGTCTGGGACCTCCTCTCCCTCTTGCTCCTGCTCTCACCATGTGATATGCCTGATCCCATTTCACTTTCTATCATGAGTAAAAGCTCCCTGCGGCCTCACTGGAAGCCAGGCAGATGCTGGTGTCATGCTTCCTGTATATCCACAGAACCATGAACCAATTCAACCTCTTTTCTTTATATATTACCCAGTCTCAGCTATTTCTGTATAGCAATGCAGAAAAGAACAAACACAAGTACCTTCAGCCAGATGAGCCCCAAGTGGCTAAAACAGACCCACCTAACACATGGTGTAGAAGGTAGTGGCCCAAACCAGTGACAATGAAAGCAATAATCTAAAACAATAATAAATACTATTCAGAATCACTGAAATAATTATTTCAGTAGCAATAATAATATATTGAATTCTTACCTAGTATCTGGCACTGCCCTTTACAAAGATTATCTGGTTTAATCTCTATTGCCCATTAGGTAGCTACCCCATTTTATAGAAGAGAAAACTCTTCCACCATAGGTTTCGCATCTCTAGTGTCAGTGGAGCGGTCAGATGCTATGGCTCTCTTGCCTGTGTTTCAATGATTAATTCTTACTCTCCAGTCCCACTTTTATCAAGCATAAAATGCACTGGTACCTCTTATGCTGATTTTATAATCTCTCCTGGAGAGATTCACCCACCAGCAGCCCTATCCCAGGGTGAGTTGCTTCTGTGACAGACGTACTAGTCGACATCTGCATTTTTGTTTTAGAGGCTAATCTTTTAAGCAACCTTGTCTCCAAACCTAAAGTATATGAGGAACCTGGCTCTAACTATGAGTAAGACTCTCGGCCTTCTCCACAGAAGTGAAAGAGAGAGACATCCAGAAAAGTGACTGTCCTGTAATAGGCTGTCACAGAATTGTGCCATTTAAAGGGGAAAGATGAAGCTCTGTAGAGGAAACTGAGGCAAGTAAACTCCAGGAGGACAGACATTTGACGTTTTTTCATTGTGGAATCCCCAGCTCCTGGAACAGCTTCATAGAGCACATGGGAAAGATCTATTTAAATTATGTATAAAGCAAGTGGCATTTGACTTGACTCTGGACAAATGAGCAGTGCTCCAGGTGGGGCCAGCATGTGCAAAGACACAGCAGGATCAAGACTTCTGTGTGAACTGTATGCGAACACTTTGGGCCCAATGCCGTGGCTCACACCTATAATTCAGCAACTTGGGAGGCTGAGGCAGGAAAATCGCTTGAGGCCAGGAGTTCAAGACAGACCTGCCTGGGCAACATAGCGGGAGCCCCTCCATCTCTAAAATAAATAAATTAATTAATTAACACCCCTCCCAAAAACCATTTTGGGATGTTTGATGTGGTCCCCTCATCCGTTTTACCCTTTTACACTAACGTGCTTGGAGAAGAAAACTGTGTTTAAAATGGGCTAGAAAAATGAGCTCTTCAGGAAGTTAGTAAAAATGATTATTAGAATGATTGTTTTGAAATACCCTCTGCATGACTCCTTTGTGATATTCATCAAATTTTACTTGCTCTCCACCCTCCAGACACGTGGTAGGATTGCGGTTCTCTACTCTACTCCCGTTGACCTTTGGGTGTGGCCCTGTGGCTTACTTTGCCTCCTAAAATGTAATAGGATAGTATAGAAACTTTAAGTCAGAGGGCAGAGTCCCCACTCAGTGAATGGATAGCAAGAAATAAACCTTCTTGTTAGAAGCCACCCTACACCTTACACTTCATGGTTTCATTTAATCCTCGCTTAAGTCCTGTGAGGTAGGTATTATTCCAGTGTTCATCCCCCCCAAAAAATCAGGGTTTATTCACAACCAACAGGACTCTGGAATTGTGTCTGTCCTTCAACACCATGGCCACCAGCCCCATGCCTCAGTCGAGCATTTAAAATGTGGCTGGTCCAATAAAACAGATACCAGATTCAAAACTGGCAAGAAAAAGGAATGTAAAAATCTCGAATCATGGGGCAGCACAGGGAACCAGAAAAGCGGCCTGGAGCCCCTCTGGTTCTCTATAATAGAGCAGCTCAGCTCCTGGCCACGTGGAGAGCACATTCCACACGCGAGGAGGTCGGAGGCAGAAGCCAGGAAGGAGACTTCTGAACAAACAGTGAATCCATTACCGAGAAAAACCAGGGTGGCCCGTGTAGACAGGTCTCAATTAGATGCTAGTTACTGAAAGAGCTTGCTCAGAGACTGATTGAAAAATTCTCCACTAGATATGGCTGCAAATTTCAGACTCCCATGGCGTCAGGGAGAACCCCAAAACAGCCCTGGGTTACAGGTGCCACAGTCCGTGGCATCCCCAGGAACTCAACTTAGAAATGACTACGGGGACCCTGAGACTTGGCACATGAACTTCAGGATGTTCAACTGCCCGGAGCAGTCGGACCCCATCCAGGCTCTGAGGAAACTCACTGAGCTGTGCCATCTGTGGCTGAGGCCCGACCTCCACACCAAACAGCAGATCCTGGACATGCTGGTGATGGAGCAGTTCATGATCTCCATGCCCCAGGAGCTCCAGGTCTTAGTCAAGGTGAACGGTGTGCAGAGCTGCAAAGAGCTGGAGGACCTGCTACGGAAAACAAAAGACCCAAGAAATGGTCTGTGGTCAACTTGCTTGGCAAGGAATATCTTATGCTGGACTCAGATGCTGAGATGGCTGAAGCCCCCGCCAGCGTCAGGGATGATCTGAGAGACATGTCCAGCCAGCAGGCCTCCTCTGTGAACAACATGTACCTGGGGGAAGGCCAGGCGAGCCGAGAGCTGAAGACCCTGCCCAAGGTCCCTGCATTGTCCAGGGGGCAGGGAGAAGACTTCCTGCTACAAAAGAGTGTTGTCATGAAAGGTGACCCAAAGCTTCCGAGACCCAAGCAGAACCTGGAGAAGGATCTGAAGGAAAACAGCAAAGAGAACCCAGGACTCACATCCCCAGAGCCTCAGCTTCCACAGGGTCCCAGTGCTCTGGTGAGAGCAAAGGATGGGAAGGAACCCCAAAAGAGAGCCTCTGTGGAGAATGTGGATGCTGACACAGCTTCTGCCTGCGCGGTGAAGACAGAAGCCTCGACTCACAGTGAGGACAGAGGATACTCTCTGAATCTGAGAGGTCCCAAAAGAAGCAAACCAGACGCCGCCTCCATTTCCCAAGAAGAGCCTCAAGGAGGAGCCACACCTGTGGGCAACAGAGAATCCCCGGGACCAGCTGGGACGAATCCAGTTCATTACCCAGGCCCTGCGGATGCAGGCAGTCACCCCGATGGCCAAGAAGCTGTGGCACTGCCGCCCGTTGTGTGTGACAAGTGCAGTAAAGCATTTAAGTATTTCTCCCAGCTAAAGCTCCACAAGAGATCACACACAGGAGAGAGACCCTTTGAATGTGAGTGTGGGAAGCGCTTCTTGCAGGCCTCAGACCTCCGGGTTCACCAGCGAATCCACACTGGCGAGAAGCCCTACACGTGTGATGTCTGCAACAAGAGGTTCACCCACGAGTCCACCTTGCAAGGTCACATGAAGTTGCACACAGTGGGGAGAAGCCGTTCAAATGCAAATACTGCGGCAAGGTCTTCGGCCACAAGGGGAACCTGAACGTTCGCCTGCGTACCCACTCTGGGGAGAAACCCTACAAGTGTCCCATGTGTGGAAACGTCTTCTGTCAGTTGGGAACATTCAAACGTCACCTGAAAACACATCAGAAACCACTTCCCAGTGATTCCAGAAAGGGATCCTCAGCCTCCACCCCAGGAGAGAGTGAACGATGACTTTTCTGCATGTTATCGGATGGCACAGGACGCATAAAGCACTTGATAGGTGTTCCCAGGATGTTTGAGTAAATATGTGTGTATCCTTAAAAAAAAAAAAAAAAAAAAAAACTCATTAATAGTTTATATTTTACCTGCTCTTGGTTGTTTAAAAAAATAGTTTATATGTTAATTACATGATGAAATAATATTTTAGAGACATTGGGTGAGTTAAATAAAACATAATCTTACAATTGATTTTGCCCGTTTATTTTTACTTTTTAGAATAGAGCTACTAAAAATGGAAAAGCACATAGGTAGCTTGCATTTGTAATCTGTGCTATATTTCTCTTGGACAGCACTGGTTTACTGGTTATAGACTGAGGAAGCAAAGACTAGTTGTTCTGAATGTAAATTCCGGGCTCTTTGGAGCATAGATTCCTCCCCTCTCAAAGGGAATTTATCTGGTGATGGTGGTTTGACTGGCTGCTCATCTAAATGTATTTATTCATGGATTCATGCAACTCATATTTATTGCACGGTTACCGTATGCAAAGCTCTGCAGGAGGGTGGTATGATTGTGCTCTGCCCTGAACCCAGAGTCCTGCTGAGGACAAAAGTTTTGTGCTAGAAGAGCTGATAAATGGCCAAGTTTGAACGTAAATGAGATGCTAATAGGAATGCTGTTGAGGAAAGGGAAATCTGACCTGGCTTGGAGTAGTTTAAAAAAAGACTATTTGAAGACCATACTATCCCAGCTCTAAATGCAATTTGCTCCTTGAACTTTCCTGCAAATAATCACAATTCATGTAACCTCAGCAAGTCTATACGTTAACCCATTTCTACCCTCTACTTGTTACTTTAAAAAGAACTCTAGATGCAAGTGTTTACCACATGGGAAAAACACTACGGAATTCAGCTTCATTTTGTCCCAATTAGACTTATTGAAATAATAACATCAATGCCATATCTCAGAGGTGAAAATAACTGCACAATTCTAGTATTTTATTCTTCAATAATTAATTACTTTTTGTTTTGTTTTGTTTTGTTTTTGAGACGGAGTTTCGCTCTTGTTACCCAGGCTGGAGTGCAATGGCGCGATCTCGGCTCACCGCAACCTCCGCCTCCTGGGTTCAGGCAATTCTCCTGCCTCAGCCTCCTGAGTAGCTGGGATTACAGGCACGCGCCACCATGCCCAGCTAATTTTTTGTAGTTTTTTAGTAGAGATGGGGTTTCACCATGTTGACCAGGATGGTCTCGATCTCTTGACCTTGTGATCCACCCGCCTCGGCCTCCCAAAGTGCTGGGATTATATCGCGCCCGGCCAATAATTAATTACTAAAGGGACAATTGTATCTAAAATATGAGTTGAGGAACCAATATCACATTTTTATTTCTAATGATTCAATGCTCATGTCAAATCCTCTGATTTTCTTTCTTTTTCTTTCTTTTTTTTTGAAATAGGGTCTCATTCTGTCTCCCAGGCTGGAGTGCAGGGGCATGATCACTGCTCACCCCAGCCTCAACCTTCTGGATTCAGTTGATCCTCCCAATTGAATGATCGTTCTGAAATACCCTCTGCATGATTCCTTCATGATATTCATCAAATATTTCTTGCTCTCCACCATCCAGACACATGGTAGGAATGCAATTCTCTACTCTACTCCCATTGACCATTAGGTGTGGCCCTATGACTGACTTTGCCTCACAAAATGTAATAGGACAGAATAGAAGCTTTAAGTCAGTGAGCAGAGTCCTCACTCTGAGTAGCTGGAAGCACAGGCACACACCACCATCCCCAGCTAATTTTTAATTTTTTTGTAGAGACAGTCTCACTGTGTTGCCCAGACTGGTCTCAAACTCCTGGGCCCAAACAGTCCTCCCATCTTGGCCTCCCAAAGTGCTGGGATAAGTGTGAGCCACCACACCTCACCAAACCCTTTGATTTTCATATAATCTTTAACTAAATCTTGTGGATAGTGAGCCATTTTCTTTCTTTCTTTCTTTTCTTTCTTAAGATGTATTAGTCTGTTTGTGTTGCTATAAAGGAATATATGAGACTGAGTAATTTATAAAGAAAAGTGGTTTATTTTGGCTCACAGTTCTACAGGCTGTAGAGGAAGGGTGGTGCTGGCATCTTTTAGTGAGGGCTCCAGGGAGCTTACAATCATGCTGGAAGGTGAAGCGGGAGCTGCTGTATCACATGGTGAGAGAGGAAGTGAGAGAGAGAAGGGGGAAGTCCCAGACTGTTAGACAACCAGATCCCGTATGAACTAAGTAAGAAAGAAATCACTCATCACTAAGGGGATGGCGCTAAGTCGTTCATGAGAGATCCATCTCCATCATCCAGTACCTCCCACTAGACTCCACTTTCAACATTGGGAATCCCATTTCAACATGAGATTTGGAAGGGACAGACAGACATCCAAACCACATCAAAGCTTTTTTTTTTTTT
This sequence comes from Sapajus apella, assembly GCF_009761245.1. Taxonomy (NCBI): domain Eukaryota; kingdom Metazoa; phylum Chordata; class Mammalia; order Primates; family Cebidae; genus Sapajus; species Sapajus apella. The sequence continues at coordinate 14,177,590 of NW_022436969.1, read as the reverse complement.
TGAGACAGAGTCTCTCTCTGTCGCCCAGGCGGGAGTTTGGAGTACAGTGGTATGATCTCAGCTCACTGCAACCTCCTGGGTTCAAGTGATTCTTCTGCCTCAGCCTCCCGAGTAGCTGGGATTACAGGTGCCAGCAACCATACCTGGCTAATTTTTGTATTTTTAATAGAGACCAGATTTTGCCATGTTGGCCAGACTGGTCTTGAACTCCTGACCTCAGGTGATCTGCCTACCTCAGCCTCCCAAAGTTCTGGGATTACAGGCATGAGCCACCGTGCCCAACCTTCAAAGCACCTTTTTTAGCATGTTCTTTATCTTTTATATCTGTCTGCCAGTGATTTTCACAGTGTGATATACAGTCAACCCCACATAAGATCACCTGGAATCATTGTCAATATTGGGTACAACTTGCCCCACCCCAGAATTTCAAGGAGTGTGGCCTGTGAGTCTGTATTTTTACCAGGTAATTCCTATGTTCATTAAAGAGGGAGAAGCATTGCTGCTAGTCTAGGAAATAAACAAGTTGGTCTCTTGCATTTTCCCTGACAAGATCAAAGGACAGTAGAAGCAAGGACTAGAAAATATTTTGAAAGTCCTCCAACAGTCAAGGGGAGTGGAGAGGATTATTCATAACCCTTTGGTGCCAAGAAATCTGGAACTTCTAAAGCTATGGGCTAATGCATGTTGCATTAGCAATTTGGCATGCAGGAAATCCCCCCACCCACAGTGCCAGGGGCACAAGGAGTCTTGGCATCCCTTGAATAAAACAAAGTTGGGATTTCAAGTTACCCAGGGCTTCTGATTTCCTACTTTGCTGTCTGAAAGAAAACAAAATGATTACTTTTTTTTCCCCAAGGTTGGTGAATATACCTGATAATTTTTCTTAATGGCATAAATGAAACTGTGGCTTGAAAGGAAGTATTGAACAAATGGTTCAGGAAAATGAAATCGGGTAAAGCCCCTTCCTTGGTGAGAACAGATCAGCCTGTTAGGTGTTGATACAGCCTTTCACTTGCTGCAGCACAGTCCGGTGTTCTCGGAGGGTTCAGAGCTCCTGTGGGGTCCAGTTGTAGTTTGGATTTTCATTAATTTGGGGCATTGGTTGGATCAAAACACTTATTTTTTAACTTTTTGTTTTGAATTAATTTTAGACTTTTGAGAAGTCGTAAAAATAGTACAGTGTGTTCCCATCACTCTGCTTCCCCCCGTGATAACATCTTACATAGCCAAAGCATATTTTCAAAACCAGGAATTTGAAATATGGGCAATATTATTACCCATACCACAGACATGGTCCTTGTTGTAGTCTGAATGTTTGTGTCACCCCCAAAATTCATATGTTGAAATCTTTCTCCAATGCATTAGTATGACTAGATGGGATCTTTATGAGTTGATTAAGTCATGAAGGTGGAGCCCTCGTGAATGGGATTAGTGCCCTTAATGAAAGAGGTCCTTTCTTCTCCTCTTTCATCATGTGAGGACACAGCAAGAAGGCCTGAGGAACGGCCCTCACTCAACACTCAGTCTGTTGGCACGTTGATCTTGGACTCCTCAGCCTCTAGGACTGTGAGAAATAGATATCTGTTTATAAGGTATTTTGTTATGGCAGCCAGAATGGACTAAAGCAATCATGTTTCTGTGGCATGCAGGCAAGATGGCTCAGGAGCAAACTTGGGAAGCATCTTATGATGCACATTAGACATGTGCTCAACACACATGAAACATTAGTTTGGTTGCAGACTCCATTAGTGTTTTGTTTCATAAGAGCAGCCTCAGTGTCCTTGGAAGGTGGTATCATTTTCTTTTCCATAAACATTAGCCGTGTCATCTACTATGAATGGCAGTGATTTTTCAGTTCAAATTTCTGAGGACTGCAAATAAGTATCAAAGAGCCAGATGTTTCTTTGTATTAAACTAGTTTTATTACTCTGCCTTTTGCCTTATACATTTAGCAAATACACTTTCCTGCATTTCTGTGGTGTTTTAAATTTACAAAACCTTTATATATAGCTTAGTTTATTTACCTCTTGCAATCAGCCCAGAAAATTATGTTCCCTACTATAATTTGTATTTTATATGTGAGGAAACTGAGTCTTACAGAGGTTAAAAGACTTGGGCCCCAGCCTCCTATTCTGGTAATTCTGGTAGTTACCTCATTACAATACCCCTTTTATTATTTCTACTCTCCAAATATTTCGTTGCTATTTATTTATTATTTATATCACTTTAATAAATGAAATGATTCTATAAGGTTTACTGTGAAAAAGAGCTGTCCCTTGCCCTGCCCTTTCATTCTAGTTCTGGCTATCAAATGTCTAGAAATGTCTTAGTCTCTTTTCTGTGGCAATAATAGAATACCACAGACTGGGTAATTTTTAATGAACAGACATTTATTGGCTCACAGTTCTGGAAGCTGGAAAGTCCAATATCAGATGTCAGCATCTGGTGATGTTCTCCTTGTTGCCTCATAACATGATGGAAGGTGCCACGCACTGGAAGGGTCAAAAGACGGTGAGAAAGAGAGCCCAAAAACAAGTAAACCCACTCCCAAAATAGTGCAGCATGAGTCCATGCATGAGGCTGGAGCCCTCATGACCTCATGACCTAAACACTTCTTAATGATCCCACCTCTTAATACTGTTACAATGACAATTAAACTTTAACATGAGCTTTAGAGAGGAAAAACCTGTGAATCATAGCAGGAGGAAAGTACTCTCAAACTTTTAGCGACACCTTTTGGTCTTTATCGTCCTATCTCTAGTAGCACACTTACACTGCTATTTCTTGATTTTTCACTTTTAGGTACCATCTGCTGACTTCCCACATCAGAAAGTAAGGACTTAGTTCTTCGCTGCCTCCTTCCACGTCCCCATCTCCTACACATATTACTTGACCTCCTCCCATACTCCCATTACATATCCCAGTTTTGGCTCTATCAGTATTCACTGATTACCATGACTCCAAATGCTAGCTACTGCTGTGTAGCTGAGCCATACAGTATACTATGATTACTTTTCCACTACTGCTAACTTTGTATTTTCGCTGGAGTTAGTAAATGTCAAGTGTTTTCCTTGGCTTAGTTTTCTAAGCAACATACAATAATTGGCGTATTTCTAAATTTTACCATGGTCTAAATCTCCTCTCAATATATCTGATTTTCTCTTAGTCTCTTCATGGAATTGTCCCTACCTGAATGTTCCACCCTGCCCCTCAATGGACTGGTGACTCTGGGCTTGCAACAGAGCTGTCCTCCTGGGTCTTCCTTATTGTTTCCCTGAGGATTCTGTTCACATCCCTCTTTTGTTGATTCCCTAAACTCCGTGTCTTCTTTCTAGGTTCTTTCACTCATTTTGGTGGAGTACTTTCTCTAGTATCTTCCTGGGGAAGGTACTCAGAGATCGATTTTTTGAGACCTTGAATATCTGGAGATAGCTTCATTCCAGTCTCATATTTAATAAAAATTTGACTGGAAAGAGAAGTCTAAATGCAAATATCATTTTCCTGTGAATTTTTATATCATTTTATTTTATTTGCATACAATGTAGTCATTAAGAAGTCCAGAACCATTCTAAGACCTGTTCCTTTTTAAGAAATCAGATTTTTTTTTTGGAAGTATCTTTGTTTCATTTTTGTTTTTAGCAATGATGTCTTACTCTGTCACCCAGGCTAGAGGCAGCCTTAAACTCCTGGGCTCAAGTGATCCTCCCACCACAGCCTCCCAAGTAGCTGCAACTATAGGTGCACACCTTAAAATCTTTTTGTGGAGATGGGATCTCTCTATGCTGCCTAGGCTGGTCTCAAAATCTGGCCTCAAGCAATTCTCCTGCACTGGCTTCTCAAAATGCTGGGATTACAGGTGTGAGTCACCATGCCCAGCCCCCTTTGGAAGTTTTTAAGATCTTTTAGGTTCTTCATTCTTCACAATGGTATACCCTAAAGTCTTAGTATTACTATCCATTATGCTTGGCACTTTGTGTGCTCTTACCATCTGAAAGTTCTTTTTTTTTTTAATTGAGACAGGCTCTTCTCTGTCACCCAGGCTGGAGTGCAGTGGTGCAGTCATGGCTCACTGTGGCCTCAAACTCTTGGGCTCAAGTGATCATCCCACCTCAGCTTCCCAAGTAGTTGGGACTACAGGTATGCGCCACCACGTCGAGCTAATTTTTAAATTTTTTGCAGAGATGAGGTCTCCCTATGTTGCTCAGGCTGGTCTCAAATTCCTGGGCTGATGTGATCCTCTGGCTTCCCAAAGTGTTGGGATTACAGGTGTGAGCCAGTGCTAAGCCTGAAAACTCTTATAGTTCAGTTTCAGGAAATGTTCTCAAATTATTTCTTTGTTGTTTTCTCTCTCCATTATGTTCCGTTCGCTCTTCTTTTTCAAACTCTTGCTATTGATTTGTTGGACTTTCTGGTTTGAGTCTCTAATTTTCTTATGTTTCCTCTTTTGTTTTCCTTTTCTGTGTCTTTTTTTCCCTACTCTCTGAGAGATTTCTTAAATTTTATCTTTCATCTGTTCTAGTGAGTGCCTTTTGTTGTTGTTGTTCAAATGGAGTCTCTCACTCTGTCACCCAGGCTGGGGTGCAGTGGCACAATCTCAGCTCACTGCAACCTCTGCCTCCTGGGTTCAAGCGATTCTTGTGCCTCAGCCTCCCAAGTAGCTGGGACTACAGGCGTGTGCCAGCACATCTGGCTAATTTTTGTGTTTTTAGTAGAGACAGGGTTTCACCGTTTTAGCCAGTTTGATCTTGATCTCCTGACCTCGTGATCCACCCACCTCGGTCTCCCAAAGTGCTGGGATTACAGGCGTGAGCCACTGTGCCCTGCCTGTGAGTGTTATTTTAAAATATTCTTAATTGATTCTAAGGTGTATATTTTTCACAGTTTATAGCCTCTGTGACCAGAATGTATTGCATAAATAATGACCCGTGACCCGTGACAACGACCATTGTCCAAGCAGCAGTCACAGCATTACTGCCATTGCCTTTGTATGCAGAAACGTGCTGTCTCCTCAGTTGAGTTACATGCATGGTTGATGCCACGCATGTTGATACTACATGTCAGAAAACACACCTGAAGGCAGTAAACATGTCAAAGCCTTTGGAATAAATGAGAAAACTTTCAAAGCAACAAGGAGTTGGTACAACCGATTTGTGCATTGTACAGGTTTATCATTGAAGCATCAAAACTTAGTTTGTCAGAAGCTTCCACAGACCTTGGACTGAAGCAGCATGGCATTCAGTGATGTGATTCAATGGAGAAAAGATGAAATGATGATTTAAGTTAAATAAAGTCAAATTAGGTGCTAGCTTCAAAATTAAAAAATTGGTATCAATAGCTTAGAAAAAAATCCGTGACACACCAGTGGAACGATTGCCTAAAATATAAAATATCATCGATACTCTTAATGCCGTGGAGAAAGATATTAAACAGGGAAGATATTAAACAGAATGTCCATGATTCTGAGCTGGGAACTGGTTTCAGAGGACTCCACTTTAAATGTGAAGATGTTTATGAATTTCTTAAGTAACATGTTTTGCTAAGTTTTTTCCTTTATATATACACACAATGGTGATTTTTTTTTTTTTTTTTGAGACGGAGTTTCGCTCTTGTTTCCCAGGCTGGAGTGCAATGGCGCAATCTCGGCTCACTGCAACCTCCGCCTCCTGGGTTCAGGCAATTCTCCTGCCTCAGCCTCCTGAGCAGCTGGGATTACAGGCACGCGCCACCATGCCCAGCTAATTTTTTGTAGCTTTAGTAGAGACGGGGTTTCACCGTGTTGACCAGGATGGTCTCGATCTCTTAACCTCGTGATCCACCCGCCTCGGCCTCCCAAAGTGCTGGGATTACAGGCTTGAGCCACCGCGCCCGGCCAATGGTGATTTTTAATACATTTATCTCTGACATTAAAAGACATTTTCAATAGGCAAAATTTGTAAATGTTAAGCAGTGTTATACATTGGTTATCATTTTTTTCCTTTCTCTTTTCCCTTTCTTTCTTTCTTTCCTTCTTTCTTTTTTTTCAAGATCTTGCTTTGTTGCTCAGGCTGGAATGCAGCGGCATGGTCGTAGCTCACTACAAGTGTTTACCACCACACAAGGCTAATTTTTATTTATTTATTTATTTATTTTTTGTAGAGATGGGATGGGGGTCTTTCTCTTTCTCTGTTGCCCAGGCTGGTCTTGAACTCCCAGGCTCAAGTAATCCTCCTGCCTTGGCCTCCCAAAATCCTAGGATTATAGGAGTGAGCCACCATGCCTGGCCTTCCTTTTTAAATGGTACAGAAAATAATGGGGTGTCTTATGGCTAGAGTCATCTTAAATGTGGGTACTTTAATTTTTTAAGAGTTGAGTTTTGGCCGGGTTGCAGTGGCTCACGCCTGTAATCCCAGCATTTTGAGAGGCTGAAGAGGGCAGATCATGAGGTCAGGAGTTGGAGACCAGCCTCATCAACATGGTGAAACCCCATCTCTACTAAAAACATACAAAAATTAGCCGGGTGTGGTGGCACACACCTGTAATCCCAGCTATTGGGGAGGCTGAGGCAGGAGAATTGCTTGAACCCAGGAGGCAGAGGTTGTAGTGAGCTGAGATAGCACCACTGCACTCCAGCCTGGGCAACAGAGCAAGACTTTGTCAAAAAAAAAAAAAAAAAATAGAGTTGGGTTTTTCCTGAAAATTTTTTTGGTGACATGTTTTTATTTCATGGATAAAATATTTATTCACCTCTATGGGAATGTTCCTGATTTTTTTTAACTTTTCATTTCTATGTATAGTCTAGGTTTTCTCTGAGTTGCTTCACCTCCCCCCGCCCCCCGACGTTTAAAACTACACCTTTCATATAAGGAACTCCCACTCAGATGTCTGATCATCCTTGGCTTCCTGCCGTTGCCTACAATTTAAGTACTAAAAAGCTGTTTGAATACTTCGTATATATGGAAGGGGATAGAGGGGGCTTGGGCTTGCTTGGAGGCTGAGCTTCTTCAATGAGGACCATTCCATGACTTCAGTTTCAGAATTTTTAGGTATTTTTCTCTCATGTTGATCAGCTTCCCCAGAAGAAAAAAAATTTCTATTTCCTGCCTGCGAAGTTTACACCTGACAGCCAACATTCAGGAAGCAACTAACTTGCCCTCTCCCCCCCGCCCCACCACCAGGGTGGGACTCACTCAGCTGAAGGTTTGGAGGGAGCGTCCTAAGGATGTAACCCCTCTGTTCCACTCCCTCCGTTCTCTCTCTTCCAGAAGGAACTGCCGCGCCATCTCCCTGGCTGCCTAGAGCTTCCCGCGGGAATCCGAGCTGCCTTATGGTCGCGGGGTGGGTGTTGAGTCAGCTCCCCTCTCTTTCTGCTTTCGGCCTTTGCTGTCGTCTTCCCTCCTGTACTCTTTGCTCTGTACTCTTTGTTTATGGCTTTTGTTCGTCCCGTTGCCGTAATTTCAGTCATGTTTCTGGAAGGAGAAGCAGTAAATGCGCGTGTTCAATCCGATGTCCATCAACAAATCCTCATATCCTCCTGGCCGATTGGAATATTTTCAAATTAAGTTGCACAATTTGCTTTAAGATCAATATTTGTAGATTATGATTTTCCTTTTTCTCCTGACTTTATTCTCTCCAAAGCATCATCTTATTTTAACTTCATTTTTATTTTTATGAGTCAGAGTCTCGCTCTGTCTCCCAGGCTGGAGTGCAGGGGCGCGATGTCGGCTCACTGCAACCTCTGCCTCCTGGGTTCATGCGATTCTCGTGTCTCAGCCTCCCGAGTAGCTAGAATTACAGGCACGCCCTACCACCTCAGCTAATTTTTGTATTTTTAGTAGAGATGGGGTTTCACCACGCTGGCCAGGCTGGTCTCAAACTACTGACCTCAAGTTGTCCGCCTGCCTTGGTCTTCCAAAATGCTGGGATTACAGGTGTGAGCCACCGCGCCTGGACTTAACTTCATTTTTATTTGGTGCGAGAAAAGAAATTTCATTTTGGAAAATGGAGAGGGGAAGTGAAAGGAATCCAAGTGTGAGAGTTAGTTCATTTAACGCCCACGCAACCCCAGCAGGACAGGTGCTAGCACCTGTTCCATGGGGGAAACCGTCAGGAAGGTTCCACGCTGGCCCAGGGCTGCGCGATGCCCCTGAATGGCAGATCCGTGAATGCACTCAAGCTCCACCTCTGAGGCGCCTCGTTCTTTGCTGAGAGAGGAGTTAAAAGACGGGAAACACCAGAAGCACACAGTCAGACGTCTTTGCTGTCTTAGACAGGATCCTTGTTGAAGCCATCTTCTAGATCCTTCCTTTCCTTTTACAGCCATGGCAGAAGACATTCCCTCCTTCCCACCTCCCTCAATCTCTGGGCACTTCCTCAGGATCTGTCAGCCCCCCTCCCCGCCATCCTCACCCCTAACCCCGGCCAGCTGTAGATCCGACAATCTCGGCTAAAAGCCTCTACTGGGGAAACCATTTCGGGATTTTGTTTTCCAGCTGAGAGCTGGAAAGGCTGATGTGCAGTCATTTCCAGCGATAAAGATAAATGAAAGTCAGCTTGCCCCGGAAGGCTAAAAGGGGCACTGGTTCTGATAATCAAAGTTAAGGTGAGCTGGGTCCACGAGGCCTGGGGCAGGAGTGAGAAGAGAGCTTGACAGAGGCCAGGCCTGAGGGGCGTGGCCCTACTTCTGCTGCCGAAGGCCTCAGGGCTCATCACCAACAGGGGTCAGTGAACAAGCGGCGCTTTGTCAGGATCTGGAGTGGGACAAAGGGCTGCTGGCTCACTGGGATAGGGAAGGGCTTCTAGCTAAAGTACAGGACACCCAGTTGACTTGGAATTTCATGTAAACAACTGATTATTCTTCAGTGTAGATATGTCCCATGCAAAATATAGGACATACTTATACTAAAAAAAGTTATTACATATCCAAAATTCAAATTTAGTTGAACATCATGTATTTTTATTTGCTAAACTTGCCACCCTTAAGTGTGCGGGGGGCAGATATGAGTAGCCTCCAGAGATAGTTATTACTATAACCCTTTTTGAAGAATTTTTTTTTTTGAAGCAGAATCTTTCAAGGATGCCAAATATGATGGCTAATTTTAGGTGTCAAGTTAAGGAACTGGTAAAGCATTATTCTGGGGTGTGTCAGTGAGGGTGTTTCCGGAGGAGACTGGCGTGTCAGTCTGAGTGAACTAAGTGGGGAAGATTTGCACCATCAATTGGCTGGGGTCCTAGATAAAACAAAAACAGAGGAAAGGCAAATTGGTCTCTCTGTGTCTTCTGGAGCTGGGAAACGCTCTTCTGCTTTTAGACAGAACTCCAGGCTCTCTGGCCTTTGTACTCCAGGACTTATACCAGTGGCCCTTGGGTCCTGAGGCCTTTGGACTTGGACTGAGCCATGTGACTGGGACCCCAAATTCTCCAGCTTGCAGATGGCTGTCAAGGGACTCCTTAGCCTCCATCATCCAGTGAGCCAACTCCTCTAACATGTCCTTTCTCATCTATCTATCTCTCTATCCATCTACCTAGCTATCATCTATTAATTTTGTTTCCCTGAGCAACTCTGAGAAACATATATTTTTCAAAACAAATATACGTTTTGAAAACAGGAATAAATCTGCTCAAGTTGAAGCCACTATAAGGGACCTCTCTCCCATTAACCTTCTCCCAGACTCCCTTTCCTGCAATGGCTGAGACGCCACAGCCAAATGTAAAATGCACTGAAGAACATGCTGCAATGTGAGGAAAGGGGGGAGTTTCTTGGGTTATTTCTGTAACCCTCTAGGAGTCCTGCCATGCCCCTCAGTGGAAATCCTACAGTGAGTGTTGACCAGCTTTGGGGAAGCAGGGGCCTCCCCTGCAAGGATTCACACCATCGGCACCTGATGTGAATCCTAGCAGCTCTGGATAGAATATCTTGAATTAAATTGCTATCTACTTAATGAGATTTTGCAGTGTAAAGGGCAGCGAATAAAATTTTGCCCTGATAGAACCAAGTGATTGGATGGCATCTCTTATGGGAATTGGGACTCACGCGGCCAGTACAGGTTTTCAGTTGGTTTGGTCCTCGAAGAGGCCAATGTGTAAGGTTTTTCAGACCTTCTCTGGTGTCTAGAGATCTGATAGATCAGCTGTGAATGAGCATGTAAACATGTTCACTGGACAGGAAGCATGGAGAGAAGGAATTATGTACCTTCCGATACTGACATCATTTATGGAGAACAGGATGGTGTGATTCAGTACATGATGTGTGTTACTTTTGATACTTACTCATTATTGTTTGTAGTATATGACAAAGACTCAAGATTAATTCAAAACTCAAAGGAATAGGAAAAAATAGAACTACACGTGGAATCTTTTAGTATATTTATCATAATACAAAATAATCTATCATATTAATGGATCCTATAGTCAGCAAGCGAACCCTTCCAGCTCTGAATAGTATATCTTGAATTAACCTGATATCTATTTAATGAGATTTTGTAGTGTCAAGGATATTTGGGACAGCAAATAAAATTTTGCCCTGATAGAACCAGGTGAGACAAAAAGAAAGATCATCAATGTAAATGAAAAAATTGTAAAGTATACGATAAAACAGCACAAAAGGTAAAGCTTTTGTGTTCTCTCTCAAGCAGAGCATGAGACACCTTCAACCAAAGACACCGGCAAAGAGAGCATCTAACTGCTTAAAATGAGAGCAGGGATGGCTGTTGGCTTAGATAGATGGCACCCCAGGGTCCCGAAAGAACTTGCAGATGTGATCACGGACCATCTGAACCGGAGAAAGCGGGGGAATGGAGAGCCGGCAAAAGACCGGAGATGAGTAAATGACTTCCAGATTTTCCAACACAACAGGAAAGGTGACTTTTGGGTCTGTATGCTGGTTAAATTTAATGTCGAGCTTCAGCAAAACTCTGGAACAGATGATTAAAGGGGCTTTGTGCGTATTTATTAAAAAAAGTAATGACTGCTAGGCACTCTCATGAGTTCCCTGAAATCTGAGCTCGCGCCAGACAAGCTTGTTTCCATGCCATGCCGTAGCACTCCACTGGACAAGCAGGAGCATATCATAGTAAGCAATGACTTATTTTAGCAACACACTTAGCAAAAGTCTCACGTGACATCCTTGTGGACTGAGGAATGTGGCCTGGTGGTTGCTTTGTGTCTAAGTTTCAGGGGACCCACGCAGGGCCCACCTTATGCCCGTGTCACTACACAAAAGCTCAGCCACAAAGGTACAAGTGAAATAAAATGACTGTCACAGAGACAATTGGTAATGAAATTTTAAAAAACGAATGACTTATTTTTAAAAAGTGTTTCTTTTTTTCTCAATAGAACTAAATTTATTCTCAATGTTTTAACTATGCAAAATGGAAAAAATCGCTACTTCTTACTTTCTTACTCCTTTTTTATGGAATATATTTAAGGTGTACAGCATATTTTCACATACTTATCTTTTTTTTTCATGAGAGACAGAGCCTCACTCTGTTGCCCAGGCTGGAGCCCTGTGGGGCAACCATGGCTTACCGCTGCCTCCAACTCCTGGGCTCAAGTGATCCTCCTGCCTTAGTGCTGCCTCAGCTTCCCAAGTAGCTGGGACGACAGGCACGCACCACCATGCTCAGCTAATTTTTAATTTTTTTTTAGAGATGGGGTCTCACTATATTTCCCAGAGTAGTCTTGAGCTCCTGGGCTCAAACAATCCTCTGCCTTTGCCTCCCAAAATGCTGGGATTTCAGGCATGAGCCACTGTGCTTGGCCAACAGACTTATCTTGATATGCAGATGCAAGATGAGGTGGTCACTATAATCAAGTAAATTGATGTACTAGTACATTATCTCATTGAGCTACTTTTCCTCTGTGTGTGTGTGTGTGTGTGTGTGTGTGTGTGTGTGTGTGTGTTCAGAGTACCTAAAATCTACTCTCTTATCAAATTACCAACATGAAATAGAATATTATTAACTGTAGTCCTCATGTTGTACATCAGATTTCTAGACTTACTCATCCAACAGTTATGCAACTTTGTACCTTTGGACCTATATTTTCCCATTTCTACCTCCCCATCTGGGCCCCCTTCACCTCTGGTATCCACTCTTTTAGTCTTTTGTTCTATATATTCAATTTATTGAATTTAGTTTTTTAGATGCCACTTACAAGTAAGATCGTGCAGTATTTTTCTGTCTGTGTATGGCTTATTTCAGTTAGCATGATGTCCTCTAAGCTCATCCATGTTGTCACAGACGGCAGGATCTGCTTTTCTAAGGCTGAATAGTATTCCATTGTGTATCTATGCCACAATTTCTTCATCTAGTCATCTGTCAATTGACTCTTCGACTGTTTCTATATCTTGGTAATTGTGAATAATGCTGCAATAAACACAGAAGTGCAGATATTTTTACTAGGTAGTGATTTCATTTCCTTCTGGGTATATACCCAGAAGAGGGATTTGTTGGGTTATATGGTAATTATACTTTTACTTGCTTTAGGAAACCCCCATACTGTTTTCCACAGTGGCTATACCAATCTACATTCCCACCAACAGTGTACAAGAGTTCTCTTTTCTCCACACCTTTACCATTTCTTTGTAATGAGGAATAATGATTTTTTGGTAAAAGCCATCCTAACAGGTGTGAGATAATATCTCATTGTGGTTTCGATTTGTATTTCCCTAATGACTAGTGATACTGAGCACTTTTCAGTTCACCTGTTGGCTGTTTCTATATATTCTTTGGAGAAATCTCCATTCAAGTCTTTTGCCCAGAGTTGTGTGAGTTCTTATGCATTTTGGATATTAACCCCTTATCAGATATGTGGGTCACAAATATTTTTTCACAATCTGTAGACTGACTTTTCATTTCGTACGCTGTTTCCTTTGCTATGCAGAAGCTTTTCAGTTTGATGCAGTCTTATTTTTGCTTTTATGTCCTATGCTTTTTGTATCCTATCAAAAAAATCGTTGTCAAGATCAATGTCAAGGAGATTTTCTACAAATCGTTTTGTAGGAGTTTTTACGGTTTCAGAGCTTCTGTTTAAATATTTAATCCATTTCGAGTTGATTTTTGTAGATGGTGTAGGATAAGGGTCCAATTTATTTTGCATGTAGACACCCGGTTTTTCTCAACACCATTTATTAAAGAGACAGTGCCTTCCTCATGGTGTCTTCTTCTGCCTTTGTTGAAAATGTGTTGACTGTGTGTGCTTCAGTTTATTTCTGGGCTCTGTATTGCGTTCCATTGATCTATGTGTCTGTTTTTTATGGAAGTACCATACAGTTTGTGATGCCTCCAGCATCTTTTTGCTCAGGCTTGCCAAGGCTATCTACGGTCTTTGATGGTTCTATATGCATTTTAGGATTTTTTTTCAATATCTGTTAAAAAAAAAAAAGTCATTGGAATTTTGATAGAGACGGCACTGAATCTATAGATCACTTTGGGCAGTAGGGCTATTTTAATAATATTAAATCTTTCCATTCGTAGACATGAGATATTTTTCTATTTATTGTGTCTTCGGTTTCTTTCATCAATGTTTTATAGTTTTCTGTGTACAGATCTTTCACTTCTTTGGTTTAACTTCCTAATTACTAATGGCTTTTTAAAGTAAGATATTAGGCCGGGCGCGGTGGCTCAAGCCTGTAATCCCAGCACTTTGGGAGGCCGAGGCGGGTGGATCACGAGGTCAAGAGATCGAGACCATCCTGGCCAACATGGTGAAACCCCGTCTCTACTAAAAATACAAAAACATTAGCTGGGCATGGTGGCGCGTGCCTGTAATCCCAGCTACTGAGAAGGTTGAGGCAGGAGAATTGCCTGAACCCAGGAGGCGGAGGTTGCGGTGAGCCGAGATCGCACCATTGCACTCCAGCCTGGGTAACAAGAGCGAAACTCCATCTCAAAAAAAAAAAAAAAGTAAGATATTAACACTTAAATATTCATTTGTGTATGTATTAATTTGTTAGGGCAGCCATAACAAAATAACACCAGTTGGGTGGCTTACACAACAAACGTTTATTTTCTCATAGTTCTGGAGGCTGGAAGTTCAAGATCAAGGTGTCAGCAGGGTCGATTTCTCCTGAGGCCTCCCTCTTTGGCTTACAGATGGCTGTCTTCTTCCTTTGTCTTTGCATGGACTTCCCTCTGTGGCCGTGTGTGTCCTGTTCTCCTCTTCTTTAAGGACATTAGTCATATTGAATTAGAGCCCACCTTAATAACTGCATTTTATTTTAATTGCAGGTTTAAAGACCCTGTCTCCAAATACAGTCATATTCTGAAGTACTGGAGGTTAAGGCTTCACCATATGAATTTTGGAAGGAACACAATTCAGCCCATGCCATCACTTAATACCAGCACCTGTGCCAACCCGAGGTGTCAGTTTCTTTGTTAGCTGCTTGCTGATACTGATGTACAATACAATAATAAAAATGGGTACCATATTATTGAACATTTTCTATGTGCCAGGCACTTTTCCATGTGCTTTACCCATATGAACCTATTAATCCTCATTATAACCCTATGAGGTAAATATTATTATTAACACATTCTACAGATAAGGAAATTGAGGCTCAAGATTAAGTGAGCAATGAAGTAGGATTTGGACCTGGACAATCTGGATCTAGAACTCATTTTAATAGTGATCTTATTTGCAGGAATTCAAATCAATAGAAAAGTAAAATTATAAGTCTTGAAAAATGTGTAGAAGTTCAAGAAGTCTTTCAGAGAATTGCTTGAATGAGACCCAAAATCAGAAAGAAAAGAGGATCTGGAAGTAGACTCGTTAAATGAGAAAGAAAACAAAATTGATGAAGACATCAAAGGACCACAAAAGTGAATTATTTGAGTATAAAAGCCATAATGAGGACCTTGAGAAAATTAATAAAGTCTTCTAAAATTTTTGCAGAAGTGACACTCTATGATTACGATCTGAAACTCAAAAGTAAGATGAAGACTGTTGTATCTTACCATTGTACAGTTTTGCCAGAAAAATTCTTCCCCCACCCCAAAACAAGAGAACTTTATTTATTCTTTTTTATTCTTAGGATTGATGTATGATTAAAATCACAGTTGAAATTTTGCTAACTTTGGGGCAAAATAAATTCATTTGCAAATTTTTTTGTTTTATTTTTCCAATGAGCTCCAATCAAACATTATTTCTAATATTTACTAGACATTTTTCTGTTTTCAATGAATTTTTTGTGACCTTTTTTTAGTGCTAATTACACTCAGCTAATGATCCTCTATGTTACTTCAGCTGATTGTATCAAATATATATATTTTTAATGTATGAAGAAAAGAGGTTTAATTGGCTCATGGTTCTTCAAGCTGTTCAGGCTTCTGCTTCTGGGCATGCCTCAGGAAACCTACAATCATGGTGGAAGGTGAAGGGGAAACAGACACATCTTCACATGGTTGGGAGGAAAGAGAGGGAGAGGGAAGAGGTGCTACATACCTTTTAGCAAGCAGATCTGGTGAGAGCTCTATCATGAGACAGCGCTAGGGGGATAGTGCTAAACCATTAGAAACTACTCCCATGATCCCATCACTTCCCACCAGGCTCTACCTCCAATAACGAGAATTACAATTCAGCATGAGATTTGACTGGGGACACAGCCACACCATATCATTCCACCCCTGGCCTCTCCCAAATCTCGTGTCCTTCTCACACTTCAAAACACAATCGTGCCTTCCCAACAGTCCCCTAAATTCTTAATTGTACCAAAGAATATTAACTGATTCGTGTCAAACCGAAGACAGGTTTCCGATGATATACCTTGGGGCCCTTGTTTTATGTTTTAATCAAGGACTTGGAAGAAGTGCAATTAGACATGCTTATTTAATAAGTTAGTGTCAAAAAGCTGGGAGGGATGATATGATGGATTAACAGAAGCAAGGCTCACAAAGATTTCAAAGGCTAGAGCATGAATGAAAACCAAACAAATTTTATCTGGAAAAAAATTGCATTTAAGTTTAAAAGTACAGTGTCTGTTTCATGAGTACAAGAGAGGAAGGAACTCACCAGATTACAGACTTGAAAGCATGATTTAGATATTTGATGACATTCCTTAGATTAAGCTAAGTCATCCGAGTTTACCATGTCCTGGCTGGACTTACCTGGCTGTTGTGTTCATTTCTAGAAAGCATTAAAAAAAACAAACAAGGGCCGGGTGCGGTGGCTCATGCCTGTAATCCCAAAACTTTGGGAGGCCGAGGCAGGTGGATCACGAGGTCAAGAGATCGAGACCATCCTGGCCAACATGGTGAAACCCTGTCTCTACTAAAAATACAAAAAATCAGCTGGGCATGGTGGCACGTGCCTGTAATCCCAGCTACTCAGGAGGCTGAGGCAGGAGAATTGCCTGAACCCAGGAGGTGGAGGCTGCGGTGAGCCGAGATCGCACCATTGCACTCCAGCCTGGGTAACAAGAGCGAAACTCCGTCTCAAAAAACAAACAAACAAACAAACAAACTGGTACAAGCTGGAGGGTGACTAGAATTCCAAAATATTTAAAAACAATGTCCTATGAGAAATAGTTAAAGAAACTAAGAAACTGTATACACAATGTTAAGTCTTTAGGAAAGAACACAGAAGGAATACACTGGCGCCACCAGACATGGAGAAGGCAATCCACTTGTGGATTTTTCCAAGGAACCCAAGAATACAAGTAGTAAAGAGGTGTCTTTTGGTTTCATATATTAGAAAAGCTGTAACAAGGGCCAGGCATGGTGGCTCACACGGGTAATCCCAGCACTTTGGGAGGCTGAGGTGGGTGGATCATGAGGTCAAAAAATCGAGACCATCCTGGCCAACATGGTGAAATCCCTTCTCTACTAAAAACACAAAAATTAGCCAGATGTGGTGGTGCACACCTGCATTTCCAACTACTCGGGAAACTGAGGCAGGAGAATCGCTTGAACCCGGGAGGTGGAGGTTGCTGTGAGCCGAGACTGAGCCGCTGCACTGCAGTCTGGCTACAGAGCAAGGCTCCATCTCAAAAAAAAAAAAAAAGAGAGATGGCAGACACTCAGATGTGTGCAGCATGCTGGTCCAGTTGACCCTTGTGAGCCAGGAAAATTTTATTTTTCAACTTTAACTCTTAAAGAAAGTTAAATATAGTCTGAAACTGTGGTCTGTATCACTGACCTTTTTCCGTCCACTAAAGCATACAGTAGCAGAAAGTTTCACGCAATCATGACCATTAAGTCTGTTTCTCTCTCAGTGAGGCTCTAAGAGAACTCCCTTTTCATGCGTATTCAGTGAGTCAAAGAGTCTGTATGGGTAGAGACACTTAGAACATCCCCGAGGACAAACGTGGTAAGATAAGACACAAAGTATTGCCACTAAGTATTTTCCAAGGTTACCTGCTACTTGCTGTGACTGATTTTGTTGTAGGCAAAAACCATCTTATGTAAATGAATCAGTTCAGATTAGGAGCATTAAAAAAGCTCAAACTACCAGTGGCCTAAGTAAGGCAGAAGTTCATTTCTCTCACAGAGAAGTACAGAGGCTAGCTAAGAGCCCAAAGCTGCCATGACAGTTCTGTGAAGGCATTCCAGGGTTCGGTCCAACTGAGGGAAACAAGGCCGAGAACACTCTGCTCTCCTAAAGTCCAGAGGAGAGAAGTCAGCTTATTCTTCCTCTGTAAAAATATTTTATCCCAAGTCAGATGTTAAACGCAGGGTAGAGCTGGCACATGCAGAAAGAACACAGGTCTTTCCCCCATAAGGAGAAAGGTGGAATCCTGGGCTGTCAGTTACATCTCGCTGACCTAAACTTGATCACACGGCCACACCAGGCTTCAGGGGAGGCTAAGAAATAAAACCTAAAAATTGAAGCTCTATTATTAAGCTAAGAGGGAAAAGAAACATTGGGAGTTAATTACCATCCTTGCCATAAAAACATGGGGGCAAATTAGTCACCACATGTGTGCTGTCCAACGTGGCCACCACCAATCACATGTAGCTACTGGGCACTTGAACTGTGGTTGCTTTGCTGATGGGATCATTCCACTATGTGTGCATGTCTTGAAGCATCACATTGTATCCTGTAAATATATAGTTACCATTTGTCCATTAAAAATACAGTAAGACTTTTTTTAAAAAAAGAAATGCTGCTGGTCCAAATTGGGATGTGCTGTAAGTATAAAATACACACAGGATTTCAAAGTCTTAGTATGAAAGAAAGAATGCAAAAAGAATGCAAAATATCTCTCAGTTTTCATATTGATTACATATTAAATGTTACAATAATTGAAATAATACCCAAATATGCTGGTTTAAATAAAATGTTATTAACATAATTTCATCTGTTCCTTTTTACTTTTTAAAATGCGGCTGCCCAGGTGTGGTGGCTCACGCCTGTAATCCCAGCACTTTGGGAGGCCAAGGCAGGCAGATCACTTGAGGCCATGAGTTCGTGACCAGCCTGGCCAACCTGGTGAAGCCGCGTTTCTACTAAAAATACGAAAATTAACCAGGCCTGATGGCACATGCCTATAATCCCAGCTGCTTGGGAGGCTGAGGCAGGAGAATTGCTTGAACCCAGGATGCAGAGGTTGCAGTGAGCAGAGACCGTACCACTGCACTCCAACCTGGGTGACAGACTGAGACTCCATCTCAAAAAATAAAAAATAAAATAAAATGCAGCTACTATAAAATTTCACATTATACATGCGCCACACATTATATCTCTATTAAGCAGTGCTGCTCTAGAATAACCCATACAGTGTCTTCTGAAAGACTCCAGGCTTGGAAAGTCGGACAGACATGGGATATTTTGCAATAGAACAAAGAAAGAGAAACAAAAGAGTTCAGAGAGGAAGGGAGGGAGAGGAGAGAGGAAAGAAGAAGGAAGAAGGAAGAAAGAAAGAGAGGGAGGAATGGAGGAGGGAGGGGAGGCAGAAACTGAGGATTAAGTCATGGATGAGCTTTAGGCTGCAAGGTTGACTTCCCCAAAGGAGTGGGAGGAAGAATTTGAGATGATCCAGGGATGCAGAAAAAGTGTTGAAAGATGCCTTTCGTTGAATGAACCAAAAGGAAAACTATGTTTCTGGTTTTCCAGACCTGGACGTAAAGGTCTGAACTCTGGGAACTGCACATAGACAATCTGGGACCAGAACCTTAGCACTCTTGGGCACCTCTGGGAGCTGTGTAATACCTCTGCGTACCTGTCAGTTGTCTTCCACTCCAGCTCCCCTCAAACTCAGGCAGTGGCCGCAGAAGACTCCGGCAGCAGGCGGAGCAGGGAGCCCCATGCGGTAGTCCTGGCGCCTTGTCACAGATCCCAAAGTGCTTTACTGGAAGGCTAGGACTATTGCAGCTGTCACAGGGTCCCCGGGGACTGTCAAACATAAGCCCAGCCCCACAGGAAAACTGGGCTGCACACTGAAGAAGGCAAAGAATACTCTTCTGTCTCCCAGAGCTCCAGAGGAGAGAATCCAGTTCACTTTTGCTTTGAAACGAATTTTTTAAAATCCCAAACCAGATGTTAAGCATAGGTAGAGTTGAAAAAGAAAATGGAAGATTTGGCAATCATCTGGTGAATTGAAGCTGGATAGAGAGTGACCCTAGATCTGCTTTGGGAACAAATTGATCTTGGTGAGTTATTCGCATTGATCCAAAAAGAAAACAGAGAAAACAGTGCTCCCACTTCATTTTGAGTGTTGATATATAGCGAGAGAAATTCAAAAGTCTCTTTGTTCCTGAATAATATTTCCCCAACCATTACTCCCACTGTCTTGAGCACAAGTGGAGCAAAACATATTGTTGCTTGTGTTATTAGAGGAAAAGGATGCTTTCAGGCCCCCTTTTAAAAAATTTTTTATTTTTTAATTATAAAGACAGCATCTTGCTCTGTCATCCAGGCTGAAGTGCAATGAATGGCATGATCATAGCTCACTGCAGCCTGGAACTCCTGGGCTCAAGTGATCCTCCCACCTCAGTCTCCTAAGCAGCTGGAACCACAGGCATGTGCCGCCACGCCCAGCTAATTTTAAAAAAATGTTGCAGAAGGCGAGGTCTTGCTGTATTGCCCAGGCTGCTCTCAAATTCCTGGCCTTAAGCGATTCTCCGGTCTTGGCCTCCCAAAGAATTGGAGTTACAGTCGTGAGCCACCACACCCAGCCCAAACATTTTTATTATAATAAGAATTTTTATTATCATTAATATTACTTTAAAGGCAATTCAGCTTTTCTAACTTGAAGTCATTCCATTGCAATTTAATAACTTTAAAAAGTGCTATTAAATATACTTTTCAAAGATTTGAACTTTTTGACAAAAGGTTTCAATTTAGATTCAATGGAATTTGTATTGCACATGTCAGTGCATCTGGTGTGGCCATATCTAAAGAGCCATTATGTTTTTTTTTACTCCTAGTATTAAATAGTCAGGAGTTGCAGGCTTTCTACCAATGTTGGACACCTACTAATGGATTTTGTTGACATTTAGAGTGAAATAATTAAGCTGCAAAATATAAATGTGGGTAACTGAGGAACTGCCACCTGCACGATGAGCTGACGGCAGGCAGAGCATGAAGCCTGGGGAACTTGTGGTTACTGCCAGTCAGTAAGCAAGTAAACACAGTGACGGTGCAGAAGTTTTCCACCTGGCAAATGCCCAAAAGAGCAGTAACTCCAGAATCCTGTGAACCTGTTCAGACAGTTGGGGTGGAAGGTTTATGATGCGATCTGACTCCTCTCCCACTTGGAGTATGAATATGCTTGTGTCATGACTTAGAGGGTTAATTTTCTTTTAAAAGGCTTGTGGGCATGGGCCGGAGGCAATTGCCTTTGAACAACCGTTCCTTTGGCACATTTTGCTAATGAAGGAGAATAAATGCTTCTATTATTTAATAATGCTTATTTGTTTATTTACTTTTAAATTTTTGAGACAGAGTTTTGCTCTGTTGCCCATGCTGGTGTGCAGTGGTGCCATCTTGGCTCACTGCAACTTCTGCTTCCTGGGTTCAAGCGATTCTCCTGCCTTAGCCTCCCAAGTATGTGGGATTACAGGCTCATGCCACCATGCCTGGCTAATTTTTGTATTTTTAGTAGAGACAGGATTTTACCACCTTGGCCAGGCTGGTCTTGAACCGCTGACCTCAGGTGATTTGCCTGCCCCAACCTCCCTAAGTGCTGGGATTACAGGCATGAGCCACCGTGCCTGGCCAGGATTTTTTTTTTTTTTTTTTTGGCCTAACTATGGGTTCTTTTTTTTCTCTTTATTTTTTTGGTTTTAATTTTTCTTTTTTGGAGACATGGTCTCACTCCCTTTGCCCAGGCTGAAGTACCGTAGTGCCATCTCAGCTCACTGCAACCTCTGCATCCTCAGCTCAAGCCATCCTCCCACCTCACCTCCTCCCGAGTAGCTGGGACAACAGGCACCACCATGCTTGGCTAATTTTTGTATTTTTGTCAGAGACAGGATTTTACCATGTTGCCCCAGCTGGTCTCCATCTCCTGGGCTCAAGTGATCCACACTTTCTGCCTCCCAAAGTGCTGGGACTCCAGGTATGAGCCACTGCGCCTGGCTACATTTTGTGGTTATCTGACAGTAAAGCTGGAGCTACTTTGTCCCTTAGCTAGGTGGTGACGCTAACTCTCTTCTCTGAGTTAGGAAATTCCTGAAGCCTGCAAAAGCCTATTGAGGAATTGTCAAATCAAAGAGTTCTAGAACACCAAGAGACCTTCAGTCCAGCTGGCCTTCAGTCCAGCTTGTTTCACATGAGGGTGAGGAATCTAACCCTCAGGAAATAATCAGATTCTTGGAGCTCACTAGTGGCAGAACCCAGCGACACCTCTCCAGCTCTCTCTTCAGGGACAGAGAGACATCGTTCTTATTTGTAATGAAAACAAGTGCATATATTATGGATAGAATTGTTAAAATATCTAATCGTGTGAATTAAATACGTACTTTTAAATATTAAGCAATAGTTCGGTCCCAATCTGCAAGCCACACAAAAATATAGAAATCCTCCCACCTCAGGCCCTCTTCCCTAGTTCTTCAGCTGTTACCAATACTTGGGCCATTCCCATCTGAGCTGAAGGGTGGGGGAAGGAAGGAAGCTGTGTGGCAGCCAGGGAAACTGATTATAGGGTTGGACGTCACAGAACTAGAACCTGTTTCTCTTCATTCCCAGCTCAGTCATCTTTACACAACTTTTTCTTTCTTCCTTCATTTATTTTATTTTTTATTTTTATTTTTAGGACCAGAGTCTTGGCCGATTGCAATGGCTCACGCCTGTAATCCTAGCACTTTAGGAGGCTGAGGTGGGTGGATCACCTGAGGTCAAGAGTTCTAGACCAGCCTGGCCAGCATGGTGAAACACCGTCTCTACTAAAAATACAAAAATTAGCTGGGCGTGATGGCGGGCACCTATAATTCTAGCTTCTTGGGAGGCCGAAGCAGGAGAATCACTTGAACTGGGGTGGGACAGAGGTGGCAGTGAGCAGATGCTGCACCACTGCACTCCAGCCTGGGCAATAGAGTGAGACTCCATCTCAAAAAAAAAGAAAAAAAAAGAAAAGAAACAGGGTCTTCTTGCTCTGTCTGTCACTCAGGCTGGAGTGCAGAGGCGCACTCATGGCTCGCTGCAGCCCCAAGCTCCTGCGCTCAAGTGATCCTCCCACTTCAGCCTCCTGAGTAGCTTGGGCTACAAGCCCACACCACGACACCCAAATAGGGGAGGGACGGTGCGGGGTGGGGAGTTGGGGAGAGATAGCAAGGGGAGAAATGCCAGATGTAGGTGATGGGGAGGAAGGCAGCAAATCACACTGCCACGTGTGTTCCTATGCAACAATTTTGCATGTTCTTCACATGTACCCCAAAACCTAAAATGCAATAAAATAAATAAATGGGAAAAAAAAATTTTTTTTTTTTTTTGAGACGGAGTTTCGCTCTTGTTACCCAGGCTGGAGTGCAATGGCTCGATCTTGGCTCACCGCAACCTCCACCTCCTGGGTTCAGGCAATTCTCCTGCCTCAGCCTCCCGAGTAGCTGGGACTAGAGGCACGCGCTACCACGCCCAGCTAATTTTTGTATTTTTAGTAGAGACGGGGTTTCACCATGTTGACCAGGATGGTCTCGATCTCTTGACCTCGTGATCCATCCGCCTTGGCCTCCCAAAGTGCTGGGATTACAGGCCTGAGCCACCGCGCCTGGCCCTAAAAATTTTTTTTTAATATTAATTTTTTTTTTAGAGTCAGGGTTTTGCTGTGTTGCCCAGGCTGGTCTCAAACTCCTGGGCTTGAGTGGTGGTCCTCCTGTCTAGGCCTCACAAAGTGCTGGGACTACATGTACACACCATCACGCCCAGCCTTAAACAACTTTTAATTGTTCCTAGGGAAGAACAGCAGCAGTAATAAAATCTCCAGTCTCTCTCACACTACCGGTAGGTTGGTTTGATTTCTGTTTTCTGTTTTCTTTCTCTTTCTTTCTTTTTTTTTTTTTTTTTTTGAGATAGAGTCTTGCTCTGTCACGCAGGCTGGAGTGCAATGGTGTGATTTTGGGTCATTGCAACCTCCACCCCCTGGATTCAAGCAATTCCCCTGCCTCAGCCTCCCACGTACCTGGGACTACAGGCGCGTGCCACCACACCCAGCTAATTTTTGCATTTTTATTAGAGATGGGGTTTCACCCTGTTGGCCAGGCTGGTCTTGAACTTCTGACCTCCAGTGATCTGCCTGCTTTGGCCTCCCAAAGGGCTGAGATTACAGTTGCTGGCTACCCCAACTATTCAGTTGGTTTGATTTCTGTCAGACATATTTTAATTCCCTACATTATTTAATGTATAAATGTAGAGTTTCACGTTCTCTTTAGTGAAAGAAGTTCAGCTCTTCAGGGTATATGAGGCAGGAAGGCTAAGTCATCTAGGGAAACTATACCATGTATGTATTATTTTATTTTATTTTGTTTTTTGAAACAAAGTCTCGCTCTCTTGCCCAAGCTGGAGTGCAGTGGTGCAATCTTGGCTCACTGCAACCTCTGCCTCCCAGGTTCAAGAGATTCTTCTGCGTCAGCCTCCTGAGAAGCTGGGACTACAGGCGTGCACTACCATGTCCAGCTAATTTTTGTATTTTCAGTAAAGACAGGATTTCACCACGTTAGCCAGGATGGTCTTAATCTCCTGACCTCGTGATCCACCCGCCTAGGCCTCCCACAGTGCCGGGGTTACAGATGTAAGCCACCATGCCCAGCCCTTATTATTATTTTTTTAGTGTTAGGATTAGGGTTGCCTGGTAAAATACAGGATGCCCCACTAAATTTGAATTGATAAACAAGGGGACGTACTTACACACAAACATTATTCATTGTTTATCTGAAATTCAAATTCCGCTGGGTGTCAGGCGTTTCTGTTTGCCACCTCCAGCAGCTCCGGCTGGGAGGGGTTCCCTGAACTCCTCCCCCTAGACGTCCTCTTACCTGCTGTCAGCTGAGAGATTTGCCAGGTTTGCTTTGGGAGTTGGTTTGAAGTTATGTGGATTTAATGACTTTCTGTGTCTTTTGTGCAGGAATCTACTTACCAAGAAGCAAGTGGTTATCAGAGCCTGCTTTCTAGAAATTCAATTAAACAAGGAGCCCCCATCTCTTTTTCTCCACTTTCAGTCTTGGGGAAAAGATTGGTAGGGTGGTCATTCTACCTCTTTATTTAGTAATTCTGTTTTGCACACCCTTTACTGGATGATCATTCCTTAAGTGGTTTGCAGTCAAAAGCCCCGTTCTGTATCTTATTAAACATCACATAATCCCATGTTTTCCTTCAGGAATACGTGCGCAGGAGGGAGGGGTCATGTTGGAGCAGCCAGGATTCAGAGCATTTCTGCAGACTGAGTCTGGATCCTTTCCTTCAGTCTCCAGGAATATTCCCGGCTCCACACCCAGGGTGGTAATCTGGGCAAGAGCTCCAGTGTGTGGCCACCCTGCCACCTACTACCTGTGTGTCCAAATGCAGCAACTCAACTTCTCTGAGCCTCCCTTTCCACGTATATAAAATGAGGATAATGTTGCTATTGTAAGGATTGCATCAATTAATAAACAGCACTCAGTAAATCTGTTAACCAATCAGTAAATCATGCCTTACATGCTGGGCACGTTCCCTCTTCTCTCTAGACTGCAGTGACCCCAACTGTGAAGTGGCTATAGCTAATCCACTTGGTATATAGGATTTGTAAAGGAACATGTTAATAACCCTCAAGTGATTGCAGAGAATGGGGCCATTCTTTTTAGGAAATATATAGATTGTTTATCATCAGGGATGAATACTTAAAAGAAAATCTGGGAGTTTTTTTTTAAGTCAAGGAGAAGGATATGGGAGGAATTGCACACTTTTGAATGGGAAAGCCTCTCTGGGAACTGGAGGGAACTGGGTGACACAGAAGTCCTGGGGGTTTTGGAGCTGTTCTGAGTGAACACACAGGTCCAGTGTGGCTACTTGGGGGCAGGGCCCCTGGAATTTATCGTGTTTTGCCTGCAAAACTGATGACCCAGCTCCCTCTTCTTTTCTCACCTCCATGGTATTATCACGAAGCAACTGACAACAATTAAATCTGAGAACTCAACACCATGCACTAAGATAAAAGCCTACTGCACTATTATGTTTCAATAGGTATAGAGAGAGAAGAGAGAAACTTCAGGATTAATGAAATGTAGATAATGTCAAGAAATGGCCAAAATGCTGAAGCACTAAATTAGGAAAAGAGCCTTACGCAAATACTTGGTACCAATGCCTGCTTTATTTTTTACATTTACATGTTTTAGTTTAATTTTTGTTTTTTGATACAGGCTAGAGAGCAGTGGCACAATCATGGCTCACTGCAGCCTTTACCTTCCAGGCTCAAGTTATCCTTCTGCCTCAGCCTCCCAAGTAGTTAATTTTTCTGTTATAGAGATGGGGTCTCACTATGTTGTCCAGGCTGGTCTCAACTCCTGGACTCAAGTGATCCTCCAGCCCTGGCCTCCAAAAGCACTGGGATTACAGGCATGAACCACCATGCCCGGCCAATGCCTGCTTTAAACAACAGGAGTAGTCACTTATCAGACCCTCAGAATGGTGTGGGTGTCCAGCTAGAGTGAAGTCTGAGTATGGATGGTTTTAAAAAGCTCCAAGGGTTCAAAGTGACTAACTTAATGTATCCAAAGTCCCACACCTCCATTACATTTTAGTGAGGACAAATTGGAAACTGGCTCAATAAACTCACTCTGTATTCTTTGCAACGTGCTGCATGTTTACATAAACTGTGTGGTCCACATGGAATCATGCTCATTCCTTGGTGTGGATTCATTCCTGACTACCTCCTTTTGTGGCTTTATCAGTTCTGATTTGAAGTACCCTCCGGATATTGGATCTAGATAACTCTTGGGATCATATGGCTTTCTCTAGCTGTGGGAGTGAAGACGATAGTTTCAAGAGTGGGAAGTGTACATAGTCCCTCTTTTTTTTTTTTTTTTTTTTTTTTTTTTGAGATGGCGCTTCACTCTTGTTGCCCAGGCTGGAGTGCAATGGCACGATCTCGGCTCACCGCAACCTCCACCTCCTGGGTTCAAGTGATTCTCCTGCCTCAGCCTCCTGAGTAGCTGGGATTACCGGCATGCACCAACACGCTCGGCTAATTTTTGTATTTTTAGTAGAGTCGGGGTTTCTCCATGTTGATCTGGCTAGTCTCAAACTCCTGACCTTAGGTGATCCACCCACCTAGGCCTCCCAAAAGTGCTGAAATTACAGGCATGAGCCCCCGAGCCCGGTCCATAAGCCCTCCTACATTGCGCTAAGTTAGCCAAATTGAAGTCTCTTCTGTGTGCACCACATGAGGTGTAAGGAAGGATGGGTAGGCTTGGGAGCAGAGCTGCAGCATGTTGGAACCCGCTCACAAGCATGTAGAACATCACAGAGGTTGGAGCCCTGCAGAAGAGAACTATCATATTCAAATATTATTGTGAAACCGCAGGAAGAGAGCTGACCTGCCAGCAAGAGGCCTACTTCTTCTCTTACTGAGCATGTGACCTTGTGGGATTATTTTAAATCTTCAGGATCACAGTTATAACACCACCCATCCTCACTTCCTAAAGAATAAGTGAGCCTGCCCACATGTGGAGACCATAAAACCCTCTCCAAATGCAATGCAGGATTAAATAAGCACACGCTTATGTGAGCATATTGTTTAGGTTTCGTTTGTACTGAAGGTTGTATTTATTGTATAGTCTCCAAGGGCAGGAAACCGTGTTCCACTCTATGGGATTCATGTGTGCTAACTATGAATTCTCTGAAAATAATTCTGTTATTATTACCAAAGGACCAGTGCTATAAGACAGTTTTATAAAACAAACTTGAGGTCTGTCATCTCTATAAAACATTCTTATTTGGGTAAGCAGAGAGGCTTACACAGGTTTACAAAGGATTTCACAGTAAAGTCTAGAATTAGTGACAGCATCCAAAAAGATCACTGGTGTCTTTCCCAACTGCCCCAAGCATTGGACTCTCCCAAAGGGAGGGTTCCATTAAATCATCACAGAGCTGGCCCATTCTCTGTCCAGTCTGGGGTTCATTCTTTGTAGAATTATGACTTTGTTAGGGCATCCAGAGGTGAACAGTTTCTCAGATTCTGACTCACATTAATAAAATTCACAAGAGACAGATATATAAAATAGCATATCAAATGATTGATGAATTACTATAGAATATCAATCGATATTAACAAGGCAGATATTCATGTTTGCTGATGAGCACATTCATTCCCTGAAGGCAAATCCATGAGGAAATCCTTTTAAAATACTAAGGCTTCCTGCAGAGCATGAAATCAGAATGGATTTCTGATTCGGCTGGAACCTCCATTTCCAGCTCCGGTGATCCCATCACACTGACTAGTGGGGCCTCCCTCCCACCCTGTGAGCTTACTCAATGAGTTGAGTAGGTCAGAGTCAGAATTTTTAAAATAATGAAATAAAAGAATAAAATAACAGAAAGCATTGTACCTAGCAAGAGTAAGATTTATTTCATGAAACTTGTTTTAAGATAGATAGATAGATAGATAGATAGATAGATAGATAGATAGAAGTATTGAGTCCTATGTGAAAAAAAAAATGTATTTCTTACAGTGACTACTTTTCAAAAAACATATGAACATTCACTTCTATAGAGACACATCTTTTATTTTTAAATAAATATTTATTAGGTGCCTATTCTGTAATCTTGTGAAGATTACAATGTGGGGGAGAGATTATGAGAGAGATGAAAGGCAGGCAATACACAAATACCACTACCCTTTGGGTCCCCTGCCCCTTTCTAGTCCAAAGCCTCCAGTGGCACATTTGCTGTTCCTACAGATGCTGCTTGGTATGGATTCATCAGTTCTCCTGTCCTAGGATTATGTCTGGCCTTTGAACTGGCCTGCGCCCTGGCAGGTGGTCTCTTAGGATGGATCTATGAACAGAGGGCTGCTTTCAGCCACCACCTGCCTAATTTTCCTTTTCCTTTTCCTCTTTCTTTTTTTTTTTAGACTCTCTGTCAACCAGGCTGGAGTGCAGTGGCATGATCATGGCTCACTGCAGCCTCCACTTCCCTGGTTCAAGTGATTCTCCTGCCTCAGCCTCGCAAGCAGCTGGAATTATAGACATGCGTCACCACATCCAGTTAATTTTGTTATTTTTAGTAGAGACAGAATTTTGCCATGTTGGTCAGGCTGGTCTCAAACTCCTGATCTCAAGTGATCCACTTGCCTTGGCCTCACAAACGGTTGGAATGAATTACAGGCATGAGCCATTGAACCTGGCCTCCTTTTCCTCTTTTAAATCTTCATTGTTTATATCACCTACCCACTTTCTTGAAATAGCCCTATGGTTTTTTTACTCTGTCTAAAGATAACCAGGCAAAATATCACATAAATGTACAGTTCAAGGGCCTGAATGAATCCTGGAAATTCTCTTTTCAACTTTCTTATTTTCAAATGAAGAAACTGAGATTCAAGAAGACTGTGACTTGCTCAAGGTCAACATCATCCAGTAACAGATCTGACACTAAACCCTGGACCTTCAGACCCCAAGTCTAGTGCTCTGTCATTCTGCCACACAGCCTGTCAAAAAGAAATCTGCTCAACCTGAGAAAGCAGATTAAGAAAATAAATAAATAAATAAAAGAAATCTGACTTAAAGAACACTGAGAATGATTCCTTTTCGAGTTATTCAAGATGCATCATTGTTACTGTGTTGTGGTTCTGTATCAATAACAGGCATGGAAAAAATGGAGACATTTTCATGATGAAAAATTGAAGGAGCACCACTGAGATAAAAAAAATTTAAAGGCCGGGCGTGGTGGCTCAAGCCTGTAATCCCAGCACTTTGGGAGGCCGAGGCGGGTGGATCACGAGGTCAAGAGATCGAGACCATCCTGGTCAACATGGTGAAACCCCGTCTCTACTAAAAATACAAAAAATTAGCTGGGCATGGTGGCGCGTGCCTGTAATCCCAGCTACTCAGGAGGCTGAGGCAGGAGAATTGCCTGAACCCAGGAGGCGGAGGTTGCGGTGAGCCGATATCGCGCCATTGCACTCCAGCCTGGGTACAAGCAATAAACCCCCCTTAGTCAAAAAAAAAAAAAAAAAATAAAGAATTAAAGCAGTCTTGCATTTATAGTCTTAATAAATCTCCAATCCAGGAACTGATGTCATTTATTCACTTTTTCATTCATTCAACCAACCAATACTTACTATGAACCAGGCAGTGTTCTAAATGCCAGGGATATATCAGTGTTTATTAGACAACAAGTCTCTGCCCTCAGGAAGTTTTATTATCATGGTGGGGGCGGGGGTGGGTGGGTATTGTCGACACAAAGGTGCTCTACTCAGATCCCCCTTCAAGGAAGAACTTGTTGCCCAGCTGTGGGGCGCAGTCAGCAGCAGACTCCAGCTGTCAGTTCCTTCAGGGTCCTGCAGGCTGCTATTTTTCCCTAGGTCATACCCTTCCCAAGGCAACCCACATCCAGTGGCTACACAAAGCAAGGGTGTAAAGGCCTGGCCATTTCCACACAATATGGGTCAACTCTGATGGGCAAAATTTGCTCTATGGCTCCCTGCCAAATTGGCCAATGTTTCATCAAGCCTATATCTCAATTCAACTTCTCCCTCTGTCCCATTCTGCTTTTCCTGTATCTTCCTTTCGCAGGCGCTGAGCCTTCATAAACATCTTGCTTTCCAAACTGTCTCAGTATCTGCTTTCAGAGAACCCAACTTGCAACAGGGTGTGTGTGTGTGCGTGTGTGGGTGTGTGGGTGGGTGGGTGTGTGACTATTTTATATAAGGTGGTAAATGAAGACACGCTTAAAATAAAATGAGATTTGAGCATCTAATCAGAGACCTGAAGAATGTCAGGAAGTAAGTCTTACAGAGATCCGAGGAAAGAACATTCCAAGCAGAGGGGCGAGTGAGTGCAAAGGCCCTGAGGCAGGGGGCATGTTTGGTAGGTGTGAGGAACTACACAGGGCCATAGGGAGTTGGAGCAAACGGAAGAAGGAGGCAGAAAATGAGATGCAAAGGGCATGCAGTGTAGGGTGGGGAGTGACACTGTCCTAATATGCAGGGCTTTGTAAGGCACGGTAAAGACCTAGGTTCTACTCTGAGATACAAGGGCAGCGTCAGGGGGTTTTGAGCAGAGGATTGACATGATTCAACTTATACTTTAAGAGTTTCATCCTGGGTAAAGGTGGAAGCAGGAAGGTCAGATGGGAGGCTATGGTGAGAATTCAGTATGAAGTAAAGGTGGCTTAGACCCAAGTAAAAGAGCAGGTGGCGAGAAGTCAAAGGCTAAATGTGTTGAAGGCAGAACCAGTATGGATTGGAAGTGAGGCACGAGAGAAAGAGAGCATGGGTAACTTCAAAGGTTTTGTTTCAAAGACTGAAAGGAAGGAGTTGCCATTTGCTGCATCAGGGGTTAAGTTTGGAACACGTTCTGTTTGCAAGTAGAATCTGTTAAGTCCCTAATTAATATAACTTATCATCCAAAGGGAAAAACTTTTAAGAATAAAAGAGCGTGTGGTGAATAATTTCGTGGTGTAAAGCAGGATTATACCGGGCAAACCAGAGCATGTGACCCTGGGGTAGCCTAGGACTCAGGAAAGAGCCCTGCAGCATGTGTTGGGAGAACTGATTTAAGCTGGCACTGTCACTGGTGTTGGTAGGTGTATGGCCTGAATGTATATAGCCACCCAGAATTCACATGGTGAAATCTAACTCCCAAGAGGTGGGGCCTTTGGGAGGTAATTAGGTCATAAGGGCTGTGTCCTCGTGAATGGGATTAGTGCCCTTTTAAAAGAGACCTGAGGGAGCTTGTGAGCCCCTTTTTGCCCTTCTGCCATGGGAGGGTCCAGCAAGAGGCACCATCTATGAAGCAGAGAGCAGGTCTTCCCCAGACACCAAATGCTGCTGATGCTTTGCTCTTGGACTTCCCAGCCTCTGGAACTGTGAGAAATAAATTTCCACTATTTATAAATTATCCAGTCTAAGGTATTTTTTATAGCTACTCAGACAGTCTAAGAGGAAAATTTTTTCTCTACTCACTTTGTTTCAAAGGTCAGAGGCCTGAGAATTAAGTAACAATGGACAGATTAACAAAAGAAAGGACAAGGTTTATTTACACGTACATGTGAGAATACCCAATAATGGGTAACTCCC
Organism: Sapajus apella; assembly: GCF_009761245.1. Lineage (NCBI taxonomy): Eukaryota > Metazoa > Chordata > Mammalia > Primates > Cebidae > Sapajus > Sapajus apella. Next base: position 14,145,972 of record NW_022436969.1, on the reverse strand, counting down.
TGAATACTCAGAGGTAAGGGTTTTTGGTTTTTCGTTTTTTACTTTTATTTAAGTTCAGGGGTACAAGTGCAGGTTTGATACATAGGTAAATGGGTGTCATGAGGGTTTGTTGTACAGATTATTTCATCACCCAGGCATTAAGCCCAGTACCTATTAGTTATTTTTCCTGATCCTCTCCCTCCTCACACCCTTCACCCTCCAATAGGACCCAGTGTGTATTGTTCCCGTCTATGTGTCCATGTGTTCTCATCATTTAGCTCCCCCTTATAAGTGAGAATATGCAGTATTTGGTTTTCTGTTCTTGCTTTAGTTTGCTTGGGATAATGGTTTATGGGCTCCATCCACATCCCTGCAAAGGACATGATCTCATTCTTTTTTATGGCTGCAGAGTTAAAGGTTTATATACCAATTTAACAGACAGGGGCAGTGGAGTTTGGACTCCATGGGAAAGTAGGGAAGGTTCTATTGGGCCTTGTGATGATAATGGATAGCTAAATTCTCACTGCTATGCTAGGATCAGTCTTCTCCCAATCAGGAAACTCCCTCAGAGTGGGGGCATCATAGAAGCTGCAATTTGGGAGGCTCTGCCTAAGTTTAGATAATGCTTCTCTCTGTAGCTGCTGATTGTGCAGATGTTTTGAGTTTAAAGTAATTTTCATACCATTTTGATGGGCTGCTAATTCTTTCCTTTTTCCCGTTTAATACTTCCCCAGATGTTTCACAAACGAGGAACTGGGTTTATTGCTGTGGAGAGAAGACACTGGTCAGACCTTGTGAGGTAAGGATCTGCAAAGGGAAGGAACATACATCAGAACGAATGTCAGTCAGCACTAAAGACCTAACATAAGCACACTGCACCATGTTTTGTCAAATCAATCTCCTAGTCTTGGGCATGAGTGGAAACATAAAGAAAAACAAAGATTAATGGTGAGGGCAGATGACAGACCCAATTTTTGAGTCCACAGTTCAGCCAGTTGAGATGATTTCTAGACACTGGGCTTGAAGTATTGTTAGATGATAGAGTGAAGACAGCAGTGGCAACCTGACGGATTTCTCAGTTCACAGGTAACTACTTTTGGTGATAGTATAGACATTAGAGTCACAGTCATGGTTACTTCTCAGAGCAGATTATGGAAGATATGGGTGTTCTGGTGAATTTCCTCCATGGCCCACACTGTGGTAGTGATGAGTCCTTTGAAGTTTATATCAAGTCGTCCAACTTAGTTTATAGGGCTTTGGGCAAAGGACAGCCGCAAGACAACCTAGAGTCTCAAAAAGGATCTCAGCAATCAGGTTTTAGGTCTCAACAACGCCAAGTCAGAAAGGTGAGAGTACAAATTGGAAATGTTAATTTGGAGCCTGATATTGAAGAAAACTAGAAAAATTGAGAATTTGATAAAATGTAGAAGATGGCAGGGTTCAGTCAAGTTTATAGGTAGATATAAAAACTCAAAGGCAATGAACAGGACCAGAATATAATAATTCACAATATTTAATGATAATTTTCTATTGAAACATAAAATTTCTCTCACTTGCTATCCCCATTTTGACAAAAAATAATCAAAGTTAAGATTATTCTTGTTTACAAGGCTAGTCTCATTAAGTTTGGCCTGATTATTTACGTAAGTGCGACAACAATAGTAATTGAACTCAGAGACTTTTCAAGTTTGCTTTTCTGGAATTTTTTGTACAGAAGTGCAGATTGAACTTTTAAAAGCCTCTTGAGGCTAGGAACCCAAACCAGGAACTTCCTATCAGACTTTGGCAATGCCTATAAATTTGGGTGAATGTTTCTCTTCTTGAGATCCCCAAACTATCCTACATTTCTTGGACTTGCCAGGAAGTGACCTTATTTACTTTCTTGAAGACTAGGAACCCTGTAAGTCAGGAACCAGGACAGTCTTCCAAGAGGACTTTGTAAGCATTGGCTCCATAAAGTCAACCTTAGTTTTTAAAACTGCCTGGTAGAAGAGGGAGGGTGGGAGGGCGGCCAGGGTTGAAAAACTACCGGCTGGGTTCTATGCTTACTACTTGGGGTAATAGGACCGCTTGTACACCAAACCTCAGCAACATGCAAATTACCCAGGTAACAAATCTGCACATATACCCTCTGAACCTAAAATAAAATTAAAAAAAACTGATCATATCTGATTCTATGCACACTATTGGTTTTTTTTTTTTTTATCCACTTGACATCCGATGTTGGAAGAGACGCACATCATTCTTAAAATACGACCTACTAGTCAAAGCTTTTGGTTATACAGCCAATGCTTCCAATCATGCCTTGTTATAAGAAGAACAAATTCTTATTCAGTTTATGCAAATAATTATATTTCCATGAAAATAAGAGTACTCATTGAGAGTTAATGAATTCTGGAGGAATCAGGCAGAAAGAAAAGAAAATTTTTTCATTTTTGTTTGCAAACGTTTAATCTATTAAATTGTTGCAAGTATAGGTAACTTATGAGAAATGAATAAGAGGCTCCTTAAATCCAAAAAATGGAACATTAAAGACACAGAAATGTTCCAGACAAAAGCCATAATTATTTTTCATCAATTCATTTAGTCCCACGTAACTAATTCTTGTTCTACATGATCTTGGATTGGTAGTTTTAAGAACACATCAGCTTCTCCAGTAGAGTTCTAGAAACTCTTACTCAATTCAGTGATATGATTTCAGTTATTTAAGCATTGCCATCAGAAGCCTGTGTCCCAAAGTACCCGACATGGTCCTCTTCGTGGATATCTGAAATAGTCCCGTTTTTTTAAAGATAAAGCATTCTGGCCTGTAGTTGATGGTAAGAGCTTTTAGAAAAGTATTGACATAAAACAGCAATCGTCTGTGGATGACAAAAGATTTAAAATGACCATGGTTAAAAATCTGATGAGAGTTCATTGTAAAAATAATGCAATTTGACAAGAGAATTCAGTTGTTTTGTGGCATATAACATTTAAAATAATAACTCGAGTTGCCACTGATAATATTATATTGTGGTTGTCTAACAGCAGAGATGACATTACTAGGACACGTCGTGTACTGTGAGGGCATTGCCAAACTTCTAGAAATCCTAAGAATAAGAAGGAATGTAGGAATCTTGCAAACTCAAAAGTTCTTTAAAGGGACAAGGAAAACATATACACATCTTTACCAAATCCAATTAAGTGGTGTGAGTGGGGTAAACTCTCCTAAGAGAATCACAAGGGTCTTGGTTTTGGGTTACTTGATCTATTCCTCCTGAAATTCATGAGTAATTGACATAGCAACCACAAATAGAATTCAATTAGTTACCAAAGAACTCAGCCTCCTGGCCAAAATCTTTGGTGGTTGTGCAACCTCAAGCTATAGTTAGATGGGAAAATTGCAGCCTGAGTGGGAAATGCCTTACTCCAATAAGTTTTGAGAGCAAAGCTCACCATATTTGTATTTTGGGATTAAGGAGTTTATACATATTTGATATTTTTATAAACTTGTCATGTTTTATGATTAAATTATTCTAGCAACTGCTTTGTAAATCCAATTTAAAATACACAAATGCATAATTGATTCTGATGTATATAAGTTTATATCCAGGTCTGAATTGTTTTAAGAGAACCTCCTGTTCAACATATTATCAGTTTAATTGAACATATCAAATTTAAAAGAATTATTTAGTGGTCAGGAAGATTTTATTTTCTAAGTCAGATAATTATTTAATAAAACTATGAATTAAATTTATAAGTGCAAAATAAAAGGTTCTAAAATATTTGATTTTGTTTGTAAATAAGACCAAGTTTTAATCAGAGTTCTTTGTAGGCCAGCTCAGGGGCTCATGCCTATAATCCCAGCACTTTGGGAGGCCGAGATGGGTGGATCACTTAAAGTCAGGAGTTCAAGACGAGCCTGGCCAACATGGTGAAACCTTGTCTCTACTAAAAATACAAAAATTAGCCAGGCATGGCAGCCCATGCCTGTAATCCCAGTTACTCGGGAGCCTGAGGCAGGAGAATCTCTTGAACACAGGAGGTGGAGTTTGCAGTGAGCTGAGATCACGCCACTGCACTTCAACTTGTGTAACAGAGCGAGACTCCATCTCAAAACACAACAAACAAAAACAATAAAAACCAAAGTTCTCTGTAAGGTGATTACCAAATTCATTGGACTTAAAAAAATAGAATTTGTAAGGTAGACTTAAAAACCTAAGGATTAGATTGTGAGATTTGTATCTTAATATATTGAATATTAATAACAATTTAAATTAATTTTTTTTCCTGCAAACAAAACCACCTGTGAGGATAATCCAAAACTCATATTTTACATAGGTTACTGTGAAAATTGAAAGTGATAATCATCATGAAAGAACTCTGAAACCTCAAGCATGCTCTGTCAGTATAAGGAATGAGGGAGACAGTGATTGGCTCTGCAGCACCTATTCGACTCCTCTGGTTGCTCATGGCTCTCCCATGCCCTTGGAAATGCTCAGTTAGGAAGATGACTGTTGTTATGTCTGGGTGTGATGACCAGGATCTCAATGGCCATCTAGGGAGAGGATTCAATCTCAAGACGAAGCCCACACAGTGTGGTGGAAAGAGCAGATGTAGAGAAGAAAGCTGGCTGGGCACGGTGGCTCACACCTCTAATCCCAGCACTTTGGGAGGCCAAGGCAGATGGATCACCTGAGGTTAGGGGTTTGAAACCAGCCTGGCCAACATGGCGAAACACTGTCTCTACTAAAAATACAAAATTATCCAAGCCTCTTGGCGCATGCCTGTAATCCCAGCTACTTGGGCATTACTGAGGCAGGAGAATCCCTTGAACCTGGGAGGTGGAGGTTGCAGTAAGCCAAGATGGTGCCACTGCACTCCAGCCTGGGCAACAAGAGTGAAACTCCATCTCAAAAATTAAAAAACTTATTAAAGAGAAGGAAGGTGAAGTGCCCACCGTCACGACTGGGACTGCCCTATCTCCGACTTCCTATGGAAAAGAATACATTTCTTTATGGTTTATATGGATCCAAATTGTGTTTTTCTATTATTTGCAGACAGAATAATCTCACAGACAGAATAGGTTTTTAAAATCCATAAAACAGTGCTTTCTGTCTATTTAAACAAGTAAGTGGCAGAGTTGGGTTTGATTCCACTTAGTAGCTACCTGTCTTTGGGCAAGTTGTTTGACCTCTAAATGAAGCTCATTGTCTGGAGTAACAATTCTCACGGCCATGCGACAGTGAAGACGCACAAAGAGTGAGGTTGAGAGTGGAAGTTTAATAGGCAAAAAACAGAAGCACTTTCTTCTGCAAAGAGGACCCCGAGTTGCCGGATCCGTGGTGAAATGCAGGAGGTTTTGGTGTCTGATCTCTGTAGGCAAGAAAAACTGGCCACACCAGTTGTGCCATTTGCGTAGGGCGTGACTCTCTGGTAGCCCCCATCCTAATCTTTTTTACACTGCAGGCAGGTTCTCTGCCTGAGCTGTCCATGTTGCCCATTTCTTTATTACTGTACACGTGGTAACAAAGACAGGGAAGATGGAGCCTCCATGCTGGACATAGCTGGCCCCCAGGTCGCCCTTTTCTGTTGGCACAGCTGCTGGCACTCCCCTATGCAAACTTCCATCTTGTTTATCTATGCTTGCAGCTCAGTTTTTCGGGCTCTTCTTTGTTATGAAAAGAAATTATTTTAGGGGATGCTTTTTGTTAGAGGGGAAGCTCTGTTGAGGACTCTTTGGCGCTCACTATCTGCCTAAATATTTTTTTTCTACCTCCTGTATCATCAGCTTCATTTTCTTACAGGTTGTCACAAATGCAGAGCTATATAGGTAAAGTTTTAGTGTTAATATCTTTAAATGTAAAATGAGGATCATATTAGTATCTAGCAAATACCAAATGCTAGACACCTAATGGTATCTAATACCTCATTTTTATGAGGATGAAATGAAGATCTATGTAAAGATCTTAGAACAGTGTCTGGTGCACCGCCATTTTTATCACTGTTATTTTCAGAATACCAGAGTGGACTACGAAGACCCTGAGGGAGTGTGTCCCAACAGTTGGGCCTAATATTAAAATTTTGCAGGCTTGCACAGTCCTTCTCATAGCCACGTTATCTCCTATCTGCACTGCCAGGTCTGCAGTAGAGAATGTAGAGAATTTATGGGTCTTTGGAATACTAGTAGTTTTGGACATACTGCCCCGAGGGATTCTGGAGATTTAAACCGGAGAAGATGGAGTTTTAAAAGTAGTTAATATTTGTCACTCATTCCTCCTGGCAACATTTATTGACACAGGGGTTACAGAGATGAACCTGACCCTCATAAACTCAAATTCCAGTGGAAGCAGAAAGACCTGTCCCTGAAAAATTTACTCCAGGTGCCTTGATGAAACTATGCAGAGTGCATAGACGGCCACAAGGGAGAGATGCTTCTCTTCCTGGGAGAGTCAGGAAATGGCTTAGAGGTGAGGTGATGCTAGAGAATGTTGAGTAGAAGCTTGAGAGATTGATAGAGACAAGGAGGAGGGGTGGGGAAGCGCTTCCAGGGGAGGAGGCAGGGATTTAAGGCGGTGCTTTTCAACTCTGGTTGCACATTCAGAATCACCTGAGGAACTTCTAAAAAATACTCCTGCTTGGGCTCCACCCCAGAACAGAGTAATTGGAACCTTTAAGGATGGGCCCAGGCTCTGTAGGCTTTTAAAACTTCTCACATACCTCTAATTTGTAGTCAAGGGTAGAACCACTGATGGAAGAGTGGGATTAGAAAAAAGTGGGTGGTATGGCAAGGTTGGAAAGCTTAAAGAGAGAGACTGGTTTGAATTGGGAAGACTGGCAGGAGTCGTATCATGAACAATGATAAAACATTATTTTGCAGGTAGCTTTGTTCCTAATGAAAACTAACCTGAACACCGCTGGCCTCAAGGGGACTGTTTTCATAGAACTGGTAGCATCAGCGCTTAATCTTTATCTGTTGAATAAATGAGTCCACCAAAAGCCCAGTCTTTACAAGTTAAACTACTTTTTAGAGGTTTCTTTAGAACCCTTACCAGTGTCTCTTTTCTCCCAATTTTCCAGTCAAAAGTTTGGCTAGCTTTGTAGTGATAGTGATCACACACCAGTATTTCAGAATTTTGCTTGTTCTAGAAAGGCGCTTCCTCATCAACCTTGGTAACCTTGGATGAAGCTAGCTGCTCCCAATCTAATTTCAGCAGTTCAGATGTCAAGCAAAGTATCTACACAACTAATATTCTCATTCTGTCAACATTCACCAAATCTTCTATGTCTAGTGTGTAATTTGAGGAAGCAGTTGGGCCTTGGAAGCTCTTGGCAGAACTCTTGTCTGATAAATATTTTAGTACTTTCAGTAGTCCTTCAAAATGGGCAGTTCTCACTCTAAAGATTCGTTTAAGTACATGTGATCCTTGAAATTAACATGCTGCCAGATTTTGCATTTATACAAGTAACTTTGATAATGCAGTTACAACAAATGGATTTTCTCAGCCATGAATGGATAAACGCAGCTGTTTTCTTTACTCGTGAGAAGGATAGAAAACTAAAATTATAGGGTAGCCTGTGGGCCTATGATTTAAATTATTACACTGACTCTTTTAAAGTCTAAATAAATTAATGATGTTTATTGGGTTAAATAAAGTACATTGCACTCCATGGTAAAAAAATCAAAGGTTTTAGAGTAAAGCTGTCTTCATAATTTCCTAAAATAGTCAAACGAGTACCTAAAGCTTTTTAATTTACTTAAAATCCCTTATTGGGTAAAGAGGAAAACCCATACCTCTCTTTAATTCACAGAATCTTAAGGCATTCTCTCCCTCTCTCTTTTTTTTTACTAACTACTCAATCGTACAAAAACAAGAGTATCTTCAAAATGTGATCTGTAAAATCTCTTCCAATTTAAATATCAAATAGAAGATAAATTTCTATAATTAGAAATAATCTCTGGAGAGGAGGAGATCTAAAAGAAGAGTGAAATATATAGGCAATTAAACATTCTTTTCTGAATGTTAATCATATACTGAGTTATTTTCTAGTTTTAACTTGGTAAGAAATTGGCTTGCTCAGTAAGTTATTAACAACGAATCTCTATTAATTTTCACATTTCCTAATATGTTTATTTCATATTTACTTACCTATATAAGATGTGAGTAATCATTTATTGATTTGTTCATTCATCTATTGAAGATCTACTTGCTTTTGGGAACGATGAGACACATGATTAGATTAAAGTCCTATCTTGGGTCATCTCACAAGTTACTGGGAAAGACAGACATGTAAATATATCATTAAATGGTAGTGTGGTAAGAGATGTAGATAAGCTATTGTGAAAGAACTACCAAATTATTGGGAAAAGACTAGAAACCGATGTCAAAGGATTCGCCATAGAGGAGGTGCTGTTTGGACTAATCTTGGCAGAAGGGGTAGTCCTACTTCTTGGGTAGGGTGATGCACCCAGGGCTATATGCTGATGGCTTCTAAATCTCCATCTTCAGCCTAGATCTCTTCATTGGCTTTGGATTTGTACATGCAGATGTCTACTAGGCAACTACATCTAGAAGTACATCAGGCATCTCAAAGCCCAAAACAAAACCTATTTACCCCACCAAATCTATTCTTTCTCCCATATTAACTGTCTCAGTTAATAATATTACCCTCCATCCATCCAGTCACCTAAGCACAAGCTGGTGTGTTCTCTGTGTTCTGGTTATTCAATGCTGCAAAATAAACTTCCCCCAAACTCAGCGGTGCAGCAATTTCTTACTATCTTTCCTGATTCTGTGGGTTCACTGGCTCAGGTAGATAGTTCTCGTTGGGTTCTCTTCGGTCATTAAGGGCAGATGTTGGCTGGGGCTGCCAACATTTCAAGGCTCAGTGGGACTAGCTGCCCAAGATGGTTCACTGCTGTAGCTGGCTGGTAGCTGGGAGGTCAGCTGGGTGGCTTGGGCTTCTCATTGGAAGTCATGGGAAGTCATGTAGTACCATTTTGCCTCATTCCATCAGTTTGAATGGCCCAGTTCAGAATCAATGTGAGACAATACTGCTGGGTGTGGTTCACTGGGGACCATCTTTAGAGACTAACGACCACACCCTGACTTTCCCCTTTCCTCCATTTACTTTCAAAAGTTCCCTAATCTCTCCATCCGGCTATTAATGTCCTAGTCCTGCTTCTTGTCTTCTGACACCTGGATTATAACAATAAAAAGCCTCCCTCAACCTAGCCACTTTTCCTGACTTCTATCTTGCTCCTCTACAGTTCATACAAGACACTCTTTCCAAAGATGGTAAGAGATCCTTAAAAAAAAAAAAAAAAAAAAAAAAAGACTTTAGGCACAGTGGTAATCCCAGCACTTTGGGAGGCTGAGACAGGTGGATCACTTGAGACGAGGAGTTTGGGACCAGCCTGACCAACAACGTGAGACCACATCTCTATAAAAAAATAAAATAATTAGCCTGGTATGGTGGTACGTGTCCATAGATCTAGCTACTTGGGAGGCTGAGATGGGAGGATCCCTTCATCCCAGGATAGTCTAGGCCACAGTGAGCTGTGTTCATGCCACTGCATTCTAGCCTGGGTAACACAGCAAGATCCTGTCTCAAAAGAGAGAGAAAAAAATAGACTTTATATTTAGCAATACAACCTATATACAGAAAAGGGCATAGAATATAAATGTACAGCTTAAGAAATTATTATAAAGCAAGCTTCCTATAACCACAAGAAATAAAATATTGCCAGAATCCGAGAAGCCCCCTCACATTCCTTCCTAATCACACCGATTCCCCTGCTCCCCCTACCAGAAGTAACTACTGTCTTGACTTTTGTGGAAACCACGTCTTTGCTTTGTTTTATTCTTTTATCACCTACACTGGCTCTTCTAACATCTAAAGAATTAATGATGTTTGTTGGGTTAAACATCATTAATCTCTAAAATACCTAGTTTAGTTTCACCTGTTTTAAAATTTCATACAAATGGAATTATACAATACATAATTATCCAAAATTGTGTAGATGTATTCATCTCATGCCTGTATCTGTAGTTTGTTCCTTTCACTGCTGTATAGTATTCCATCGTATGAATATGCTACATGTTATTTATCTATTCTAGAAACTGAGTATACTAATTACTTCTACTTTATTCTTTTTCAAAATTGTTTTTGTTATTCTAGTTTCTTTGCTTTCCTGTGTAAATTTTAGACTGATCCTGTCTAGATCTACAAAAATCTTGCTGAGATTTTGATAAGAATTGGTGAAAATTATTTATCAATTTGGGGAGAATTAACCATTTTTCTATGTTGAATATTGTAATCCATGAACACATGATTTATCTTTATTTATTTTGTGAGATGGAGTTTTGCTCTTGTTGCTCAGGCTGGAGTGCAATGGCGCTGTCTCAGCTTACTGCAACCTCCACCTCCAGGATTCAAGTGATTCTCCTGCCTCAGCCTCCCGAGTAGCTGGGATTACAGGCATGTGCCACCACACCTGGCCCATTTCTTCATTTATTTAGATATTCTCCGATTTCTGTCATCAGCATTTTTTGCACGAGTCCTATACATGTTTTAAATAAATGAAATGAAACATGACTCCTGTGCATGTGTTGTCAGAGTACACTCACATATTTCATTTCATTTCAATGTATTTGTTTATATATATATATGTATGTATTTTTAGAGACAGGGCCTTGCTCTGTTGCCCAGGTTGGAGTGCAGTGGTGTGACCACAGCTCACAGCAGCTCTGAGCTCCTGGGCACAAAGCGAAACTCTTGCCTAAGCCTTTAAACTCTCTTAACATTTTTTTTTTAGTGAATAATCAGTATCTGTTTGACTTTATAGGCACAACATCTATTTACATATAAAGTACATGGGAATAAAAGTTATTTAGAAAAATGTTACTTAAGAGAGAAAGCTTTCTGTTTTACTCTTTTAAAATGTGTATTAAACAAATGCTTTATAAGAAAGAACTGATCTTTTGTTGCAGGATTTTCTAGCTGGCTCAACCAGTTAAAAATAACTTACCTAAGCAGCATTATTTGCAAGGTAGAAATTTGGAATTTGGTCTTTAATGTCTACTTTATCCACGGAGATTCTTAGTCTGTAAAATGGTGTTGCTGCCTACTATTTAGAAACACTAGATATTTCTAGAAAGTGTTTAATGTTTGTAAAAGATTATCATTATTATTACAGTTACCTGATTGAACACCTTCTTTAGGCATTGTACTAAGCTTTTTACATACATTACCTCTTTTAAGAGACTTAGCAACCCTGCAAGGTAGAGGTAATAGCAACTGTTTTCTAGGTGAGGACCCTGAAGCCACAGGCCACAGCCACGTGGAGGCAATGACCTCCCTCCATTGTCTTTGCTTCCATGCCACCACACTGCCCAACGATTCTAACGATTCTTATCCATTTTTTTTAATCATTCCTAAATCAAGTTTAGGATATGGTTTTTACTTTATTAGGTAGAACTGGAGATTTTTCTACGGTGTTTGGCTGGACCAGAGTGGCTGTTGTCTAAGTGTTCTGTTTGACTAAGCTGCCCCTCACCTGGTCCTTTGAAGAGAGAGAGGAGGCCTTTGCTGCTACTAGGTTGGTGCAAAAGTAATTGTGTTCTTGTCATCACTTTCAATGGCAAAAACTGCAATTATTTTGGCACCAATCGAATATTTTTGCCTTGCACTTGCCATCATTTCTGGGTTGTTGACTTCTTCAGCTCCAAGTATTAGCTACACGTGGCAAAAAGCAAAGCCAAGCAACTCAGCTTTTTGTTACAGGAGTCTTGAGGTTCCTAACTCATCTACTTTTCTCTTTCCACTTTTCAGAGTTTTCTTATGCATGTTCATATATTATGTCCAGGGTTTAACATTGTACCTAATGAAAGGAATAGAGACAATTACATCTAATTTATGTTTCCTGAAGCAAATTTTTCCTTCCACATTATTAGCATATATTATAAATGTTCTCTAAATATCTCATCAGTAACATCAATTCTATTTTACAGATCTAATAATACTACTAGGTGTCCTAAGAAAGCCTTTCAAATGGACACCTATGACCTTATATAACTGGTGAAATAAATTAGGCTGGACCAACACAAATTCGAAAATGATTCTACCCCTCTCCTGCTGGCCCCTGGCTGACCCTGTATTCTTCAGTCTCCAACCTCACTTCACCACTTCTCTTTTATTCCCTTCTAGTCTTCCTCTCCATCCTCTCCATCTGTCCTTCCTTAACTCTTCTTCCTCTATTTCTCCTTTTCTCAATTTCATTGTGGTTGTTTAAAAAAATCATGTCTATGGTAAATATACCCACAGGTACTTTTTAGATGGCTTACTGACAGTATTTATAAGCAGACTCTAGAAATGTGTTCATGACAAATAGATGCTTCTTTTTGGGGTTCAAAGGAAAGTTGTAAAATTAAAAAAAAATATTAGTATTTTCTTTTTGAAATAGTGAAAGTTGTGCATGATAAATTTTTTTTTTTTTTTTTTTTTTTTTTTTTTTTTTTGAGACAGAGTTTCGCTCTTGTTACCCGGGCTGGAGTGCAATGGCGCGATCTCGGCTCACCACAACCTCCGCCTCCTGGGTTCAGGCAATTCTCCTGCCTCAGCCTCCTGAGTAGCTGGGATTACAGGCACGCGCCACCATGCCCAGCTAATTTTTTGTAGTTTTAGTAGAGACGGGGTTTCACCATGTTGACCAGGATGGTCTTTATCTCTTGACCTCGTGATCCACCTGCCTCAGCCTCCCAAAGTGCTGGGATTACAGGCGTGAGCCACCGCGCCCGGCGTGCATGATAATTTTTAAAGCATCAAAGGAAAATCTGAAATTGTATTTCACGTGTGTCCCAACCTACTGACTTTGAATTCATCGCTTATTGTTACTGAGTCATTTTTCCTTTTTGTACATATACACATTCCCACCATCTATTCCCATGGAAATCTAGGAAGTCAGATGTAAATACAATAGGGTATATATTCAACAATATTCTGCCTGAAGCAAATCAAGATAGGGTATGTATTCTGCCCTTCTTGAAAGACTAGCAGGTAACTGTTAGGGTGAATTGTACGGGATCAGTGAGGAAAATCTACAGTGAGTTAACCTGAGAAAACTGTGCATGTTTTGTAAAGTATAATCTGTTTTTCTCAGTAGCTCCAGGAGCTGCAGCATCAGGACACAATGTAGCTGGTGACATGTGCGTTGTGTTCTCAACTATATCAGTTAAGTCACAGAAGATATGCCCATTTTCTGAAACCAAATAAGGTATTAAAACAATGCAAATGTCAGGTGAGTTTTGATATTCTTTAGCTGCACAAGCAAATCTAGTTAATTGTTAAACTTCCAGCGTTATCATATAGTAAATTGACAAGTTGACAAATGCAAAACAAACCAGTTAAAAATGAAAGAGCCTCTTTGTTAGGCCTAATACAAGGAAATATGTGGGATTTGCTAATCAATCTTATATCATTTAATTCTGATTTTAAAATCTGTCACTTGCCACATTTTTGTCTATAATTGTCAAAAAAAAGTTAAAAAATGGATAATGCTCAGTGTTGGAAAGGAGGGACAAACAAGAGGCACCCTGCTACATGGTCAGTTGCAGGATAAATTGGCAAACATTTTGGAAGAGTAATTTTATAGTCTTTCAAAATTTAAAACACACATCATTTGACCCAGTAATTCTACTACCGGGAATTTACTTATGGGATACCTTCGCCAAAGTATGACTAATTCAATGCGTTAATTGTCATATGTTCATTAGAGCATTAATTGTAATGAAAAAATTCTGGGCCGAGCACCATGCTTGTAATCCTAGCACTTAGGGAGGCTGAGTGGGTGGATCACTCGAGGTCAGAAGTTCGAAACCAGCCTGGCCAACATAGTGAAGCCCTGTCTCTACTAAAAATACAAAAAAATTGGCCAGGTGTGGTGGTGGGCACCTGTAATCCGAGCTAGTCAAGAGGCTGAGGCTGGAGAATTGCTTGAACCTGGGAGGTGGAGGTTGCAGTGAGCCAAGATCGCATCACTGTTACTGCACTCCTGCCTGGTTGACAGAGCAAAACTCCATCAGAGAGAGAGAGAGAGAGAGAGAGAGAGAGAGAGAGAGAGAGAGAGAGAATTCTGGAAATAATCCAAACATCCAGTAGTAGAAATTAAATAAATTGTGGCTGCTGAGCATGGTGGTTAACGTCTGTAATGCCAGTACTTTGGGAGGCCAAGGTGGGTGGATGGATCACCTGAGGTCAAGAGTTCAAGACCAGCCTGACCAACATGGTGAAACCTCGTCTCTACTAAAAATGCAAAACTTAGCCAGGTATGGTGGCGGGCGCCTGTAATCCCAGCTCCTCGGGAGGCTGAGGCAGGAGAATGGCTTGAACTCATGAGGTGGAGGTTGCAGTGAGCAGAGATTGTGCCATTGCACTCCAGCCTGGGGTACTAGAGCAAGACTTTATCTAAAAAAAGTAATAATAATAAATAATAAAATAAAGTGATAAAAATAAAAATAAAATAAATTGTGGCATACAATGAAATAATGTGCTGCTGTTAAAAAGAATGAAATAAATTCACATGTTTCATGTAAAAACTTCTAAGATATATTATTAAATGAGAAAAAAGCAAACTATAGTCAGTATTTAATATATCTTTGTATAAATGTTTTCAAGACTGTATGCATATATGTTGATATTTGCCTAAACAATTCTTGAAGGATAAATAATTACGAACATTAATTGCACTTAAAGAAAAGGGCTGGAAGTTAATGGAGAGGGAGACTTCATTTTATATTCTGTACTGTTTGGACTTTTTTGTTTTTCGTTTTTTTTGCCATCTATATATCTTATGTTTCAAAACATCGCCTCTCCTGTGGGGACAGGTAACTGCCCAATACATCCATTCAAACAGTTTATAAAACTCAAAATTTTATAGGCTCATAATTCTAGACTTGAGATCTTCTTGTCTCGTAAATAAGAAAATTGAGGTCCAGAGTATTAGATGACTTAGACTTGAAAGTGATTTAGCAAGCTAGTGACAAGCCAAGATGAGGTCAGGTCCTCATCTGACATGGCCCCAGGCCAAGTGACAATTGCACTCTACTATCTTGATTTTGTGGTATCTGGGAAATTTCTCCAAATGTGCCTGAAATTTCAATTCATTTAGATGTCAGTGTTAGAGAAATATTTCCTGAAAAATGTCATACATTATATGTATTAAGAAATGACCTCAAAATTAGTCAGCGTTTTTTATTGAATAATTTTGAAGTGGCTTAACTGCATGAAAACTAACAATTCCCCTCAAACTGGGGCCACTGCTGGTGGCTAGACACCCCTCAGATTCATGGGTGATTCAATACATCTGCAAAGTACAGTGTAGCCTTTCAGTCCACTACTGTGTTCACGGAACACGCGTGTGAGCTGTTAGGCAGCTCAGGGCATTGCATCAAGGTAAGTAGAAACACAATTTGCATCACTTCATAAACTAGTGTAGTTCAAATCTTCACTCATTTTTAAGTTCATTTTTTTATGGAGATATAACTTACATTCAGTAATGTGTCCAAGTCCTAAAGCGTTCAGGTCAATAAATTTTAACACACACACACACACACACACACACACACACACACACACACACGTGCATACCCCCCTATAGCCATCACCCAGATCAAACCACCCAGGGGGCTTCCTCAGGCCTTGTCTTATCAATTTCCCACAAAGGTAACCACCATTCTGGTCTTTAACACCAAAGATTTATTTTCAAGGCATCACTATTAAAAAACAACATCAACCACAAAAACCAAGCAACTAATGGCATAGGGTCGTAGGGTGGATAAGGAAGAGCAGCCAAGAGTGTTTTAATCTGTTTTATTATTTTTTTAAAACTCTGTTACTATCTTTTAACTTATCTCCCTTGTTCACTGTGTTCTTTTAAACTATAACTGTGTAAAAGATCTTAGATTTAATACATCTCTTTTAAAGGAGAATTCTTCCAGACTTCTCTTTTTATGGTTTATTTGTGCCTGAACTTTTGGCACGCTCTAGAGATCAGAGAAAGCCTAACGACACGGAAGGAGGAAAATAATTTCAGAAGGACACTGATTTCCTTTTTTAGTCTTACTTAAGTTCAGTTTTTCCTAACTGCTCTTTTTCTCACTGCTTTGACTCTGGACCAACACTTAGCTATAAATATTCACCAACGTGTGTGCATAACATCTCAGAATACACATATTGAA
The DNA here is from genome assembly GCF_009761245.1 of Sapajus apella. NCBI lineage: Eukaryota > Metazoa > Chordata > Mammalia > Primates > Cebidae > Sapajus > Sapajus apella. The sequence continues at coordinate 14,129,776 of NW_022436969.1, read as the reverse complement.
GTTTCTTATTTAATGCTTTAGAATAACTGCAGGAAGATTGTAGAGTTTGGGCATAGGGACTTCAAGGAGGAAGCAGGTTCTGAAACGGATTTTGTTTGAAGTGTGGGGGTAATTACTCTGGAGTCCCAAGGCAGCAACTTAAAGGATGCTGAAATTGGACCAGAGTGCAAAGGGAGGGTCTGGTATGGAACATCAATGTACTAGGGGTGGGGGTAGCCCTGATTGGGTGCAGCAGAACCTAGAGTTCCACATCTGGCCGTCAGCTGACCTAATGCGACCCTTTCTACCAAGAGTAGATGCCATCTGCTGGCATCTGGTGGGACTGAGAACACTTCACTCCAACACCCTTTCAGCTGTGCTGAAGAAAGCTAACAATTTTCAAGAGGCTGGAGATGGCAATGGCAAAGCCAGCCTTATCCCCTACAGACAGTAGTCCTGTCCCCAGACACTTAAAGTCAGAGAGCTAAGACTTCAATAGAAAAATTACAAAACAACTGGACGCAAGCTTCATGCAGCATCATGGTGAACAGTAAAGATCAAATTCGTGGCTGATCTGGTATAAAACCAAGAAAGCACTCTTCACTGTAAGTTCAAAATGTGGAAGGAAAAATGATCACGGATATTTATTTAAAATCCTGATTGTCCCACCATGCCACACACTTTCCCTTTAAACTACTCTCTCCAAATATTTTCTGTTGCTGTTTAACAGCAAATACAAACATGTTGAGAGTGGTGAAAAAAAACAGGAGTGCTCTTAATTACAGGCAAAACCACAGGCTGACACAAAACGGTATTCACTCTAGAAATGAAAATGAGGAGGTGGGAGGCTGATGCTGCTGTCTTTTCAGATGGAGCCCTGGTGGGGGTGTGGCTGGCCTGGAGCTGGGGTGGCAGAATCCCCCTCCTGATTTTGCTCTTGCAGGGCGTGAGGTCTCCCTAGAGCAAGGTGGAACCACTGCCGAGCTCACATCAGTCACTGCGCTTCCTAGGAAGGTTTCTATCGCCCCATCATTTCCTGTAAGTTAGGATTTCTGCCCATGGGACAAAACAAAGACTACAACTCATCTCTTGATGATGGTAAACATTTAGGTGAAAAACAGAATTAATGATACATTCCCCTGGAATTTATATTTTTCTGGAAAATGGAAAAAACAATCTCTGCTTACATCTACATACCTAAAAGATGGATATAAAATGAAAGCCTCCCCAACTCCAAAAGGAAAGCAAAACTACTGAATAACGTTAATGAAAATCAAATTACCAAGGTCGCTGACCATGTTGTAGTACATCTGAGTGACGCACAGCGGTAGTACAGGTGATAGGAAACAGGCACACACAAAGGGGAAGCTGCAATTTTGTCTTTCTCTCAGGAATGTGGGCAGGAAAGTGAGTAAGCAATATATGACAGTTCTCCGGACCTGTTAGGTTAGTACTGTAATCTGGGAGCGAGGGGGAATGTCTACAACATAAGTGGCTCATTAAAACAAAGAGAAGGGGGTGGGGCATGGTGGTTTATGCCTGTAATCTCAGCACTCAGGGAGGCCAAGTCAGGAGGATCACTTGAGGCCAGGAATTCGAGACCACGCTGGGCAACACAGCAAGATCCCATCTCTACAAAAGTTAAAAAAAACCTTAGTCTGGAGTGGTGGTGTGTGCCTACAGTCCTAGTGGGAGGAGCAATTGAATGAGCCCAGGAGTTCAAGGTTATAGTGAGCTAGTACTGTGCCAAAGCACTCAAGCCTGGGCAACAGAGTGAAACCCAGTCTCTAAGAATAAAAATAAAATAAAAACCAAGAGGAGGGGAAAGGAAGGATATTTCCATGTGAAATAAAAGAGTATGATTTTGAAAGAAATATTTGTACTTTTTGGCTGGGCGCAGTGGCTCATGCCTGTAATCCCAGCACTTTGAGAGGCCAAGGCAGGCGGATCACCTGAGGTTATGAGTTTGAGACCAGCCTGGCTAACAAAACCCCGTCTCTACTAAAAATAACAAAGTTAGCTAGGTGTGGTGGTGGGCACCTGTAATGTCAGCTACTCAGGAGGCTGAGGCAGGAGAATTGCTTAAACCTGGGAGATGGAGGTTGCAGTGAGCCAAGATCACACCACTGCACTCCAGCCTGGGCCACAGACTCAGTCTCAAAAAAAAAAAGGGAGAGAGAAATATTTGCACTTCTTTATGGCAGTAAGCTGTGCTTAAGCAAGGACATTATTGGTAAGCACTCGATAAATATCAGCTATAATTACAGGCATATCTTGTTTTATTGTACCTTGCTTTACCGTGTTTCACAGATAATGCATTTTTTACAAATTGAAGGTTTGTGGCAACCCTGCGTTGAACAAGTCTATCCATTCCATTTTTCAACAGCATGTGTTCACTTCCTAAATCTGTGTCACATTTTGGTAATTCTTGTAATATTTCAAACTTTTTCATAATTATATGATTATGAATTATTATAATCTTTGATGTTACTATTGCAATTGTTTTGGGGTGCCACAAACCACACCCATATAAGATGGCAAACTAAATCGATCAATATTGTGTGTTCTGACTTTACCAAATGTGCCACTGAGTGGCCATTCCCCCATTTCTCTCCCTTTCCTCGGGCCTCCCTATTCCCTGAGAAACAACGATTTTAAAATTAGGCCAATAAATACCCCTACAATGGCCTCTAAGAGTTCAAATGAAAGGAAGAGCACATATCTCTCCTTTAAATCAAAAGCAAAAAATGGATAAGCTTAGTGAGGAAGTCATGTCAAAAACCAACATTGGCTAAAAGCCAGGCCTCTCGTGGCAAATAGCCAAGTTGTGAATGCAAAAACAATGTGAAATGCAAAAGCAAATGTAAAATGCTACTATGATAAAAAAGTGAAACAGCTTTATTGCTGATATAGATAAGATTTGAGTAGGGTATATAGAAGATCAAACCAGCCACAACATTCCCTTAAGACAAAGTCTAATCCAGAGCAAGCCCATAACTCTCTTCAACTCTATGAAGGCTCAGAGAGGTGAGGAAGCTACAGAAGAAAAGTTGGAAGCCAGTAGAGGTTACTTCAAGGGGTTTAAGGAAGGAAGGCATCTCCATAACATAAAAGTGCAAGATGAATTCCAGGCACTGATGGAGAAGCTGCAGCAACTTATCCACAAAGTCTAGTTAAGATAATTGCTGAAGGTGGGTACACTCAACAGTAGATTTTAAATGTAGATGAAACAGCCTCCTATTGGAAGAAGATGCCATCTAGGCCTTTCGTAGCTAGAGAGAAGTCAAAGCCTGCCTTCAAAGCCTCAAAGGACAAGCTGACTCTCTTGTTAGAGCCTAAGGCAGCTGGTGACTTTAAGTTGAAGCTAATGTTCATTTACCATTCTCAAAATCTCAGGCTCTTAAGAATTATGCTAAATCTATGCTTCCTGTGCTCTCTAAATGAAACAACAATGCCTAGATGACTGTAAATGTTTCTTTCTTTCTCTCTCTCTCTCTTTCTTCCTTTTCCTTTCTTTCTTTCTTTTTTTTTTTTTTTTTTAAAGACAGAATCTTGCTCTCTCACCCAGGTTGGAGTGCAGTGGCTCAATTTTGGCTCACTGCAATCTCTGCCTCCTGACTTCAGGTGATTTTCCTGCCTCAGTCTCCTGACTAGCTGGGATTACAGGTGCCTGCCACCACGCCTGGCTAGTTTTTATATTTTTAGTGGAGATGGGGTTTTGCCATGTTGGTCAGACTGGTCTCAAAGTCGTGATCTCAAGTGATCCACCTGCTTCAGCCTCCCAAAGTGCTGGGATTACAGGTGTAAGCCACCATGCCCAGCCAACAGTGTATCTCTTTATAACATGTTTTACTGAATATTTAAAGCCCATTGTTGAGAACTACTGCTCAGAAATAAAGATTCCTTTCAAAATATTACTGCTCATTGACAGTGCACCTGGTCACCCAAGAGCTCTGATGGAGATAGACAAGGAGATGAATGTTGTTCTCATGCCTGCTAACACAACAACCATTCTTCAGCCCATGGATCAAGGAGTCATTTTGACTTGCAAGTCTTACCATTTAAGAAATACATTTTGTAAGGCTAGAGCTGCAATAAATAGTGATTTCTCTGACAGCGCTGAGCAAAGACAATGAAAACCTTCTGGAAAGGATTCACCATCCTATATGCCATGAAGGACATTGGTGATTCATGGGAGGTGGTCAACATAACAGCATTAACAGAAGCTTAGAAGAAGTTGATTCTCTTGAATTTCAAAGTTCATCCTCAAAGTTGAACCCTTCAAAATTTATCTTCAAAGTTGAACCCCTCAAAGTTCATCCTCATGGATAAAGTTGAACTTCTCAAAATTTATCCTCATGGATGACTTTGAGGAGTTCAAGCCTTCAGTGGAGGAAGGAACATCAGATGGGGTGGAAATAGCACAAGAACTAGAATTAGAAGTGGAGGCTGAACATGTGATTGAATTACTGCAATCTTATTAATAAACTTGAGTGGATGAAGAGTTGCTTCCATGGATGAGCAAAGAAAGTGGTTTCTTGAGATGGAATCGACTCTTGCTGAAGATGCTGTGAACATTGTTGAAATGACAACAAATAACTTAGAATATTAGGTGAACTTACTTGATAAAGCAGTGGCAGGGTTTGAGAGGATTGACTCCAATTTTGAAACAGGTTCTACTGTGGATAAAATGCTATCAAACAGTATCCTGTGTTGCAGAAAAATATTTCATGAAAGACAGAGTCAATTAATGAGGCAAACTTCATTGTTGTCTTATTTTAAGAAATTGCCACAGCCATTCTAACCTTCAGCAACCACATCTCTGATCAATCAGCAGCTATCGACATTGAGGTAAGACCCTCCACCAGCAAAAATATTACAGCTTGCTGAAGGCTCAGATATTCATTAGTATTATCAACCCAAATGCCCATCAACGATAGACTGGATAAAGAAAATGTGGCACATATGTACCATGGAATACTATGCAGCCATAAAAAAGAATAAGTTCAGGTCCTTTGCAGGGACATAGATGAAGCTGGAAACCATCATTCTCAGCAAACTAACACAGAAACCAACACTACATGTTCTTACTCACAAGTGGGAGTTGAACAATGAGAACACATGGACACAGAAAGGGGAACATCACAACTGGGACCTGTTGGGGGGCAAGAGGAGGGAGAGCATTAGGACAAATACCTAATGCATGTGGGACTTAAAACCTAGATGATGGGTTGATAGGTGCAGCAAACCACCAGGTCACATGTATACCCATGTAACAAACTGTACATTCTGCTCATGTATCCCAGAACTTAAAGTAAAAAGCAAAGCAAAGCAATGCAAGGCAAAGCAAAGCAGAAAAGAAAAGAAAAGGAAAGACACCAGTAGTTGCCCCTACTGTCTGTTCTTCCTTTTTCCTTAGCAGAAAAATCTACATGTTTTTACTGGACACAAGGCTTACTCAGAAAAAAATATATAATTCTACACCAGCCTTGAAGCTAAGTGCAGCCACATTGGTGAAGTCCTATGCAATATGTAAATCTTGTGGGAAGATATTTAAATGGAGTAGACATCCCCATTTCCTCTTCTTCTGTCTTTCTTCTGGCTATAAAGTAGATGTGATGGCTGGAGCCAGAGTGACCATCTTGAACCACCTGGTGAACTTGAGCCTGAGACTTGAATACTGCAGAGTGTCATAGTAACTGTGATGGTCTACTCTCTACTTCTAAGTAAGAGAGTAACAAACTTCTTTCTGATTTAAGCCAGTATTACGTTGAGCTTTCTGTATTACAGTCAAGTCTAATCCTAAGCAATCATATGCTCCCTTCACATTTCCTCAGGCACTGGGAGAAAAGACACAGCACAAAAGATGCAACCTCAAGCCAAATTTCTAAGAGGAAGACGAGTCTCAGAGCAATGGGAAAAAATAATAAAGTAACAAATAAAAATTTATCCACACTATATCTGCAAAAATAGAAAACATGGATAGAGCCCCACATGTTAAAGAGCAGTATGGAGAGGAGGGTTATATGAAAATGCAAAAATGCAGCAATAAAAAAAAGGAATGAAAGATTAAGACTATATCTGGAAAGAAACATACCTTTAAAAAGTGAAGAAAAATTCCTAAAACCAAAGTTTTGTAGTCTAGGAAACAATTTTAAAGTACAGATAGTCCCTGATTTTTGATGGTTTCACTTGCAATGTTTTGACTTTACAATGTTGCAAAAGTGATATGCATTCTGCAGATGATGTTTGTTTGGTAGGTTAGGTGTATTAAATGTATTTTTTACTTACAACATTTTCAACTTATGATGGGTTTATTAGGACATAACCCCATTGTAAGTTGAGGTGCATCTGTGTGTGAATTCGATGAAACAAGAAATCAAAGATGACATAAGGCAACAGAAAACTGAGATTGCAATGTGTCGTGGTTAAATTTATGTGTTAACTTGATTGGGCCAGGGTGTTCCCAGGCATTTGATCAAACATTCTAGATGTGTCTGTGAGGATGTTTCTGGATGAGACTGTTATTTCACTCAACAGACCAAGTAAAGCAGATTGTTCTCTCTAACATGGGTTGCCCCATGCAATCAGTTGAGGATCTGAATTGAACAAAAAGTCTGAGTGTAAGGGAAACTCCTCCTACCTGACTGCTTTGAGCTGGGACATCAGGTCTTTTCTGGCCTTTGGACTCCAGCTGAAACATTGGTTATTCCTGGGGATCAAGCTTGCACACTTTTGGATGGGAACTTACACTATTGCCTCTCCTGACTGTCAGGCTTTTGGGCTGAGTCAAATCTAGACTACAGCCTAAAAATAGTTTTTACATTTGTAAATCATTTAAAAATAGTTTTGACATATGAGATATAAATGTGCCTGTCCATGTAATTTTAACTGGAACACAGCCACACCCATTCATTTCTTACTATCTATGGCTGCATTTGCTCTATAGGACAAATACGTAGTTGCAATAAGACTGTATGTCTGGCAAAGAGAAACATTTATTATTTGTCCCTTATAGATCTGATTTAGAAAGAGAAGAACGTGAAGGAAAATTTAATAACCTTCCTTCCAAATCAAATTTCCTGCGTCTTTCTTAAAAATAAATAAGTTAAAAGATTTTGAACAAAAATTCCGTAGCCTAGAAGATCTGAAAGTAAACAACAAGATTTCCAAGTTTCAAAAAGAAAGTACACACTGAAAGCAAACAGAAATCATTAAGCAAAACAAAGGGTGTATTAAAAATATAAAATATATTCTGATGAAAAATTAACATCAAATATATGACATATGATGTAGTAAATACATAGGAGAAAAAAATCAGATTGGGTTAAAAAAGATTAAATGTCATATATAAGAGAGTTAGAAACAAAGTTATTCAGAAAGATAAAAGGGAATGATAGATCAATACATCCCAAGACAATGAAAGCAAAGAGTGCTGGTATCAATCAGGGATGAATTCAAAACAAATAAAAAGTTGAAAAATGATAAACAGGGAAATTTTATGATGGAAAGGAGTAAGGTTTTACCTGTCATAAATCTTTATGGACTAAATAGAATATTCTTCAAATACATGAAGAAAAAATTGCAAATGCACAAGGAATTTTTAAAAGACAATAAAAGTAAAAGACGTTAACTTTTTGGGAAAGTCATTTCCAGTTCTTCTTTAGAAAATATTTAAGAATAGCTAGAGGCCAGGGGTGGTGGCTCAGGCCTGTAATCTCAGTACATGGGAGACCAAGGCAGGCAGATCACCTGAGGTTGGGAGTTTGAGGCCAGCCTGGCCAACATGCTGAAACCCTGTCTCTCTGAAAAAAAAATACAAAAATTAGCTGGGCACACCTGTAATCCCAGCTATTCAGGAAGCTGAGGTAAAAGAATCACTTGAACCCGCGAGGTGAAGGTTGCAGTGAACCGAGATTGTGCCACGGCATGCCAGCCTGTGTGACACAGCAAGACACCATCAAAGAAAAAAAAAAAAAGAAGAGCTAGAAAATAAGGAAAATGAATTTGCAAAAAAAACGAAAAGATCAGAGAATTGAGGGAGACTAGTCCTAACAGAAATGAGCATTGATTCCAAAACTTCAAGAATTAACTGACCAATGGAGTAGATTAAATTCCAGAAATAAAACCAAAAATGTAGAAGTATTTTTAGGTGATAAAAATCTGTGGGACAAAAGTGATTATTAAATAAAGGTTGTTGGTTCATTTCACTAACCATTTAAAGAAAAACGTATTTTAACTATTGCCTTATTCCAAAATAAATTTGAGACAAATATGAAGCAATTGAAATACTAGGAGATGCTAGAAAAATTGTGAAAAAAGTGAGAAAATGTCAAGTATATATTGTTGAAGTAGATGTTCTTTCAGAGCACATCCTCACAAACCAAAAACAAACAAAAGCATATATTTAATTTGGTGAAAATACAAGGTGTCTGTTTAGGTTTTTTTTTTTTTTAAAAAAGCCACAGCCTGGCACAGGGGCTCACACTTCTCATCTCCGCACTTTGGGAGGCTGAGGCGGGTGAATCACCTGAAATCGAGAGTTCGAGACTAGCCTGACCAACATGGGGAAGCCCATCTCTACTAAAAATATAAAATTAGTCGGGCTTGGTGGCACATGACTGTAATTCCAGTTACTCGGGATGCTGAGGCAGGAGAATCCCTTGAAACAGGGAGGCGGAGGTTGCAGTGAGCTGAGATTGCGCCATTGCACTCCAGCCTGAGCAACAAGAGTGAAACTCTGTCTCAAAAAAAAAAAAAAAAAAAAATCACACAATATAGTTTTCGAAAACAAGCAACAGGCCAGGTGTGGTGGCTCACACCTGTAATCTCAGCACTTCAGGAGGCTAAGGTGGGTAGATCCCTTGAGCCCAGGAGTTGCAGACCAGCCTGGCCAAGATTGTGAAACCCTGTCTCTACAAAACATACAAAAAATTAGCCAGGTGTGGTGGCACACCTGTAGTCCTAACTACTCAGGAGGCTGAGGCAGGAGAATAGCTTGAGCCCGGGAGGTTGCAGTGAGCCATGATCAGGCCATTGCACACCAGACTCGGCAATAGAGCGAGATCCTGTCTCCAAACAAACAACTAAAAAAACCAGGGAAATAGTTGCCACACACATCATTGAAAAGGGCTAATTTCATTAACAGATTTAAAATTTCTTATTCAAAAACATTTGATAAAATTGAGTTTGTGGAGTGTGAGAGTAAATACATTACCAACTCCTGGAAACCTTTCGTTTTACTTTAAAAAATTCTTTATTGAGATAACACTGACCTGTAAAAAACTACACATATTTAAATAATTTGATCATTTTTGACATACAGATAAATCTGTGAAACTGTGACCACATGAAAGTAATGAGTATATCTGTCACCCCAAAATGTCCTCGTGTCCCTGCAATCTCTCCTTCCCTCACTCCTCTTTTCCACCCCCAGTCCCTGGGCAACCACTGACCTGTTTCTTTGCTCTTACAAATTAATTTGCATTTTTATCATTGAATATAAATGGAATTATACAGTAATACTCTTTTTGTTTTAGTCTGGCTTTTTAAACTCAGCATAAATATTTTGAGATTCATCCATGTTGTTGTATATATCAATAGTTCATTCTTCTTTATTTTTAATTTTTATTTTTTTTCAAGACAGAGTCTCCCTTTGTCACCCAGGCTGGAGTACAATGGCTTGATCTTGGCTCACTGCAATCTCCACCTCCCGGGTTCAAGCAATTCTCCTGCATCAGCCTACCAAGTAGTTGGAATTACAGGTGTGCACCATGCCCAGCTAATTTTGTATTTTTAGTAGAGACAGGGTTTTGCCATGTTGGCCAGGCTGGTCTCAAACTCCTGACCTTAGGTGATCTGCCCACCTCTGCCTCCCAAAGTGCTGGGATTACAGGTGTGAGCCACCGTGCCCGGCTAGTTCATTCTTAATCATTGAAAGTATTCCACCATCTGAATATTCTACAATCCATTTAGTCATTCACCTGTTGATGGACATTTAAGTTGTTTCCAGGTTGGAGTTGTTGCAAATGGAGCTGTGATGAGCATTGGTGTACAATCTCATACAGACATATGCTTTTATTTCTGTTAGATGAATATGTATCTAGGAGTGGTATATCCTGATATAGAAAAATATCCAAGATATGTCACTAAATTTAAAAATAAATATAGCATGTGGACTTGAGTCTCATTATTGTACATTTTTAAAAGTGGTGTGGGTTCAGTTGGTTAACCACTTAGGGAAAAATAAAAGTTTCAATTCCTGTCTTATTTCAAAATAAATTCAAGGTAGCGTTTTATGTAAAATATGAAGTTATCAAAATGGTAAAAAAATTTTGTATGAAAAGTGTGAAATTTTTAAATATAATTTTGAAGTAAATTTTAAATATAATTTTGAAGCAGAGCACAACCTCACAAGTGAAAAAATAAAACATATGATTAATTTGAGGAAAATATAAAGTTTCTGTTTGGCTAAAATAAAAATTACATAAATATAGTTTTTTAAAAAACAACCAACAAATCTAAGGAAATATTAAATACCAAATAACTAAATAAAACTCTTAACGTGTGTTTTGCTCACCTATTTCACCAAATAAGTCTACAGATATCTGAATTTTGATACTCTCTGGTCTCAATTATTCTTCCTTGTATTAATACTTTTTATAAACACTTGTGGACCCACAAAAGAATTTTGTATTTTTTCTTAAAGTTATCAAACTATTTTAATCCGTGCACTGCCAGTCTATTGCCTTATTTATTTATTTGAAAACTCTTAACATATCTAAATGAATGAGTGTGATGAGTTGCAATAAATCTTTATTTACAAAAGCAGAAAGGAAACCAGATTTGGCCTAAAAGTTGTAAACTGCAGATCCCCTGACCTGGGTGATAATTGATTGTGACCTGAGAAGGCCAGAATGGATGCTGAATTTGGCTTTTGGTTATTAAGTCGACCCCAGGCCAAACATGAAACCAAGTAGATTTTGGCAGATCATTGAGGCCAAGCTGAACTACAAAGCTTCCATAATATACACTAGTAGAAGCATCAGGAAACTTTTAGAAAGATAAATAATTGTCTTGGTTATGTCTGCGGAGTGGAGAGGAGGCTGAGGTAGGGGGAGTTTTGCTTTTCATTTCATATTGTTTACTCTGAAGTTTTTATCATGTGCATTTATTACTTTAAAACAAAGTCAAAGGACAGTTCCTTGCTGAATGACAGGATACGCAGAATCAGAAAGTTTGCTGTTTAGTGTTAAATAAATATTTGCTATTGTGGCATTTTCTTTTGAATAGAAGATTACAATTAGCAGACCACTTTTCTCTGCCATCGTGGTGTGTGTTTGACTTTGCATCTCCCCATGTCTCCTCACAAGACTTTCAGGATTAAGTGATTCCTGGCCAAGAAACCAAAGCAAAATTGTCTCATTCCGCAGTGGATTCAGATAAAAACAGGCAATAAAATCAGGCACAACTCCAAAAGGAGACATTGGGGGAGAACCAAGCTGGGTCTGTAAGGAATTGTACATGAGATGGCACACATATTTATGCTATGTCAAGGTCACGACCATCTTACCATATCAAGCTGAAAATGTCATCACTATCTGGGCAGTTGGACATGTTTTATTGGGAATATATTTTTTCTTTCTATGTGTGCTATGAAGGGGTTGGTTGGCTGGGTTCAGTAATAAATGTGTGAGACCTTTAGTTTAAAAAAAAAAATTAACAGACCTCTGAAATGCCTGACCATAATATATGACAATTCCTGTATCAGAATAATTGTTGTGGATACACAGATTATTTTGGCACACAACAATCATTGCAAGAGCAACCTAGGATGTGTTCAAAGGCGGCAAGGGAATAAGGAACACATTGAACATACTGAACTAAATAATATTAAAAGACATAAAAAGTTAAAATTCGGTTCATTGATTATGTTTTTAGTCTTCTCGTCATATTTATCATATCTTTGATTCAAATAATTTTTACCTAAAATGGCTTTATAATTAGTGATAATAATGTATGACAAGACAGAATATTGATCAAGGAACCTTGGAGAAATATGAATGACTAATATATCTTGAACATTTATAATGAGCCAGACACTATGCTAAGTGCTTGCCATGAGCTATAATAATCACTGCTCACAACACCTCTGTGAAGTGTGTGCTCATATTTTCTCTATTTTACAGATGATAAACATGAGGCTTAAAAGAGCTTACAATTTTGTCCAAATTTAAAGTAATATATATTTACTTTATATTTTACATGAAATGCTGCCTTGAATTTACTTTGGAATAAGACAGGAATTGAAACTTCTATTTTCCCCTAGTTCTGAGATTCCAACCTAAGCAGTATCATTTGAGTTTTCTTCTTGTTCTTGATATCTGCCCCACAGGAGCAGATGGACTGGATAATTCAGAATATATTTTAGTCGCCTGTGGAAGCCACTTTATGACTTCCCAGTGGATTAGGAGGGACAAAGATAGGGAGGGTTTTGGGGGACACCAGAGTCACCTTCCCAGTGAATAAAATGCATTCCATTTCTGACAAAATGTTATTTGATATCAAGAAGAAAAGTGTACTTTTCAGAGCATCCGTAAAATGTGTTCAGATTGTTAAATGGATCGGTGTATGGTATGACTCCATCTGCTCACAGAAGAGTCACTGTAATGAAAAAAGACCTCAATTCAACATCACCAGTTCCTCCTGTAACTTAAATATCCTGATGCATTAGAAACACTACAGGGTTTCTCAAAATGCGTGGGAATGCCAATAACACACACTCAGCAGCAGGCTGACCTTGGGTGAGGGCCAGAGGTGACAGAAGACAAGAAATGACCGAGCAGAGGAGGCGATGAGAGCAGGCCTGAGGGAGAAGAGCCGGGGCCTTATCTGCCTGTGTGAGGACCAAGCCGCCTATGAGCTGGAAGAGGAAATCATGTAAACATTTTAACAAGGAGGCTCCCTCTAATCCTTAGAATTCCATGCTTGCCCTCTGAATGACCGAATCCCATAAAAAGATAACATTTACAACCAAGCTAGCGGTTTTGCTGCAAGCATTAAGGCCGAGTGAGACATCCCAGCCTGGAAGGTCACGAGCCCAAGGTTCCATGGCCCAGTAAGCTCTGGCCACTGTGTTCAAATGTTCCTCTGTGGAATCTTTTCGCTTCTTGATGAAGTCTGCCTTTATGACTGAAAACAAAGTGCTGAAACTTGTAAATCATTTACAAATTCTGTTTCCATTTTTCCTGTTTGAGATCCAATTATTCCGGAGCCCGGTAACTCCAAGTTCATCTAATTAATATAAAAACTCTATGTAATTGGTATGTGAACAGTGCGGTGTGCAAAAGCATAAACGCCACATTCCTGCACACGGTAAATGCACTTGGTGCATTCGTGCCTCTGCCAGTAAATGAGAAAACACATCCAGACTACCAAGTGCCCGCTAAATATGAGAGTGCACAGAAACCCTCGGCACCGAATAAATGCAGCCATGGGTCACTTCACCACAGGACCTGTTCTGTGAAATGCATCGTAGGCAATTTTGACATTGTGTGAACATAATAAACTTACACAAACCTAGATGGTCTAGCCTCCTACACACATAGGCTATACCCGACATCCTACTGCTCCTAGACTACAAATGTGTACGGCATGTTGCTGTACTGAATACTGTCAGCAACACAATAAGTATTTGTGTCTCTAAACATAGAAAAGGTAGAAAAACATAAAAAATATGGCATAAAAGATTTTAAATGGGTACACTTGTATAGGGCACTAACCATAGCTTTTATACCAAAAGCTATAAAGATACCAGTGGAAAACTTCCAAATTGTTCAAATATATATTTTGGAGAGAACATTGAAAGTTACAAAAAAGAAGGTTGCTTCCATGCAATTCAGAAGATCCAACTGCCAGTTTAGAGGGAACAGAGAAATACGGTAATGACATCATGAGGATGCAACCATCAGAATGCAGACTGCAGGCAGCTCTTGACTTTGCTACTTTAAGTGTGGTCCGCGGATAGGCAGCATCTGCCTCACCTGGGAGCTTGCCAGAAACGCCACATCTCAGACCCCACTCCAGATCCCCTTATTAAAGCAGATTTTTTTTTTTTTTTTTTTTTTTTTTTTTTTGTGATGGAGTCAGTCTCACTCTTGTTGCCCAGGCTGGAGGGCAGTGGTGCAATCTTGGCTCACTGCAACCTCTGCCTACCAGGTTCAAGTGATTCTCCTGCCTCAGCTTTCTGCGTCACTGGCATTAGAGGTGGCTGCCACCACACCTGGCTAATTTTTGTTCTTTTAGTAGAAATGGGGTTTCACCATGTTGGCCAGGCTGGAGAATCTACTTTTTAACAAGATCCCCAGGTGGTTTGTATATACTTTAACATTTGAAAAGTACCACTTTATTGGAGAAGACACCCAATTTCTTCAACAAATAAATTACAACAAAAATAAAGAGGGAAGATAACAGATTAAAAGAGATCAGACAGCCTGGGCAACGTAACAAGATCCCATCTCTACAAAAATTTTTTTAAAAACTGGCCAGACATGATGGTGTGTACCTGTAGTCCCAGCTACTTGGGAGACTGAGATGGGAGGATCGCTTGAGTCTAGGAGTTTGAGGCTGTGGTGAGCTATGATCATGCCACTGCACTCCAAGCTGAGTGACAGAGTGAAACCCTGTCTATAAAATAAATAAAGAGATTAAGAGACCTTCAATAAGATGCAATGTGTGGACTTTGCTTGGATTCTGATTTTTTATTTTTATTTATTTTTTATATACATTTTTAAAAATTTCAGTAGCTTTTGGGGTACAAGTGGTTTTCAGTTACATGGATGAATTGTATAGTTCTGAAGTCTGAGATGTTAGTGCACCCATCACCCGAGTAGAGCACATTGTACCAATATGTAGTTTTCTAGCCCTTATTCCTCCTCTTACCCCCGTCTTCTGAGTCTCTAGTATCTCTTTTACCACTCTGTATCCCTTTGCTCACCCATATCTTAGTTCCTACTTATAAGTGAAAAGATACAGTATTTGGTTTTCCATTCCTGAGTTACTTCACTTAGAATAATGCTTCCAGTTCCAGCCAAGATGCTGCAAAAAATATTATTTCCTTCTTTTTTAGAGCTGAGTACTATTCCATGGTGTATGTATAGCACATTTTCTTTATCCACTCACGGGTTGATGGCCACTTAGGTTGGTTCCACATCTTTGCAATTGTGCATTGTGCTGCCATAAACATATGTGTGTAGCTGTCTTTTTAATATAATGGCATCTTTTCTTTTGGGTATATATCCAGGAGTGGGATTGCTGGATCAAATGCTAGATCTACTTTTAGAAATAGATCTACTTGGATGAGTGTGGTGGTTCATGCCTGTAATCTCAGCACTTTTGGAGGTTGAGGTGGGTGGATCACTTGAGCCCAGGAGTTCAAGACCGGCTTGGGCAACATAGTGAGACCTCCTCCCCCCGCATCTTTTTTCCTAAGATAACAAGAAATAGATCTACTTTGATAAATCTCCATACTGTTTTTTATAGAGGTTGTACTAATTTACATTCCCAGCAGTGTATAAATGTTCCTTTCTCACCATATCCACACCAACATCTATTGCTTTCTGACTTTTTAATACTGACCATTCTGGCTAGGGTAAGGTTGTATCTCATTGCGGTTTCAAATTGAATTTCCCTGATGATTAGTGATGTTGCACATTTTTCATATGTTTCTTGGCCTCTTGTGTATCTTCTTTTGAGATATGTTCATTCATGTCACTTGTTCACTTTTTAGTGAGATTGTTTTTATTTTCTTGCTGGTTTGTTTGAGTTTCTTGTATATTCTGGATATTAGTCCTTCGTCAGATGCATAGTTTGCAAATATTTTCTCCCATTCTGTGGGCTGTGTGTTTACTCTGATGATTATTTCTTTTCCTGTGTAGAAGCTTTTTAGTTTAATTAGGTGCCATTTATTTATTTTTATTTTTGTTGCATTTACTTTTGGGGTCTTAGTCACAAATTCTTTGTTTAGGTCACTGTCCAGAAGTATTTTAGCTAGGTTTTCTTCTAAAATTGTTATGGTTTCAGGTCTTAGATTTAAGTCTTTTATCCTTCTAGAGCTGATGTTTGTAGATAGTGAGGGACAGGGATCCAGTTTCATTCTTCTTTATGTGGCTATCCAGTTGTCCCAGGCATTCTATTATTGAATAGAATGGCTTTTCCTCAATTTATGTTTTTGTATCCTTTGTCAAAAGATCAATTGGTTGTCAGTATTTGGCTTTATTTCTGGGTTCTTTATTCCGTTCCATTGGTCTATGTGTCTACTTTTATACCAGTATCATATTGTTTGGATAACTACAGCCTCGTATAATTTGAAGTTGGATAACGTGATGCCTCCAGATGTGTTCTTTTTGCTTAGGATTGTGTTGGCTATTCAACCTCTTTTTTTGGTTCCATATGAAAAGATGGTAAAAAAAAAAAAAAGATGTTGGTGTTTTGATAAAAATTACATTGAATCTGTAGATTTCTTTGGGCAGGATGATTATTTTCATGATATTGATTCTCCAAACCATGAGTATGGGATATATTTCCATTTGTTTGTGTCATCTATGGTTTCTTTCAGCAGTATTTTATAGTTTTCTCTGGTAGAGATTTTTCACTTTCTTAGTTCAGTATAGTCCTAGGCATTTCATTTTTTTAATAGCAATTGTAAGAGAGATTGAGTTCTTGATTTGATCCTCAGCTTGGTTGTTATTGGTGTCTAGCAGTTCTACTGATTTGTGTACATTGATTTTGTAACCTCAGATTTTACTGAATTTATTTATCAAATCTAGGAGTCTTTTGATGGAGTCCATAGGATTTTCTAGGTTTATGATCATGTCATTGGCAAACAGATCGTTTGACTTCTTCCTTTATAATTTGGATGCTTTTTAATTCCTTTCCTTAGGACATACAGTAATATGTTGAACAGAAGTGGTGAAAGTGGGCATCCTTGTCTTGTTCCATTTCTTAGGGAGAATGCTTTCAACTTTTCCCCATTCAGTATGATGTAGGCTGTGGGTTTGTCATATGTGGCTTTTAATATTTTGAGGTGTGTTTTTTCTATGCTTCATTTGTTGAGGGTTTTTTATTATAAAGGGATGCTGAGTTTTATTGAATGCTTTTTCTGAGTCTATTGAGATAATCACATGGTTTTTGTTTTTAATTCTGTTTATGAGATGAATCACATTTATTGACTTGTATATATTGAACCATCCTTGCATCCCTGGGATGAAACTCACTTAGTCATGGTGAATTATATTTCTGATGTGCTGTTGGATTCAGTTTGCTAGCTTTTTGTTGAGGATTTTTGCATCTATGTTCATCAGAGATATTAGTCTGTAGTTTTTTTGTGTGTGTCATTTTCTGGTTTTGGTATCAGGGTGATACCGGCTTTGTAGAATGAGTTAGGGAGGAAGATCTCTTTCTCAATCTTTTAGGGTAGTTTTGGTAAGATTGGTATCAATTTTTCTTAGAATGACTGGTAGAATTCAGCTGCAAATCCATCTAGCCCTGGGTATTTTTGTTGTAGGTGGTAATTTTTTTTTCTTTGCGATAGGGTCTTACCTGTTACTCAAGCTGCAGTACACAATCACAGCTCACTGCACCTGCCCTTGACCTCCCAAAGCTTAAGTAATCCTCCAACCTCAGCCTCCCAAGTAGCTGGGACTACAGTCATGTACCACCGCATCTGGCTAACTTTTGCCTTTGTTTGTAGAGACGGGGTGTCACCATGTTGCCCAGGCTGGTCTCCAACTCCCAGGCTCAAGTGATCTGCCTGCCTTTGCCTTCTGAAGTGCTAAGATTACAGGTGTGAGCAACCATGCCTAGCTGGTAACTTTTTATTACTGATTCAATCTCACTTCTTGTTATTGGTTTGCTTAGGACTTCTATTCTTCCTCATCCAAGCTAGGAGCATTGTATTTCTCCAGAAACTTATTCATTTCCTCTAAATGTTCTAGTTTTTGTGCATAGAGGTGCTCATAGTAGTCTCTAATGATTGTACTTCTGTGGTGTTGGTTGTAATGTCTCCATTTTTATTTCTAATTGAGCTAATTTGAATCTTCTCTCTTTTTGGTTAATCTAGCTTTAATGATCTATTGATTTTATTTATCCTTTCAAAGAACCAACTTTTTGTTTCATTAATATTTTGTACTTTTTTAACTTCAATTTCATTTAGTTCTTCTCTGATCTTTGTTATTTCTTTTTTTCTGCTAGTTTTGGGTTTGGTTTGTTCTTGTTTCTTTGGTTCCTTGAGGTATGATGTTAGGTTGTCAATTTGTGATCTTTCAGACTCTTTGATATAGGCATTGGCACTATAAACTGCCCCCTTAGCACTGCTTTTGCTGTATTCCAGAGGTTTTGATACCTTGTATCACTATTATCATTCATTTTGAAGAATTTTTAAATTTCTATCTCAATTTTATTGTTAACCCAAAAATCATTCAGGAGCAGATTGTTTAATTTCCACTTATTTGTATAGTTTTGAAGGTTCTTTTTGGAGTTGAGTTCTAGTTTTATTCCACTGTAGTCTGAGAATATAATTGACAAGATTTTGATTTTTGAAAGTTTTTGAGACTTGTTTTGTGGCCTGTCATATGATTTATCTTGGAGAATGTTCCACGTGCTGATGAGAATGTACATTGTGCAGTTCTTGGGTAGAATGTTCTGCAAATATCTGTTAGGTCCCTTTGTTCCGAAGTGCAGTTTAAGACCAGCATTTCTTAGTTGATTTTCTGCCTGAATGATCTGTCTAGGACTGTAAGTGTAGTGTTGAAGTCCCCTACTATTATTATGTTACTGTCTATCTCTCATCTTAGGTCTAGAAGTAATTGTTTTATGAATCTGGCAGCTCCAGAGTTAGAGGCATATGTATTTAAGACTGTAATATCTTCTTGTTGGATTGATCCATTTTTCACTATGTGATGACTTTTTTGTCTTTTTCCTACTGTTGTTACTTGTCTCTTTTATCTGATACAAGAACAGCAACTTCTGCTCACTTTTGGTTCCCTTTGGCACAGAATATTTTTGCCACTCCTTTACCTTGAATCTTTAAGAATCCTTATGTGTTAGGTGAGTCTCTGAAAGACTGAAGATATGTGGTTTGTGATTATTTTTTATCCATGCTGCCAATTTGTACCTTAAAGTAGAGCATTTAGACCATTAACATACAACATTAATATTGAGATGTGAGGTACTGTTCCAGTCATCATGTTGATTATTATTACTTAGATATTTTGTGTTCTTCATTGTGTTCTTGTTTTATAGACCCTGTGAGCTTTATGTGTCAAGAGATTCTGTTCTGGTTTATATCAACATTTTGTTTCTAACTTTAGAAATCATTTTAGCATTTCTTGTAGGGCTGGTCTGATAGAGACAAATTCCCTCACTATTTGCTTATCTGGAAAAAAAAATCACTTTATTTTGTCTTCATTTGTGAGACAATTTTGATGAATACAAAATTTTTGGCTGAGTTATTCTGTTTTAAGAAGGCTAAAGAGGCCAGGCGCGGTGGCTCATGCCTGTAATCCCAGCACTTTGGGAGGCTGAGGAGGGTGGATCAAGAGGTCAAGAGATCGACTATCCTGGCCAACATGGTGAAACCCCATCTCTACTAAAAATACAAAAATTAGCCAGGCATTTGTTACATGCCTGTAGTCCCAGCTACTGAGGAGGCCGAGGCGGAAGAATCGCTTGAACCCAGGAGGCAGAGGTTGCAGTGAGCCAAGACTGCGCCACTGTGCTCCAGCCTGGTGACAGAGCAAGACTCCGGCTCAAAAAAAAAAAAAAAAAAAAAGAAGGCTAAAGATAGGATCCCAATCCCTTCTGCCTTGTAAATTTTCTACTGAAAAGTCTACTATCTGTCTGATAGGTTTGCCTTTATAGATTACCTGATGCTTTTGACTTACTGCTTTTAGAATTCTTTCTTTCACACTGACTATAAATAGTCTGATGACTATATTCCTTGGTGATATCCTTTTTGTAATGAATCTCCCAGAACTTCTTTGAACTTTTTGTATTTGGATGTCTAAATCTCTAGCAAGGTCAAGGAAGTTTTTCTCAATTATATCGTCAAAGAAGTTTTTCACATTTTTTTTTTCTTCTCTTTCAGGAACACCAATAGTTCTTACATATGTGCATTTTACATAATACCATATTTCTTGGACACATTGTTCATTTCTATAAATTCTTTTTTTAAAATTTTTGTCTGACGGGGTTAATTTGAAAGCCTTGTCTTAGAGCTCTGAAATTCTCTTTTTGGTCTATCTTATTGGTAAAACTTTCCAGCTCATTTTTGTAATTCACTAAATGTGTTTTTCATTTCAAAAAGTTCTGGTTGATTTTTGTGAAAAATATTAATCTCTTTAGAAAATGTTTCATTTATATCCTGAATTGATTTTTAAATTTTTACATGTTGTTTTTCACCTTTCTCTTATATCTCCTGGAGTAGCTTAATGATCAACCTTTTGAATTATTTGTCTGGTAAAGATTTGTTTCATTTTGTTTGATGAAAGATTTCGTCTTGGTTTGGCTCCACTGCTGGAGAGCTAGTATGATGTTTTGGGGGTGTTATGGAACCATATTTTGGCATACTGCCAGAATTATTTTTCTGGCTCCTTTTCATTTAGGTAGACTATATCTGTTAATTATTTTTTAATTTATTTTTGACTGTGATTTTTTTTTTTATTTCATTTTTTTCCCCCTTGAAGATGTGACTTTAGGTTTATAGTTTATTGTAACCTAACTCATCTCTGGTTCTTTCAAGGATGAAGATTCTGTATGAGTTTCTTGGTTATATAGAGTCTTTATACAATGGCTTTCTTAGGTGCTGACTATAGCAGCAATGTGCTCAGTATGTGTGCAGGTTTACTGTCTCCGGTGGGGTTGGAAATGGCAGAGGTCTCTTGAAACTTATCTCATCCCCCAGTTTCGTGTACTTTTTATTTATTTTCACCCTAGTGCTTTATTTACTGGGTTGAACAGTTCAGGCTTCAGGCCAGCAGGCGAGGTATCCATGGGTACAAACCTGCTGTGGTTAAATCAGTTTGGTAAATGCAATACCAAACGTCCCAGTCTTGACAGAGTCAGCTGTGGGAGCTCTCAGTGAAACATATGGAGGTATTTTTTAGGGGGGAGGGAAGGAGCTACCTCAGCTCCACTGCCAGGCTACCAGGAAAGCAATCCACCTCCCAGTCACACTCCTGACCCAGTGCTTCTGCCATTCAGATCAGATAGGCATCTCTTCATTTGCAGGCATGCTGATGTTCCAGGTAGACAGGAGTTGTAACTCTACCCTTTGTGCAAGCCTGAATCTGGAGGACACTCCTCTGGTGGGGATGCAGTCACCTTGAAGTGTTCCAGGAAGGCTGTCTACAGCTGCATCCATACTGACCTCCTGTGGGATAAGCTCCCACTATGTCTGCGTGGTGGATGCAGGGAGAAAAAGTTCCCTTCTCGGAGGCTCTTCATGAGCACCAGGACTACCTGACGGTTGACTTTCCCTACTGATCCCATCACTGCATCTTTGCCTCTGTGGAAAGAAGGTTCCCACAAGCGAAAAGTCCTGGGACTCAAGTTCTGACATCTGGGTTCTTTTGGCCCTTGGGGTGCTCCTTTGATGTGGCGCACCCCGCTTTCCTCTAGGAGTAGGAGTCCCTGAGGACCAGATTACTGTGAACAATGCTGCTCCTCTGTCTGGCTGCGCTGTGGGACTGTCACACTCCAGGTAGGTGCTGGCGAATGTCTGCAAGGGCTCCAGTGATGTGACCTGTCCTCAAGACTCCCAGTGGGTATCAGCTCTGCTGAGGGTAGCAGGGGAATTACGTAGGCTCTGTGAGATTCCTTGGTTATAAATAGCCTTAGTGTATTGTCTTTCTCAAATGCCAGTAGTAGCAGAAGTAGCAGTAGTAATGAATTGGTCATGTGGACAGACTCAGGACCCCCCTGGTTAGCCAGAGTGATGCGGGCAATGGTGACAGCTGAGGTCATGCACAAGTTTTCTCCTTCCTTGGCACAGTGTTATTCTACTTGGAGGTGCTGTCATGGACTGTCAGTTGGCCTCTAGCCAGAAGGTGGTGCTTGCAAAGGAACACCAACTGCAGTAGTCGCAGTGGGATTTGTGCTTGCCTTATGTTACACAGGAGAGGTACTCTAGTGACTCGGGTAATGGGTGGGGCTGTAGAGCTCCAAAACGTTTCTGTGCTTTCTGTGAAGCCTGGGAGCAAATGAAGGAGCAAATGCTGCTTCTGGGAAAGGCTACCAGAGCAAATGCTGGATCAGGCAGGTTCACGCTCTGGCTGCCCACATGTGGGGCAAGCAGTGGCCCCGCTGGGGGTCAGAGAGCATTTCTGTGGCCACAGGAGTAATGTTGCAGGGGGGAGTGCAGCTGCCTCTGCTACACAGAAGTCTTTGTACAGGGGTTGGGGGTAGCAGGCGGCAGTAAGCCCCACCAGCTCCCATGCACTTAGCAAAGCAGGTCCCTCACCGTCAGTGTTGGCGCTCGCAGTAGCTAGCTAGAAACCAGGCAGTCTGCATTCAGCACTCAAGACTGCCCCACGCCATAGCCTTCCCCAAGGGGACAGTAACCAAAGCTTTCAAACCACGCCCCTCCCAGTCTGTCCCTGAAGCGGGGGTGCCCAGCTCCTGCAGCCCATGTCCCATTCATTTCTTGCTTCTGTCCAAGGGGGTTTGTCCTCATTCGAGATTGTACTGTGAATCTCAATTGGGAACTTCCGTCAACGTGTGACGGCTGCCTGAGTTAGCTGACAGATTTCTACACAGTCCCCTGTGAGGTAGAATCAGGAGTATCTTCCCTCCATCCGCAGTGGAGCCTGGGAGTGCATGCAAAGCCCTTCCCAATGCTGCTTTTTCTCATACGTTCCCCACTGCTCACTAAAATCAGCTCCAGCGCTGGACGGAGGTAAGTTCTTCCCTCGTGGGCCTGGACTGCCAGCCTCCCAAGTGGGAGTGTATGCTCCACAGACAGTTTATTTCTCTCTCACGCTCTGGGGACTTCGTTTTCCACTGGCTCATGGTGTGGGCTGCAACCCAATGCTTCTTTCAAGGGGTCTGTGCTTTCTTTCTGTTTTCCTGTTAAGTTCCTGTGTTGCTTCTAGGAGAAAAGCTCGCTATGTGAGTCTCTACACACTATTTTGTCTTTCCAAGTGGAAGAGGCATGCTAACACTGCCTCCAATCTGCCATGTTGGGGGCAACAGAGTGAGACCTTGTCTCTTAAAAAAAGATGGGGCCCAGGCGCGGTGGCTCATGCCTGTAATCCCAGCACTTTGGGAGACCGAGGCGGGCGGATCACGAGGTCAAGAGATCGAGATCATCCTGGCTAACATGGTGAAACCTCGTCTCTACTAAAAATACAAAAATTAGCCGAGCGTATTGGCATGCGCCTGTGGTCCCAGCTACTCGGGAGGCTGAGGCGGAAGAATCACATGAACCCAGGAGGCGGAAGTTGCAGTGAGCCAAGATTGTGCCACTGCACTCCAGCCTGGTGACAGAGCAAGACTTCGTCTTCAAAAAAAAAAAAAAAAAAAAAAAAGGATGGGGAAGGGAAGGAGTCTTGTCTTTTACAGATTATCTGATTTAATATGTATGGACAAAATGATATCACTGATTTGCTGACAAAATGATTTGTCAGTGATTTACTTCAAAGTAATCCAGTGATGCAGATAAGAGGGGTGAGGGATACTGATGGGAAAGATAATGGGAGGGGTTATAGATGAAACAAATTTGGCCATGAGCTGATTATTATTGAAGCTAGGCAATGACTGCATGGGGATCCATATATTATTTTCTCTCTCTCTCTCATTTTTTTGTTTTTGAGACAGAGTTTCTCTCATTGCCCAGGATGGAGTGCAATGGCGCAATCTTGGCTCACCACAACCTCCGCCTCTTGGGTTCAAGTGATTCTTCTGCCTCAGCCTCCTGAGTAGCTGGGATTACAGGCATGTGCCACCACGCCCAGCTAATTTGGTATTTTTAGTAGGGATGGGGTTTCTCCATGTTGGTCAGGCTGGTCTCAAACTCCTGACCTCAGGTGGTTCGCTCACCTTGGCCTCCCAAATTGCTGGGATTACAGACGTGAGCCACTGCACCTGGCTCATCTAATATTTTCTCTTTGCAATGCAATCCTGACCTGGAATAAGGTCAAATTTCACAGGTTAAGGGCACAGCCACCCACAGGACACCTTTTACCCCAGATACCAGCTATTATAAGTTCTAGGGTTCCTGAGCCACCTGTGCTTCTGACCAACTGACCACAAATCCAGGGATTCCAGCTGACTCCTCAGGTTTCATAATGCACCAGAATGACTCATAGAATGCAGAAAAGCATTATACTTAGGCTTAGAGTTTCATTATCAAAGACACAAATCAGGAGCATCTGAATGAAAAGGTGCAGAGAGCAAAGTCTGGGAGGGTCCCACATTCAAAGCGTTCATATGCACGGGACCTGTCACCCTGCCGGCACACTGATGTATGATTATCATCCTGCACGGTTCCCCTAGCTTTCATGTCCAGAGGTTTTTTTTTTTTTTTTTGAGACAGAGTTTCACTCTTGTTACCCAGACTGGAGTGCAATGGCGCGATCTCGGCTCACCGCAACCTCTGCCTCCTGGTTTCAGGCAATTCTCCTGCCCCAGCCTCCTGAGTCGCTGGGATTACAGGCACGCGCCACCATGACCAGCTGATTTTTTGTATTTTTAGTAGAGACGGGGTTTCACCATGTTGACCAGGATGGTCTCGATCTCTTGACCTCATGATCCACCCGCCTCGGCCTCCCACAGTGCTGGGATTACAGGCTTGAGCCACCGCGCCCGGCCAGAGTTTTTATTTGAGTTTTATTTTGTAGGCATGATTGGTTGAATCATTGGGAGTCTGATTGAGTTCAGTCTCCAGCCCCCTGCTCCTCCCTGGGGGTCAGAGGTCGGAAGTCAGGCTGATATCCACATTGCTCAAAGCCCCAACCCTCTAGTCACATGGATGGCTTTTCTGGCATGGCCAGCCCCTATCCTGAGTGGCATCATTAACATAAACTCAGGCATAATCTGAGGGCATTATTTTATAGAAATACAGCCTTCCACAATTGTTGGAACCGCTTAAAGAGTCTCTGTAAGGCTGTAGTCCTTTTGTCTGATACTGAAGCTTGAAGTCCAGAGAGCAGGGAGTTGGAAAGGGATAATGGATTAAAAGTGAGGAAGATCAAGAAAAGACTGCGACTCACAGCATGAACTGGAACCCAGCAAGACACATTGAAACTCATGTCAGTTCATATTCCGTCTGGCGTGGATAGTGGGGACCCATCTTCATGGACCTAAACACACACCAGACCCAGGAGAAGGGAAGCCGAGGGAAAACCCAGTGGAAGGTAGAGCAGGCCCAGCTGCTACTTCAGGCTGATGAGGTGAGTCAGCAGATCAGCAACAATGTGTGTGAGATACAAAATCACTGCAGCTTCCCATCTGGTTTCTGAATCTCACAAAACTCTCCCTTGTGGCCCACCTTATTTAGAAACATACAAGAAACAAAATTGTAGAAAAGTAGTTCAGCTTAGCCAAGTCAATTATTACAAGGCCACCACACCACACTTAATAAAAAGTAAACATTTGTAAATCAATCAGCCAGTGCCTGAAAGTACTTATTTAAGGGCCAAGGTATTTCACAAAGTAAATTGAAACACACATGGTGAATCCCACCCACCACTGGATACATATTTGCATTGCCACCCATTATTCCTTCTCTCTTCTCCTCTAAGAGGATAAGATCTCCCATCAATTCTCCCTCCACCTTTTAGTCTCTCTCAATAATCATGTGTCATCAATTAACTTCTGTCTCTGGCTGTTCGATATCTTCAGCTTATTTTTTTTAAACTTCCTGTGATTCTGTAAATCCTTACAGCAAATAACGTTTTTTGCTCTTTTCCATTACAGGCAAGTGCTGAGTACAGAAAAGTCTATTCATGCTATTGTTACTTCTATAATATGATTTTTCTATAGTATTTGAGAATATTCAATTCTTCTGTAAATAACAAGAGAAACAAACAAGTAGAATAATAGGTGACGCTCATAAAACATGTTGAAGAATGATACCAAATGTATTAAGTTAGAAATCTTTTAAGTTGGCCCGGCACGGTGGCTCAAGCCTGTAATCCCAGCACTTTGGGAGGCCGAGGTGGGTGGATCACGAGGTCAAGAGATCGAGACCATCCTGGTCAACATGGTGAAACCCCGTCTCTACTAAAAATACAAAAAATTAGCTGGGCATGGTGGTGCATGCCTGTAATCCCAGCTACTCAGGAGGCTGAGGCAGGAGAATTGCCTGAACCCAGGAGGCGGAGGTTGCGGTGAGCCGAGATCGCACCATTGCACTCCAGCCTGGGTAACATGAGTGAAACTCTGTCTCAAAAAAAAAAAAAGAAATCTTTTAAGTTAAACATAAAGAGCATATACAGAACATATGTTTGACGGGCATAGATTAAAAGAACGGAAACACCAAGTGTGCTACTTGTAGATAGGAAAGGATAGAAGGACCAAGTAAACCTAAAATACTAGTAAAATCACAGATCATGTATCCTCCAGAATGATAGCTATGTCATATTTAAATCAGCTACTGAATCGTAACAGCTATTCTTGCTCCATGTGACCTCTGTCCAAGATACGCAGATAGATCCACGGCTTCTCAGCACTTCATTGGTGAGTTTCCGTTGTGCACAGGCTGCTTGTACCTCCATCTCTTTGAAAGGGCAAGCCTGTGTTGGCTTCAGGCACCTTCAGTTCGCTGAGTCTCCTTGCTCACCCTTGACTCTGATCCCTGCATCAGACCATGCCATCAGTAGGGAATTCTGACGTGTCTTTGTATGTGAGAGAGAGGATATGACCACTGTGTGACACAGGATTTTGTTTGTATGGCTCTTGTATCCAACTTGCATCCTATTCTCAGTGTGATCACTTATGTCATCTGTTTAACACCACTTGCTTCTTGCTTTGTGTTTAAAATTTACACAATAGGCTGGGCATGGTGGCTCACACCTGTAATCCTAGCACTTTGGGAGGCTGAGGTGGGAGGACCGCTTGAGCCCAGTAGTTCAAGACCAGCCTGGACAACATAGCAAGACCTTATCTCTAAAAAAATAAAAACACAAATACAAAATTAGCTGGGCATGCTAGTGTGTGCCTGTAGTCCTAGCTACTAGAAAGGCTGAGGTAGGAGGATTGCTTAAGCCCGGGAGGCTGAGGCTGCAATAAGCCATGATGATACCACTGCACTCCAGTCTGGGTGACAGTGAGACCCTGTCTCAAAAGGAAAACTAAAAGAAAAACCTTGTGATTCCAGCGTCTTAATTTTCTCTTTCCCTGTCTCTTTGTGAACTCAAGAGCAGCCTGCCTGATAGTATACTTGGAGGTAGCATGACCAACTTGTCCTGATTTGTAGCTTTTGCACACAAATCCAATATCCTAGAAAACCCCTCAGTTCTGCACAAACAGGGACAATTGGTCACCCTACTGGGAAGTATTTATTACATCAAGTTCATTTCCCACTGAAGCAGTCCCCTTACCTCTCCTTTTTTTCTTCAATTATTGTAATCTGGTTTCTATTGACACAAATTGCTGCGGGTTGAATGTGTGCTCTAAAGTTCATGCGTTATAAACTTAATCCCCAAAGCATCAGTGTTGAGAGGTGGGACCTTTAAAATGTGATTAGGTCATGAGAGCTCTGTCCTGGTGAATGGATTAATGCCGTCATTGTGGAAGTGGATTTCTGATAAAGGGTAAGTGCAGCCCCCTTCCCATCTCTCTCTCACATGCTTTCCTGCCCTTCTGCCTTCCACGATGGGATGATTCAGCAAGAAGGCCCTCTTCAGATACAGACCCTTCAACCTTGGACTCCCCAGCCTTCTGAACTGTAAGAAATAAATTTTTATTCTTCATAAATTATCCAGTCTTAGGCATTCTGTTATAGCAGCACGGAATGAACTAAGACAGCATTCTACCAAAAATGTTTTCACTGGGAGCACCAGTTACTTCCATATTGTCAAAGCAAATGGACACTTATTTGATTTCACTGAAGCAACTGACATTTTTGTCACATTTGCTTTCTTAAGGCCCTTTTCTATTAGCTTCCACCATGTCTCTTGCATTACCTAGATGCTTTCTGGATTTAATGTGGACCAGTTGGACACCAAGCATCTGTAATTCGAAAAGTTCAAATAAGGGTTATAGGCCTCAAAAAGGAGGTAAAAAGAGAGATCAGAATAGAAAGTTTATTCAAAGGAATGATAACAGAGAACTTCTCAAACCTAGAGAATATATCAATATTCAAGTACAAGAAAGTTATAGAACACCAAGCAGATTTAATCCAAGTAAGACTACCTCAAGACATTTAATGATCAAGCTTCCAAAGGTCAAGGATGAAGAAAGGATCCTAAAAGCATCAAGAGAAACAAATCACATACAATGGAGCTCCAAAACATCTGGCAGCAGACTGCTCGGGGGAAAGCTTACAGGCCAAGAAGGCATATTTAAAGTGCTGAAGGAAAAAAACTTTTATTCTAAAATGGTATGTCCAACAAAAATATACTTTAAACATGAAGGGGAAATAAAGAATCTCTCACCAGACTAAAAAAAAGGTCAAGGGATTTCATCAATACCAGACCTGTCCTACAAGAAATGCTAAAGAGTATTCCTCAATCTGAAAAAAAGGGACCTTAAGAGCAATAGGAAATCATCTGAAGGTTCAAAACTCACTGGTGATAATAGTAAGAACACAGAAAACAACAGAACATTATAACACTGTAATTGTGGTGTGTAAACTAGTCACATTGTGAGTAGAAAGACTAAAAGACGAACCTATCAAAACTAACCACGACAATTTTTCAAGACATAGTACAATAAGACATAAATAGAAACAACAAGAAGTTAAAAAGCAGGAAATGGGGTTAAAGTATAGAGTTTTTATTAGTTTTGTCTTTGCTCATTAGTTTGTTTATGTAATCACTGTTATCATCAGTTTAAAATAATCAGAAGACTATTATAAGATATCTGCAGGCCTCATGGTAACCTCAAATCAAAAAGCATACACAAAATGAAAAGCAGGAAATTGAAGCATACCACCAGAGAAAATCACCTTCACTTAAAGAAAGATAAGAGGAAAGTAAAGAAGAAAGAGAAGACGATGAAGCAACCAGAAAACAAACAACAAAATGGCAGAAAATCATTCTTAACATGGAATAGAAGTGGACTAAATTCTCCAATCAGAAGATATAGAGTGACTTAATATTAATGGATCTTAAAAAACAAGGCCCAATGATTTGTTGCTTCATATATAAAGTCACACACAGACTGAAAATGAAGAGATGGAAAAAGGTATTCTATGCAAATGGAAACCAGAAAAAAGCAGGGGTAGCTATACTTATATCAAATAAAATAGATTTCAATAAAAAACCATAAAAAGAGAAAAAGAAGTTGATTATATAATGATAAAAGAGTCAGTTCAGCAAGACGGTATAACAATCGTAAATAGATATGTACCCAACACTGGAGCACCCGGATATATAAAGCAAATATTATTAGAACTAAAGAGAGAGATCAACCCCAATACAATAATTACTGGAGATCTCAATACCACACCTTCAGCACTGGAGAGATCATTCAGACAGAAAACCAACAAAGAAACATCAGATTTAATCTGCACTATAGTCTAAATGGACATAGTAGATATTTATAGAACATTTCATCCAAAGGCTGCAAAATACACATTTTTTTCCTCAGCACATAGATCATTGTTAAGGATGGGCCATGTGCTAGGTCACAAAACACGTCTCTAAAAATTGAGAAAACTGAAATCATATCAAGCATCTTCTCTGACCACAATGGAATCAAAAATCCAGAGGAATTTTGGAAACTATATAAATACATGGAAATTAAAGAGTGTGCTCTTGAATAACTAGTGGGTCAGTAACTGTGTGTGTGTATGTGTGTGTGTATGTGATGGAGTCTCACTCTTTCCTCCAGGCTGGAGTGCAGTTGCACGTTCTCAGCTTACTGCAACCTCTGTCTCCTAGATTCAAATACATGGAAATTAAACAATGTGCTCCTGAATAACCAGTAGGTCAATAACTGTGTGAGTGTGTGTGTGTGTGTGTGTGTGTGTGTGTGTGTGTGTGTGATGGAGTCTTACTCTTTCGTCCAGGCTGGACGCATTCTCATGTTGTCCAGTGGCACGTTCTCAGCTTACTGCAACCTCTGCCTCCTAGATTCAAGCGATTCTCCCTCCTCAGTCTCCCAAATAGCGGAGATTACAGGCACCTGCCACCACGTCCAGCCACTTTTTGTATTTTTAAAAGCGATGGGAAATAAAGAAGAAGAAAAAAAAAAGCGATGGGGCTTCACCACTTTGGCTAGTCTGGTCTTGAACTCCTGACCTCAGGTGATCCCCTGAGGATCCTCCTAAAGTGCTGGGATTACAGGCCTGAGCCACCACTCCCCGCCTAATAAAAAAATTAAGAAGGAAATTGAAAAGTCTTAGCCAGACTTGCTAAGAAAAAAAGAGAGAAGACCCAAATAAATGAAATTAGAGATTCAAAAAGAGATATTACAACTAATATTGCAGAAATTCAAAGGATCATTAGAGGTTACTATGAGCAACTCTTTGCCAATAAATTGGAAAACTTGAAGAAATGGATAAATTCCTAGACACAAACAACCTAGTAAGATTGAACCATGAAAAAATCCAATAGCTGAACAGACTGATAACAAATGATGAGATCAAAGCCGTAATAAAAAGTCTCCCAGTAAAGAAAAGCCTAGTACCTAATGGCGTCACTCCTGAATTTTACCAAATATTTAAAGAACTAATACCAGTCCTACTCAAACTATTCTGAAAAACAGAGGAGGAAGTATTTCCAAGCTCATTCTACAAGGCCAGTATTACCCTGATACCGAAACTAGACAAAGATACATGAAGATAATATATCCTTTAGTTAAGATGATTATCAGATGTTTTCGTTTTAATGGGAAATGCAGGCACACATTCTAAAATTTTAAAAAGAAAGCGTTTACAATGTAATTAAGTTTTCCTCTGACCCCTGGCCCATGGCTACTGAATTCCAACCACAATAGTACCCAGCTTCTGGTGGGTCTTTCCAGAGACGTTTGATTGATGGCTGCATGAACACATATGTGTACACATGCATGGAACACATATATTATATATGAATTGATTTCTAAATATAGTATGGACTCTACCTGGGCTCCATTTTAAACCAAAGGAAGATTTCCCTATCTGCTTGTTATTTCTGACTTCCGTGACACAAGCACAAAAGCTGGAACACATACTTGTCCCCGACTCAGACTCCCCTGGCCTGGACAACCCCAGCCTGCACCTCAGGTCCTCACGGTCGGCCCGTCCGCCCTCAATCTGTTATCAGTGTCTCTTTCACAGGTGAGGAGGTCGTTACTTTTGATACCTATGTCCAATGTAGCCCAGGTACAAAGAAAGTAGGACAGTGCCTTTGTATTTTCTAAATCAAAGTCGCCTCTTCAAATAAAAGAATATGTCATAAAAGAGTTTCAAAATTGAGGTCTGTTTTCACATATTCAAGTAAAGTAGCAAAGTGGTGGAGGTGACATGACAGACACGTGCAACATACGAGGCCAAAAAGAAAAAAATCACAACAAAAATCATATGCATAAAAACCCAGATACACACTGAAAAGATAAGCAAGAATCTAACATTTTCCATCTCCATGATTGTGGAGAGTAGAAGAGCTTATTTTTCATCTTTTAAATTACCTTGTGTGTTTCCTCGCGGTAATAACTTGGTCAATCCATTTGCCTTCTGTTTCGCTTGATTCACTCAGCCCCGGCCAATGCTGCCAGCCTGACAACGAGCCTGGATTTGCGCAGCCAGCCCGGATTTTCAGGTCTCTCCAGTGTGGCCGTTGTGGACTGACAGTGGGCTGTCCTCCGCCCCTCCCCTCCACAGGGCAGAAGGGACTCGCTTCCCATCTGCCAGGCAACTCAGCGTCTGCAGGTCTGCGTGGCAAGCCCATCAGATAAAGGGGGATCCCTGCTCTTGTTTGGTTGGTGTTCTCTGAAGAGGTTGGGTTGAAGACCCTTTTTGTCTTTTAACAGGAAAAGACATAGCCAGACTCACAAGCAAGGGAGGGACAAAGTTATATAAATGTGATATTGTTCAAGGGCAGTGCTGTGAAGATCTCCTAGCTCCCTTAGACGTGGAAATTAAGACCAGAAATGAGGCAAGGAGAGAGGCCCACCCCAGAGACACGCAAACCTGTTTTGCTTGGGAAGTTTCTCAGCACCACTGATTAAAATTTGCCATTCAGAATGGCAAATTTTCTAGGATTGCCCAGTTAATTCCCATGAATGCAGGCCTTATTCCCTGCTTGCTTCTCTGTTTACAGATCCTTGTCTTTTCATATTTACGGCCTAGGTTTGGATATTGACAGCCACGGTGTTTTCACAGCCAGGGGGAAGAGAAGAGCAGTGGAGAACTCAAGGGCAATTTAAAAACAAAAGGAAAAGCTCTGGAGTTGGGTAGGGCAGGCTGAGCCCACAGCTGATAAACTGGGTGAGACCTCACTGGCTGAGAAGCCTGGATTAAGTCAGAGGCTAGTTCTGGAGGCTTTGGGGTCTTAGTCTTCCAATCTGAGAAGTGGGGGTTTACCTCTCAAGATGCCTTTCAGCAAGTGGCCTCTGCTCCCAATTGTTTATCATCTGGCAGGGATGAAACACAGATAATCTACTGAATTTTAGCTTTAGCTTATCTGTAAAATAATCAGGAAATCCTGGATATTTTTCATATAAAACCCTTCAAATCAAGGTTTTTCTTTTTCTTGAGTTCTCAACTATGTGATTGGCTGGTATGAAGGCAATTGCTGAGAGAACAAGCGTCACTGTCAGAGCAAGCATTTCTAAATGCTCTTTTTGACCTCTTCAGCGAGCTGTTAGACCCCCGTCGCAACTCCTGAACAGCTGTTTAGCATCCTGGTAACGAAAGAGAACTCACATTCATTATGTGCTTCCAAAGTGCTGGGCATTAAAACACACCCAGAGAGAAGGGTCCCAGTTTTCCTATCACCCCCGCCTCTCAGGTGTAACCTACACATCAGTAAGAAAGAACCGAATAGATTGTATAAAAAGATTACTTGAGAAAAGTACAGTAAGCACAACCTCCCAAATGAGCCAATCTCAATTTACACTCAGATTGTTTAAAAATGTGAGTAGACGAAGGTCTTCAGATTGGTTTTTGCTGTGCTGGTTACCAGTGTCCACGAGGAAATACAAATCATCATCAAGTTAATTCAGAATGAGTATCTGAAAGGAAGCATGTGTCCTGGCAGTACAAGCAGCTGCAGTCAAGTACAGCTGGTAAAAGATTAGGCTGGCCTCCTGCAAGATGTGTTAGAACAATTTTTTATATTTAAACACACCCATTCATACGCATCTCACAAAATACTTTTAGTACCTTTCTACCAAAGCACTTGAGTTTACCTAATTCATTTTTTATTCACATGTATTTCTAAGAGGCAGGGAATAGCTACATTAAGAAGTTGTGTCTGGCGCAGTGACTCTCACCTGTAATCTCAGCACTTTGAGAGGCTGACATGGGTGGATCACCAGAGGCCAGGAGTTCGAGACCAGCCTGGCCAACATGTCGAAACACTGTCTCTACTAAAAATACAAAAATTAGCTGGGCCTAGTGGCAGGTGCCTGTAATCTCAGCTACTTGGGAGGCTGAGGTGGGAGAATTGGTTGAACCTGGGAGGCGGAGGTTGCAGTGAGCCGAGATCGCGCCATTGCACTCCAGCCTGAGTAACAAGAGCAAAACTCCGTCTCAAAAAAAAAAAAAAAAAAAGAAAAGAAACTGTCTCACAGTCATTTGTGCTACAGCTGATTTTAATCAGCTTAGGTGCTTTGATAGAGTATATTATCTAGAAAAGCAATAGATATAGTTCTCAACTTTCCTGAGGTAGTAATAATAGCATTCCTATATAAAACATTATTTTACAAAGTATTTTCACACATAGCCAGTGGGTATGTATGGTAATAAGAATGACTTGTTCAAGTCAGTAAGTAGAGGAAGTCTGGTCTTGTCACTGCAAAGCCTATGCTCTTACACAAAGGTCATTACTTCAGTTAAAAGCAGCTGGAGCCAAGCTGAGTTGCTGGCACTTTCCAAGCACTCAATAAATGCTTGTAAATGAATGATGAAAGGAGGGAGGGTGAAAGGGAGAGAGGGAGAGAGAGAGGGATGGAGGGAAGGAAGGAAGGAAGGAAGGAAAGAAGGGAGGAAGGGAGGAAGAAGGGAAGGAGGGAAGGAGGGAAGGAGGGAAGGGGGAAGGAGGGAAGGAGGGAAAGAAGGAAGGAAGGAAGGAAAGAAGGGAGGAAGGGAGGAAGAAGGGAAGGAGGGAAGGAGGGAAGG